>NC_064283.1:27253329-27258509 GCF_019186545.1 Solanum stenotomum
GGTAATTTTTAAATTATTTTTTTACATTTTTTTTGGGATAATAGGGGCTGGTAGGGGGGGTGGGGTGGTATTTAAAAAAATTTAATGAAAAAATTTAAAATTTTGTTTTTTTTTTGGATGGGGTGTTATCCTTTTAAGAAAAAATTTTAAAATGTAAATTTTTTTTGACGGGGTGTGGGGGGGTGGGGTAGGGGGTAGGCGGATGTGGGGGGTGGGGTGGTAATTTTTTTATTTTTTTTTTACATTTTTTTGGGTTAAGAGGGGCTGGTAGGGGGTGGAGTAAAGTGATAAAAAAGAACTTTAAATTATTTTTGTTTTTAAAGTTTTTAACAAGATTTCTATTATAATATGGGTAAATATGGTTACCCATATTATCCATTGGGTAACTCATGTTTACTCATTTAAAATGTGAGTCGAGTCGAATAACTTACCCATTTTTATTTAACTCATTTTTTGATTGACTCCTATTCAACTCGATTCGCTCGTTTGTCACTCCTAGATGTAGTAGAGGCTTAAGAGAGCGGTTTTTTATGCAGGACATGAACTAATTAATGTATAATTTATCCTTCTTGTGCATTGTACAATTACTAACCTTTGTTCATTCTTGATTTTATGTTGACCAATAACATAAAAAAGATATGAAGCACACAAATTTTCGTAGTGATCAGACATAGCTTCCTCAAAAGCTTCACAAAATGCCCGAGGACTAAATAAGGGGAAAAAGTGATTAGAATTTATTTATAATGAAGTTGAAATATCTACCCTGTCACTTCTATCTTAATGTGCCTACTTATCAAAATTAAATAGTGCATGCTCTTATAGGTTTCTGTTATAAAAAGTATTATAGTGATATGCTTTTAAGAGCTGTTAATATTAAATATTAACAAAATGAACTAAAGATTTCATATAAACATTCAGACGAGGTAAAGAATTTCAGAAAATAAAATTGAAACTAGGTAACACTACACTGGAACAAATCTTGAATTCTATTGTTTATATTTCATCAGTGTTCAAAATATACTAAAAAGTGACTATCTTTCAGATGAATCTCATATTACACAAAGTATTCAAGTATTCTAGAATCAAATGGAAAAATTAGAACTTGAAATGTAGTAGTAGAACTACATGTCTGATGACCTCATATGTTTAGATCTGATTAATCAAAATGTTAGTACAATGAATCAAGATTAGAATGAAAATAACAAAAATAGAAAGATAGAAAAACATATTTTCCATTCTAAAACAAAATATTACCTAATACATCTCTACTCATGTCCACATAGCTGTCTTCATTTAAATTTTTCACTCTCTCCTCAAGAACAATTCAAGAATTTTATTATCACTTGGACTCGGAGCAAGAGAAAATCATTGCTTTATTTTTAATTGAATGTCTTGAAAGAGATTTACTCGGTACAAATATTCTACTAACAGTTATCAGCTTTATTGCCCAGTGAATTCAATTCTACAATATGTGCATAGAGTTGTATTTAAAATGGCATGATAGTTATAAGGCCTACAAATATTAAATGATAGAATTACTTAGAATGACTTGTTAGTGGTAAGGTCTACAATCATAAAATGACAGAAGTACTTAGATTTGAGAAACATGCATAAATTACATAAAATTCATTTATGAGCAAAGAGTTTTGTTAGAGGTCACGCTTTGATATCTAAATCATTTTCAAAATTTGTCTTGTCAAATCATCAAGTCATTCAAATAACTAAAAAACTGACCAAAACAACAAAAATTGACTATAGCTAATTGGTGTGTATAAATTTAATGATACTATGTATACAAATACAAAGTATAGAATGCCTTTGACCCACATAAATATTTAAATTATTACGCCAGTTAAGCAATAGTAACATTTGTAGAAAGGTAGTGGTCTACTTTTAAATAAATAATTTGAGAAGTTTAAAAAGTCAGTAGTTGCAATTAGAAAGAGAATACAATTCTTTTGTTTCTCACTTACATTTTTTGAATAACTTCGTTTGTCAATGTCACTGAATTGTGAATAAAGTTAAAAGATGGGAAAATGGTCTGAAAAATATTTTAATTTTGGCCGAAATTGTTTTTACGATATCAAATTTTGTAGAGGATCTTTTACTCCTGCACTATTTAATAGTGTATTTTAAAAATATATATATGTTCACGCGGACATGTTACTATTTATAATTATGCAATATTTATGGTGTCCACATAAACACATATATATACCTTTAAAATACACTATTAAATAGTGCAGAGGGTAAAAGATTCTTTCCAAGGTTCGATAGCGTTACAGCAATTTCGATCAAAGCTCGAATATATTCCCCTAAAAGATTGTAACTTTTAAATTTTTTTAATAAACAAGTAAGGCCTGAGCTTTGAGGGATTTGATTCATTCTCTAGCTTTAGCTTGTTGACCAAACGAAGAGCAAATATTCATCGTATCGCCTATACAATGGAAAAAATAACACGCTAAAGTACCCAAAAGGGGTAAATATGTGTCAACTCATAAAGAAGAATAGTAAAAGCTCAATACGTGTTAACATGAAAGGAGAAGTGATACTCTTAAGTCTTGACCAATGAGACAATGACATAACACTAAATTATAGTACAATAAATATTACCTTTAGTACAACTAGTTATTACCGTGTTCGTCCTATCTTATTCATTTATAAAGGATTAATCCGTCGGTAACCTCCTAAAGTTGGCACAATATTTCACTTAGACACCTTAACTGAGTGATGTTTATTTTAGACACCTCATATAGGATTTTGTTGTTTCATTTTGACACCTTTTTAATATAAACAAAAACATATAATGTGTGTGAATTACACTCGCCAATAACGTGTAAAGTGACAAATTATAGGACGACATTTGCCATCTGTATCAAAAATAAATTTTAAATAATTAATATTGAGTAAAAATAAAAATTTGACCAATGAATTAATGACACTTGATATTTTTCCCCAAATAAAAGTAAAATAAAATTTAAGCCAGTTAAAAGAAGCCCCCACCCACAACAAAACACCCCACCCCTGACCGTCTTCTCCAAACCTCCCCCCGATAGGCTTCTTCAAACCACCCCCGCCAATCGCCTTCTCCAAATACACTTCCTCCCAACCCCCGATCACCTTCTCAAAAACCCCCAAACGAACAAGTCCCTTTTCTAATTTGAATTTCTGTTTTGGGGTATGCAAAATAACCCTTGGCTCCCCCGCTTTGCTTTCTCCAAATTCATGTCCCTTTTTGCAGAAATTACCCCAACCCACACCTGCATGCTGCGTCGTTGAATTCACTCACCGCAAATTATCGAAATAAGCTTTTATTAATCTTTCTTAAATTCACTTTGTCGTAAATATTAAATTTTCCATGAAAGAATTATACGAATGAATTTATTCTTCAATTTTAAAAATATTTTCCGTCATTTTTGTTGAAAAACCTTCATTCACAATGGATGAAATTTAATTTGGTCAAAATGATGGCTGAAAATGGGGAAGAAGATGAAAGAAATAATTAAAAATTAACTAAATGATCCTTTCACACGCCTATCAATGAGTGTGTCACACTCATTATGTCATGTAAGTGAAAAATGTTAAAATGGCACAGCGAAATCCTACATTAGGTGTCTATAATGAACCTCTCTCAGTTAAGATGTATAAATGAAGTATTGTGCCAATTTTAGAGAGTCACTGATAGGTTAGGCTATTTATAAATAAGGTAATACATTAGTATGGTTATTACATAAAAATGTATCGTAGATCCAAATCTTGAATAATGAAATGAATATAACTCTTAAAAGTTTTTAAGGATAAAATTATCTATGAAGTTGTTATTCTATAGGCAAAATTAGTATGCTTCACTTTTGAGATGTTTAGGCCAAGAGTACTGTATTCTGTATAACGATTGTACATTCATGAGTTGTAGTTCTCATGATGGAGTCATATGCGGACGTTATTGCTCATACTACTCCCAATGGAAAAGCAATTTGCTTTCTTTTACAAGCTTGAATATGGAAGGAAAATATAAAATTTTTATGTTACACAATCTCCATTTTAGTAGGCCCACATTGGTAGAAACCCATCTTCTCAAAGATCAATTTACAGACATCCTATTGGTTCAATTACGTAAGTAACGAAAATATTTTGTTTTTAGTTTTATGTTACTCGAAATGATTTTTATATATAAAAAATCTGAAAATATTATTTTGCTATTTAATTATTGCAAATGGATTTAGTACCTCATATGTGCAACTTATATGATTATTTTTTTAAAAAAAATTATTTTCTTGAACTTTCAACATTTGACACATAAGATACCTTTGGCTAATGCTATTTAATCTATGCTGATCAATGTCTTTAAATGTGTAAAATATTGATTGCTACAGTACACATATCATTTTCAATTTAATATATATTAAGACATTTCAAATGACTATTATTTTGTGAAGTAGGACAACTGATCTTCTTTCTCCTCTTTGTAGCACTTCCAATATTTTTTATTTTTCTTTTTTCTAAAGCCAAAAAGAGTGGCAAAATCAATCTGCCACAAGGTCCTATAGGCCTCCCATTCATTGGAAATTTGCATCAATTTGATAGTTTAACCTCTCATATAGTGTGATAAGTGAGTATTTTATTTTAAAGATTTTATTGTAATATTCTTTTGCTAGGTATCTTAATCTTGATATCCCTTTAATGTTAATTTTTGGTAGTGTGAGATTCATGGTAAAATGTAATAATATTTATTGTAATATTCTTTCGATAGTTATTTTAATCTGAACATTTCATTAATGTTATTTATGATATATTCTAAATATAACATATCTTGGGTTCCTTGATACATACATAAATTTTCTTCCATTAATTGTTCTAATGATTTTATATCTTCCATAGATTCTGTCCAATATTGTAAATATTCGTATTTCATTTTAGTCTGAATTTATTTCTAAATCGTACCATTCTATTCTTTCATTATCTAAATATAGGTCTTGTAAATCTATTTCATACCATTCTTGATTTAATATATCTTCTGATTCGTAATCATTAAATATTTTTTCCCATATTATTCTTCTTAATTCGATTATTTCTATATTTTTAAGTACATATAAGATTAAAGTTTCGTAGTTTTTTATCATTTCATCATGCATGTATGTAGTCATGTTCTTTATTATGCAGGTTTTTATTTCAAATTATTC
>NC_064283.1:27261690-27275642 GCF_019186545.1 Solanum stenotomum
TTTTTATTATTACCCTTTTATTTTCATAATTTATTGTTAATTGTTTGTCTTCTAGATTATATGGTTTTACTTGTTCTAACCATTTTATTCCTAAGATGATATTTTCATTTCCTTGATATATTTTGAATTTTATCACTATTGGTACTCCTCCGATGATTATTTCCTTTTCTGTAGTTTCTTCGGTATATATTAATGCTTTTGGTAGTTCGGAGCATGATTGTTCAATAGTTATTATTTCATCTTCCGTCACTAATTCTCTTGTAATATAGTTTTCTTCTCGTCCTGTATCTATTAATATTAAATATTTTCGTTGTTTCATTATTCCCGTTATGTAGTAATGATGTGGTTTTATATCTTCTTCTATTGATTTTTGTGGAGTTTTATCTATTCTCCTTGAGGTACTCATTTTTGATGATATTTGGGGTATCTCATTATTTATTCTTTTCGATGTGCTTAGTCTTTCTTTTACTATTTCTAAATCTTCTTCTATATCAATTTCATTGTAACTATAATCATTTTTATCTATGACTGTACCTATTCTTTCAAAGGGATCTTCTATTTTTATTTTATTTATTTTCTAATTTTTGTGTAATTTTTTCACTTCCTTGGAGGGAAACAGGGAGAAAACATCTTACAATGGTCATGATATTGGTTTTGCACCTTACAATGATCATTGGAGGGAAAGGTGAAAAATATGTGTACTTCATTTATTTGGTCTCAAGGAAGTACAGTCTTTTAGTCCAATTCGCAAAGATGAAGTCTCAAGAATGATCAAGAAAATATATGAACAAGCTGCTAATTCTCAAATCACCAATTTGAGCAGTTTAATGATTTCGCTTACTACTACAATTATTTGTAGAGTTGCTTTTGGTATTAGGTTTGATGAAGAAGGACATGAAAAGAAGAGATTTGATTATCTTTTACCCAAAGTTCAAGCCATGTCCGTTAGCATTTTTGTGTCTGATTTTTTCCCTTCTTTATTGAATTGATAAATTTACTGGATTGACAGATAGACTTAAAATTTTTTTTCACGATTTGGATGAGTTTTACGAAGAACTCATTGAGCAACATAAGAATCCTAATAGGCCAAAATCCATGGAAGGATATATTCTTGATCTTTTGCTTCAATTGAAAAAAGAGCAATCAACTCCAATTGATCTCACTTTGGATGATATCAAAGGAATACTCATGATAATTTCTCATGTATTGAACCAACCTACTTCTATATACATCTTGCATATATATATGTAACATATGCACTTCTGGATACATATAAATAAAAGTGAAAATGGACGAGTTGATTCAAATTTGGCTGGGTCAACATGGGATATTGATCCAACCCATTCAAAATTTGTTTCAGTTGAATGAGTTAGGTAAAGATATGTCAAATAAAGGGTCATAATTTGTAACATTTCGTAACTAGAAAGAACTTGAAGGAGGTTTAAAATCTGGAAATAGTTATTTTGGAAAGTATAAGGAAATCTGGAAAATTGCAAGTAAGTTAATATTTAGTTTTTGGTCAACTTCAACCGACCATAACTCCTAGATCAAGATGATTTAGGTATAGTTCCAGATATGGTTGGAAATCTCTTGGAACGATCTTTCCAACGCCGCCAAGTTTGCACAATTTCGACTTCGTATGAGTGAGTTATGCCATTTAGAAGTTGGGTTCTTGGATTAGGAAAATGTCCAATCCGGAATTTTAAGGGGTATTTTAGTCTTTTCATTTGCCCTATTATTTTAATCCATTTTTAGGAGTTTAATATGGGTCAAATTAGATTAAAGTAAGTTTTAGAATTTGGGATTTCACGCTAGGGCTAAGGAGAAAGGAGAAGAGAAAAGAATAAGGAGAAAAGGGCAAATTCAACAAGATCGATCAAGGAAGTTGGTGTTTCGCCAATGATTTGCTTCTATCAGCTATGTGAGGCTCTCATAACGTTGGGATTGTTCTCCCACGTGCCAAGCATATTTATTTCAGTTTGGATTCGTCCTAAAAGCATATGAATATTGATGATCTTGATACCTATTCTTGAATTCATATATTGTTCTTGAATTTGACTGAGTTGGGAAGTTTCTGAGTTCGTTATGTCGCATTGTAGGGTCGTTTCGAGTTAGGTTCTTAGGTACTTTTACTGGGTATATGTATCTAAAAGCAATCTGAAAAAAGAACCAAGTTTGGGTGATTTTGGGGTTGGAAAACGAAGAATAAATTTCGTCAGACGAAATAAAGGGGTGGCCGCGCGTCGCGCGCCTAGTGCCTAGATTTGAACATTTCAGCTTCGCGTCGCGGAACTGACACGAGGTGTTCTGCCTCAAAAGACATTTTCAGAACCAAAATTTAATTATACCTCCGCATCGCGGACACACCTATAAATCTTGAGTTTCGGTCTTTTCTCATGTTTAACTATCTAAAATCATTCCTAAACAACATGAGATCTTTTCCAATCACAAATCTTAATCCTTGAATCCATAATTCAATTCAAGGATCAGTTAAGAGTCAAGTCAAGAGCAGTTAAGATCAACGTCAAGAGAAGTCAATAGTCAAGTAAGTTAAGTTCATTTCAAGTTTTCATAAGTCTTTTACAAACGTTTTAAACTTTGTTTTAAGACTTAAGTTTTGAGTTCAGTAAAGAGTAATATTGAAATCCTTTTCTTCAAATAAACATATGAGGACTAAGTATTTCCCAAAGAGATTTAAAATGTTTTACACATTTATATAAGAGTTGAAATTGAGATTTCCAAAGAGCCTTCGGGCTAGTTTTCAAAAAGAGTAATAGCTTTCTAAATGAAGCAAGCAGGGAAACTGAGATTTCCCAGATAGCTTTCAAATTACAGAAGAAGTATGTTTTTTTTTTAAAACATAAGAGCTAGTATATTTTTGTAGTAGTATTGAGCACCAAAATGGGGACGAGCATGAGTTCAGATTACTTACGTCATCATAAAACCATGTAGCCACCATGGGTAGAAAAGGGTCATACTTTTTAGATGAATCCTTTCTGAAATAGACTAGTGGATTCATCAGGCAATTCTGGGCCTATACCTTTGGCCGGGTATAGGATGCGCTGGCAGCGGTAGGTAGATCGTTGTATCATCACTATAGCTCTTATGTGATGGTTGTCGGTTAGAGAAACTCCCACAGAAGTTATTGTATTTTTATATACATCAGTTTATTGTATTTTTACATACATCTCAGAGTTATATGTATCTTTGCATACACATAAAGTTGACATCATGTTTTTAAACAACTTTTCTTTATATTGCACTTGTTTTAAATTACTTTATATTGAAATGAGTTCAATTATGTTGAGTTGAGCCAGGTAAGTTATTCAGTTTCTTTCAGATTCCTTTTCAAGCCTATGTTGTTTTAGCATTCCAACTCGCATACTCGTACATTCAATGTACTGATGCCAATTGTCCTGCATCGTCTTATGATGCAGACACAGGTAATTAGGATCGGCATTTCAGCGCACCGTTGATCCAGTGAGCAGTTCAGATTCAATCGGTGAGCCTCCTTGCATTCTGGAGGATCTATTTTCAGTGCTTTCTAGTTTAGTTCATTAAGATGTTGTGGGGTTTGTCCCAACATCCATCTCAGTTGTTTTAGAAGCTTCATAGACAATCATTCAGTTAGTTATTTAAGTTGTCTTTACTTTTCATTTCTTATGTTAAAGACTTGAGTTTGTCTAAATTGCTAGTTGAATGTTCCTTTATAACATTCTAGTTTCTTCATAAATGTTTATGTGATGAGTTAAGTCTTCTGCTGAGTTAGTAAGCCAAGCCAAGGGTTCGCTTGGGGCCAGCAATGGTCTTCAAGTGCCAGTCCCGCCCAGGGTGTAGGTTTGGGGATGACAAACTTGGTATGAGGGCACAGAGTTCAAGAGTCCTAGGGAGTCTGTGAAGCCGTGTCTGTATAGTCCTAGTTATCAGTGTGTAGCGCGCCACATCTATAATTAGGAGGCTGCAACATTTATGAATTCCTTCACTTCTTTCATACTCATTTCGTGCGTTAAGAGTTTATCTATAAAAAGTTTCCCTCTAATTCGTGCCTGTACGTGTTTCAGATAATCATGCCTCCATGAAGAACAGTTAGAGGTCGTCCAGCTAGGAGGAATGTTGAGGAACAAGAGTTACCCAATGAACCTGAAGTGCAACCTCAAGGAGAAGTCACCAATGCTGAGTTCAGAGAGGCTATAAGGATGCTTAGTCAAGTTGTGACCAACCAAGCTGGGCAGCAGGAGAGGAGCTCGACAGGAAGAGGTTGACACTTCAAGGATTCGTGAATTCTTAAGGATGAATCCTCTAAGTTTCACTGGTTCAAGCACTGTAGAGGATCCAGAGAACTTCATTGAGGAACTGAAAAAGGTGTTCGATGTGATGCATGTTACTGATTCTGTGAGAGTTGAGCTAGCTGCATATCAGATGAAGATTGTTGCTAGGACTTGGTTTGATCAGTGTAAAGGGGGTAGAACTGAGGATGTACCACCTGCGAGTTGGGCATGTTTTAAAGAGGCTTTCTTGGGGGGGTTTTCTTTCCCCGAGAATTGAAATAGGTTAAGGTACGAGAATTTCTAATACTTAAGCAGGATTCTCTCAGCGTTCATGAATACGGGTTGAAGTTCACCCAACTATCCCGATATGCTCCGGAGATGGATAAGGACATGAAGAGTAGAATGAGCTTGTTTGTTGTTGGGTTGGGCCGTCTATCAAGTAAAGAAGGCTGGACAACAATGCTTATTGGGGACATGGACATTTCGAGGTTGATGGTCTATGTGCAGCAGGTAGAGAAAGAGAAGCTGAGAGATAGAGAGGAGTTCAAGAACAAGAGGGCTAAGACGGGGAACGAGTCCGAGCAGCAGAAGAGTAATGCCAACCGGTCATCCTTCCAACAGAAACAGAACCTGCTCCATCATCTACTAGTACACCTGCACCTAAGAACAAAAGTGAGTACAATGGTCAAAATTCCATAGCTAAGACTGCTTATTCTCAAGGTAGTGTGGCGCAAGGGGGCAGTAAGCCTCCTGCCTGCGCCAAGTATGGTATGAACCACTTAGATATTTGTCGTGAGGGCTCCACTGGTTGTTTCAAGTGTGGTCATACTGGGCATTTCATGTGAGAATGTCCAAAGAACAAGCAGGGAAATGGTAATGGGGGCAATAGAGCTCAGTCTTCTTCAGTTGCTCTACTAGATAGGGCAGCACCTAGAAAAGCTACTTCCAGTACTAGCGGAGGAACAAACCGCTTATATGCTATCACTAGTGGCCAAGAGCAAGATGATTCACCAGATGTTGTCACCGGTATGATTCAAGTCTTTGACTTTACTGTTTATGCCTTGCTAAATCTAGGAGCGAGTTTATCTTTTGTAAATCCATATGTTGCTATGAATTTTGATGTTATTACTGAGCAACTTAGTGAACCATTTAGTGTTTCTACACATGTTGGTGAGTCTATTCTAGCAGAGAGAGTCTATCGTGATTTTCCTGTTTTCGTCAATTATAAGAGTACCATGGCTGATTTAATTGAGTTAGACATGGTAGACTTTGATGTCATTCTTGGTGTGGACTGGCTTCATGCCTGTTATGCCTCAATTGATTGTAGAACTCGAGTAGTGAAGTTTCAGTTTCTGAATGAGCCAGTCATAGAGTGGAAAAATAGTTCAGTAGTGCCAAAGGGTCGTTTCATTTTATAACTTAAGGCAAGGAAGTTAGTTTCTAAGGGGTGTGTCTATCACTTAGTTCGAGTTAATGACTCTAGTGTTGAGATATCTTCTATTCAGTCAGTTCCAGTAGTAAAAGAGTTTCCAGAAGTCTTTCCAGATGATCTTCCCGGAGTCCCTTCTAAGAGAGAGATAGACTTCGGTATAGATCTTCTTCCAGATACTCGTCCTATCTCTATTCCGCCATTCAGAATGGCACCAACAGAGTTGAAAGAGCAATTAAAGGATTTATTAGATAAGGAATTCATTCGACCAAGTGTCTCACTTTGGGGCGCTGCGGTCTTATTTGTGAGAAAGAAAGATGGTTCCCTTAGGATGTGTATAGATTACTATCAGTTGAACAAGATTGTCATCAAGAATAAATATCCTTTTCCAAGGATTGATGATCTTTTCGATCAGCTTTAGGGTGCTTCTTGTTTCTCGAAAATTGACCTCAGATCAGGCTATCATCAGTTAAGAGTAAGGGAATGTGATATTCCACATACAACTTTTAGAACTCGATATGGTCATTATGAGTTTTTGGTCATGTCCTTTGGTTTGACTAATGCACCAACAACGTTCATGGATTTTATGAATAAAGTCTTCAAACCTTATTTAGATATGTGTGTTATCGTCTTCATCAATGACATACTAATCTATTCAAGGAATGAAGAAGATCATGCTTGCTATCTCAGAATAGTTCTTCAGACTTTGAAAGATAATGAGTTATATGCTAAATTCTCTAAGTGTGAATTTTGGCTTGAGTCTGTGGCATTCTTAGGCCACATTGTGTTTGGAGAGGGAATTAAAGTTGATACTCAGAAAATTGAGGCAGTGCAGAATTAGCCTAGACCTACATCTCCAATTGATATTAAGAGTTTCTTGGATTTAGCTGGCTATTATAGAAGGTTTGTAGAGGGGTTCTCGTCTATTTCTTCTCTTTTGACGAAGTTGACTTAGAAAACAGTGAAGTTTCAATGGTCTGAAGTTTGTGGGAAAAAACTTTTAGGAATTGAAGACGAGGTTGACTACTGCCCAATTTTAACCTTACCAGAAGGTACTTAAGGTTTTGTGGTGTATTGTGATGCATTTAGAGTTGGTTTGGGTCGTGCCTTAATGCAGAATGGCAAAGTTATAGCATATGCCTCTAGATACTTGAAGGTTCATGAGAAGAACTACCCAACCCTTGACTTAGAATTGGCTCCTGTAGTATTCGCTTTGAAGATATAGCTTCATTATTTGTATGGTGTTCATGTTGATATATTCACTGATCATAAGAGCCTTCACTATGTGTTCACATAGAAAGAGATTAATCTCAGATAGAGGAGGTGGTTAGAATTACTCAAGGATTATGACATGCGTATTCTTTACCACCCAAGTATGGTTAATGTGGTTGCTGATGCGTTAAGCAAATTATCTATGGGTCGTACCACCCATCTTGAGGAAGAAAAAAGAGAGTTAGCAAAGGATGTGCACAGACCTGCATGCCTGGGAGTCAGACTTATGGATTCCACAGAAGGAGAAATAGTGGTGACAAATGGGGCTGAATCATCATTTGTGTCAGAAGTGAAAGAAAAGCAAGACCAAGATCCCATTTTGCTTAAATTAAAGGCAAATGTTCATAAGCAAAAAGTATTAGCTTTTGAACAAGGGGGAGATGGTGCTTTGAGATATTAAGGTAGATTGTGTGTGCCTATGGTGGATGGAATCCAAGAGAGGATCATGGAAGAAGTTGATAGCTCCATATAATCCATTCATACGGGTTCCACAAAGATGTATCGTGACTTGAGAGAGGTTTATTGGAGGAATAAAATGAAGAAGGGCATTGCTGAATTTGTCTCTACGTGTCCAAATTGCCAACAAATGAAAGTAGAGCACAAAAGGCCCGGTGGTTTGGCTCAGAATATTGAACTTCCGAAATGGAAGTGGGAGATAATCAATATGGATTTCATCACTGGTTTTCTAAGGTCTCGCAGACATCATGATTCTATTTGGGTGATTATCGACAGAATGACAAAATCAACCCATTTTTTGCCGGTAAAGACTACCCATTCAGTAGAAGATTACGCCAGGTTGTATATTCAAGAAGTGGTAAGACTTCATGGAGTTTCGGTCTCCATTATTTCAGACAGAGGTGCGCAATTTACTGCACAGTTCTGGAAATCTTTTCAGAAAGGTTTGGGTTTGAAGGTGAATTTAAGTACTCCCTTCCTGTAACGACCCGAGAGCACCCCCTAGACTTTATCGGCGTATTCGACCTCTAAGAGGTCTTATACAAGCCCTTAGCATTCACCATAGCATGCATCATAGAATAAAAACACGGAAAATTTAAAACTTTTACTTTGGAAGTTCAACTTCACTTCATATATGAAAATAGAATCTAACTTCGTCACAATGTACTATCTAGACATAGAAGTATCAAAAATGGGACTTAGCCCTTACATCAATAAGAAGTCTAGAAATAGGAAAGTACAACATTGTCTTTCAACATAAGAAAATAACTAAACATAGAAGCTAGATCATAGGGTCTTGTCCTCGGACTTGGGGACTTACCAACTTGGGGAAGCAACTCCAAGTGTCTTGAGAAGTAAGCTTGAATCCTCAACGGCCCGAACCTAAATGTTTGGGGAAAAAGGAGACAAAATGGGTTAGTACCACACACATACTAAGTATAGCTACTATGCATAAAAACCATTTAAACATGCATAAAGGGTCATTTTAGTCAAAACACGTTTTTTACCAAGTAAATCCAATATGCACACAAAGTAAGCATCATAGTACAAACCAACATAATATCATCCGAACACGTAGACAACCCAAGTAATACTAGTGCAACGCAAGGAATAGAATCCCATAACCCTATTCAAAGCCAAGTATCACATTAAGCAACCTACTTCATGCATACATACATAAGATCATACTTCATCACAATCATAAGTGAACACTACTACAACCATCTCTTAGGATCCCACAAGTGCAATGTGCAACAGAAGTCCCATACCCTCTCTTACATAATGTAGAAACCCTTAAGAAAGCCCTAGTAAGAGTTCACACCTTTCATACCTTCATTTAGTTTTACATTAGAGAGATATTGCCATAACCGACATAGACCATGAGAGCTACTTGGAATCCGGTGTACTACTCCCACATCGAAAAGAGAGGGTTAACACTTGCCTAAGGTGTAACCATTCGTACATAGCTATCTAGGTGGATCCACTAAGCTAAAGTCCTATGTGGGCACATAGTTAAGGGTCAAGGAGATTTCTCCTAGAAATCCTAACTTACTAAACGTGGGTGATTTCCATCTCATGAGACAACACATACCGTGGGTAATTCGGACTTGCTAAACGTGAGGAAACCCATGTGGGGAGCCGGACTTACTAAACGTGAGACCCCCATCTCATTTACATGCCCTTTCTGTGCTAACCATCTAATTCCCTTTTGTAATCATCTTTAGTCATCACATAAGTTCACATTAGCCTTTACTAGACTCTTATGTAAACATCTTATCATAATAGTTCATAGGTGTTCATAAGCGAGAGCAATCCTTTCACTTAGAAACACTAGCAAGTAAGTAAACCTTTCACTTTACATTACACTATAATCATGATAACTACCTTTCAATCATATAGAAATCATACCATCACATACATACATGCTTTATAGCTAATTCAAGTGTAGAGGGGTTAAGGATGAGGAAAGTAGGTCATCAACACCACAACAACACATTAGGTTTAGCAACATTAGAATCTAAGTAATTCACCTTTCATACTTGAGTTCAAAGGAGAACTAATCTTCATACCTTCTTGCCCTATTTGGGGCATTCATATTTCAATTACCAACAATTCATAACCAATACATAATACAAGGTAATTCATGAAGTAATAACATCATCAACATCAATATAATCAATTGACATATTCCCTTCATAGCCTTCAAGGCTTCATTCAAAGACTCAACCCTAATTTCATAGAAATTATATATAACCTAGGGTAGAATCATCATACAAACATGAATTATATAACATCACCTTCAATTCATAGCCTTCAATCAATATCCAAGACAAACTAGTGTTAGAATTAGGAAAAGAAGGAGAAACATGGGTCTCATAGGGAATTCTTCAAGAAACCACAAATACAACATAAATTCATTCATAATTATTCATATAACATCAATCAAAGTTAATTTATAACATCAATTTCACTTTAGAATAAAGTCCCACGTTTTTGGATTGAAATCCTAGAAATTGGAGATTTTGAAATTCATCTTGAAGGGGCCTCTTGGGGAAAGGAATCCCAAGAGTGATAAGCAACCATACCTTAGTTAATTCCTTGAGAACTGATGGGGAAAAATAGAAACCTTGCTGCCCTAGATGAACCTTGGTCTTCTTCAATGGGGTTCTTAGTTGATAGAGTTTTTGAGAAAGAATGAGTTTGACTTGTGAGTTTAGTTGTGTGAGTTAAAGTCTTAGGGCTAGGGTCTTATAGTTAGGTTTAGAATGGTGATTAGTTAAATAACCACCCATCGTAACCCTTAATTAAATAACTAACTAAAACTAAGACCCTTAAACTAAAAACTAAAAACTTAAAAACTGCCAGGACTTACGACCCTCTACCTACGGACCGTAGGTGGAGTTACAGACTGTGCTGGTCATTTGTTGTTTGGTACTGAGGCTCCCTTTTGGGGGGGTCAAGTCTCCCATGACTATGTATGGGCTCACGTCCATGACTTACGATCCATCGACCAGTCTACGGGCCGTGAGTCTTGGTCTCGTCGTTTGCTGCAGTTTTGACAGCTTTTGGGTCTATGTTTGGGTCCTCCTCAAGGACCCATAGGGGGTCCTTGGGGGGGTCGTACCCAGACGTTTTGACCCTATGAACATAGACTTACCTAATTTAAACCTTTTTACAAGATTATACCATCATACAACACTCCCAAACCTNGGACCCATAGGGGGTCCTTGGGAGGGTCGTACCCAGATGTTTTGACCCTATGAACATAGACTTACCTAATTTAAACCTTTTTACAAGATTATACCATCATACGACACTCCCAAACCTGTTCAAAAACCTAAGGACACACTATAACACATTCTTCTCTAGTTTCCGGACGTAGTGGTCGTTTCTTGACGCTTAGACTTTAACTCTTCCAAACCAAGTCAATTGCATTAATCTAGGTTTTGAAACATCATTTAAACTGTTTTTAAGTCATTATTCATAAGGTGAGGCTCTAACTTAAGTCATAGAATTTCCGGCGTGTTACAATACCCCCTCCTTAGGAACATTCGTCCCCGAATGGCACTTGGACTTCTTTCTAGGGAGACAATGACTCATACTAGCAGCACCACAACCAGTCACATCAACAACATCATGTCATCATATCATATAGGAATTTAATCCACAACATCACTATGCTGAAAACTATTTACTTCACATAAGTATAGGAGGAACTACCTTTTCCATATTCAATGAGCATCAACATATATTTTCAGAAATCAACAAGACATTTTGTTAACAAGCCAACATCAATCATGCTCATTACAACTCTCATGAAGACAACATTACACAACATCTATGGGTGCAATTTCAATCATGAGAAACAAAATTCATGTAAATTCAACATACAACTTAAGCATGAATTTTCACAAAATTTATGCACATACAAGGAAATCATGTCATAATCATCAACACACATGATTTTTCAATTTATACCAAATTAAGAGAGACGACTAACCTCAACTATGGATACGAGTAGGAGGGAAAAAGATGAGGGTAGCGGGACTTCATGTCGGCCTTGGCCTCCCATGCTACACCTTCAACTAGGTGGTTTCTCCATAGGACTTTTACGGAGGCAACTTCTTTACTTGACGATCTAAGATTTCGACCGGAACCTCTTCATAAGAAAGGTTCTTATCCACACCTAAACCTTCTAGAGGGAGGATGGACACCGGTTCACCTATACACTTCTTTAACATAGAAATACGGAACACCGGGTGAATCGAGGCCAATTCATTGGGCAATTTCAACTCATAAGCGACCTTTTCGACACGCTTCAAGATCTCATAAGTGATAACATTCAAATATACTTCTTGAAAAGAAATATAAACGATCGTATGCAATATATTTACCCAACTATGAGTCGGGGTCGATCCCACAGAGAATATGGAAGAATATTATCAATAGTAAATATTTAACTCGATAGTCGTTATAAAAATGGGGGATTTAAATTGAAATAAAATAAAATAAAAATAATAAAAAGATAGCTTTGAACTAAGTATTTATTTATATTCAGATTATGAAAAGTAACTAGGAATGTGTTCCCCATAAGCTCATAACGCAGTAATCCTAATAATAGTAATCCTTTTCTAGTGTATTACATGCAAAGTGATAAGTTAGATATCTCTAAATCCTTGGTCCGGCATCTAGAGAATTTCACCCCGCACCTTGGTCCGGCTACGTGTGTATAATTTACTAACCCTTACCTTTACCTCATATTAGACATCATAATCGATGTTTGGCTTAGTTATTACTTCGCACCAATCGACACTAGCCTATTAGATAGTATCACACTAAATCTATGTTGATAATTCTTTTCTTGTTAATTACCTCCTTGGTCCGGCAAGTAGTAACAAGGCGAGTTCTAACGTTGGCCACCGTTAAAAAGACTTCTAAACGAAAGAATTATCAATGCATGCAAAATACTAGTCAAGAATTGCTTATTTACTATTCATACTTTGTTAATCGCTCATGGTTCCCACAACCCTAGTTATGAAAGTTAGTTACTCATTATCTCAAAAACACAATCAAAATTTATTAAAATAAATATGCTTGTGTTAATCATAAAAAGTTAAGAACAATAGCTAAACTATCTTTTATTAATCACGAATACAAATAAATAATAAAGGAGAAGAAAGAATAAACCACAATTCTCCGGCCTCCACGACGGCTCTTCCAAAGTTCCTAAGCTAGAAGAAAATTTATATTGTGTCTTGTATCTTGGTTCTTGGCTTTTTTCAAGAATAATTTTTCATGCCCTATTTATAGACAAAGAAACCCTAAATAAAATAATTAAGTTCAAGACAAATTAGGAAAACAAAACCCAATTAAATTGGGTTTCCAATTGCTCGCTGGATTTCTTCAAATTGTTGGCGGCAGAGGGACGGTTAGCTATAGACACGTGGCAGCAGCGAGCCAAATTCAATTTGAATTGGCAATTCGTTCACATTGGCCTCATATGTATAAATATATTATTTTATTAAATTTAATCCATTAAGCTGTCTGCTTGATTTCCTTCTTGAACCTTCCATCTTTAATTCGTTTAAGCTTCAAACTTCTCCAATTTTCCACCAATTTAATCCTACAAATAAAATATCCAATTTAGCATAATCCATCAAATTAATGCTCAAAAAGGACAAATATAAATAATAAATGTGAGGAAATAATGATTGAAAATATGTATTTTTAGCCTCACATCAACACCCCACACTTAAACTTTTGTTCGTCCTCGAGCAAACATTAAAACTCATCCCAAGAAAAAATTCATACTAGCAATGTCATCACTTTGGTTAATACAAATAATTAGGCCATGTACGAATTTCAAAACATCAAGTAAACTTCTTAATCATTATGCAAGTTATCTAAATAAACAACATACCTCTAACCTTCTAACCCCAAAGAAGGACTTTGAACTCATCAAATTTAAGTTTGCTCTCCTACTCTCATCAAAAAATGTTAATAACATCACCTATCTATCATGAAACAAGTGCCCTCACATGAAGAAATAGTCCACACACTCAAATCAAAAGATTGAATATAAATTAAGGACTTAGCATCAAAGAACACTGTCACACTCACAAAGAGAATTCACATGTATGCACAAAGAACCATATGCTTGCCCATTATGTACATCTCCACTAATTAAGCATGCTTGAATGTAATCAAATAGGATTTTAATGGGTTGTAATGTAGACTAGGAGATGGGTAGGAAAACTATATAATAGTGACTTACACTTCCTTAAGCACTTTGCAATTTTAGACTTCATCACCCATTATTTTCTTCTCTTTATTTTCTGCCCTCTCTTCAACAATTATTTCACAAGTAATTCTCATCCTCTCAAAAATATTTCAATCATTTTTTATTTTTTTTTAAAGTTTTCCTTCATAATAGCCACCCTCAACTTACATATTTTACATGCGTTAAGGTGCGCAATGTCCTTGGAAGGACCAGGGCCATCATCAAGGTAACTTTTTTTTTTTTTTTT
>NC_064283.1:27576199-27708431 GCF_019186545.1 Solanum stenotomum
TAAGATTGGTTCATCTGGAAACTAAAAACGAACAATCCTAGTTCTACAATCTACTGAGGCATAACAGGAATGTAACCAATCCATGCCTAGAATGACATCAAAGTCTACCATTTCTAACTCTACAAGATCTGTTGAGGTGACTTTCTGAGAGACTGTACAGGGAAATTTTTGTATACCCGTCTAGCTATAACTGGGTCACCAACTGGAGTAGAGACTGAGAAGGGTTCTGAAAGAGTTTTTGGACTGACATCGAAGTTGACTGCTATATATGGAGTTACAAAGGAAAGAGTATCCCCTGGATCTAACAAAGCATAAATATCTAAGTTAAAGACTCGTAACGGACCAGTGACCACATCAGGAAAATCTTCCTGATCCTAGCGAGCCTGGAGAGCATACAACCTATTTTGGCGTTGACCACCACCTGTACTAGATGTGTTACCCTGCTGAGTTGGGAAACCTGCTGGTGGTGCTGAAGTTGTAGACTGAGTCTTACCATTATTGCCTCATTGACCCTATTTAGAAGAAGGACAATCTCGCAACCTGTGACCATATTGACCACACCCAAAACATCTATCCTTTCCTGCAAGACACTCACCCGGATGGTTCTTACCACACTTTGAGCAAGTTGGGTAAGTTCTGGTGCCTGAAACCTCCCCTGAGACTTAGAGCCTGATGCCTTACTTTTTTTATCCTGTCGAAACTTAGAAGATGGAACATTTGCTAATAAACGTGAGCTGAAGATTTTTGCTGAAATTGGGAGCTATTTCCACCACCCCATTTCTGTTAAGAATACTCATAGTTGCATATCCTAACCTTTTTGTTCTCCTTAGCCTGTTCCCTAAGCTTATCTCCCTCAACCTGCTGAGCATGAGTCATGATCCTAGAGATGTTCATATTCTCCAGTAACATAGCATTTCTACACTCCGTTTTCACTAAGTCAAATACCCCATACATAAACTTGTTCATTTGATCCCTGGAATCGGTAACCGTGTGGGGAGCATACCTAGAGAGTTTGGTGAACTTGAGTCCGTACTCTTGGACTGACATGCTACCTTGTTTCAAATTCATGAACTCCTGAGTTTTTGCCTCCCTCAACTCTCTTGGGAAGAACATGTCCAGAAAAATCTCATTAAAACACTCCTAAGTGATAGGAACTGTATCCGTACCCCTATTTTCTTTCCATTGAGTAAACCAGATGTGAGCTAAATTATTGAGTTGATAAGACAACAACTCTACCCTATCATTTCCAGTCACTTGCTCAGCCCAAAGATTTTCTTGACCTCATCAATGAAGCTCTAGGGATCCTCACCAACCTGCGACCCTAAGAACTCAGGTGGATTCATTCTAACAAAATCCCTAACTCTAGCTGCAGCTGACCCAACATTGGTGTTAGCAAGAACTGGACCTGCTAATTTTTCTGGTTTGTCACACTATGAGCCAAAATTTGAATAACATTCCAAAACTTTGAATTTGAAACTTCCTGATCTGGGACTGGAGGAGCGGCGTTAGCATTGCGGGCCTTCACATTTTTTGTGTAAGCTCTATGAGGAGTCATGATCTGAAAGCGCATAACGATAAATTATAAAGAGAGATCATACCAACGCACGATATGAATATCAAGAAAGTGAAGTTTTCCTAAAACTCTTTGTAGCCTCCATCTCATTAGATGTGGTGCACTTCACACCCATGAAAAGGACTCTACTTAGTACGGCTTTACAAACATCCTAGGACACTTAAACGTAGTGCTCTGATATCAAGTTTGTCATGCCTCGAGGCTAACCCCTGGACGTAAACACGGAACCTAGGATCACGAGTGACCCCAAGCTAACCCTGCTGGCATATCATAAGCATACTTAAAGATAACTGAATTAAGAAAGTACTGTGCGGAAGCTTAAAACATCATAAAAACTGAAATGATGGAGAATACTCATTACTATCTGAATAAATAATATGTGAGTTTAATGACAACTGAAATATCAAACTCCAAAGCTAAAACTGAATCTAATTATGTCTGAAATAAAGCCTGTAGCTGACTAGAGATGTAGGGACATGCCCCAGCTAAATCTAGCAAAACTGAAACAAAAGACTGAAAGTAGAAAGATAATCATGTCAATTGTCCTCGAAGAATGAGGACTCACCACTAATGCTACTCAACTGGAGATTGGGAACCGATCTATGTGTGATCTATATCACGAGAAGATGTAGCGCAGAGTATGCGTCAGTACTTGAAAGGTACTGAGCATGCAAGAGAGAATAAAGCTGAACAATATACATAACTAAACAAAGCATATAACTGAGCAATGATATAAGATGAGCATGATACTATACTGAAAATATTGAACATGAACTAACTAAATGTAATGACCAAGTTTATGACATGTTGAATCTGATTACTGAATAAACTGGTCAATACACTAGAATCTGACGGTGGGAGCTACTGATAACCGCCATAATTCCACATGAGCTAAATATGGAGTCCGATGTATACGCCCCATCGAGAGGACCCAATATACTCTGCTAGAGGTATAGAAGCATGACTGCATGATCACTAAAATTGATGCCCAACAGAGGGGATTTAACCTACGGGAGCACATAGTTCTAGGACTATGAGGATGACTGACCCTAGTCCAACTCGGTATAAAGCCTACTCCCAACTAAATATGTGTAAATTATAACATAACTGAAGTAAACAGAACAGCTGAATAATCTGACATGCAAATCTGAAAATGCAACATTTATTTCTAATAATGGAACATTCGAAAACTGAGGCATGTATATTTGTTTATTTTTCCTAGCTAATGTAATTCATGAACTTAAAGAAATACATAACTATGGTTCTGAGTTTATGCAAGAATCTACGCAAAAACAATAATAAGACATAATAATCTGATTAGGACATTAAAAAATAATTTAATCACAGTAATTTGTTGATATTCTAGAAACCCTAGGTCAGATAATATGGAGGGAATCAAGATTCTGACTGAATTCTAGTGACCTAATGGGTTAAAGGAACCCACTAGTGAAATCCCACATACATGGTGACGAAATTCACGTAGAAATCTTTTGATTTTGGGGCTGGAACTAATGAAAACCTTGTTGCAATTTCTTGAAGGCCTGCTCAACTTTTCTCTCTATTTTGCTCTAAGTTTCACTTGATTTTAGTGAATGATTGATTTGGGTAAGTTCTAATTAAGCTACGAGGATAAAATTGACCAAAACTACATATTTTAGGGGTTAACGATGTAGTTTAGGGGTCCAACGCATAGGGAAAAGACCAAAATGACCCTACTTAAAAACCTGACAAGGCTAACCATGGGCCCCTCTAACGGACTGTCAAAGGGACCATAGACCGTCAAGCCGGTCGTGGTCCTTGGTCCAGTAGATGCTAGTTTCTGAGACACCCTCCACGGGCGCCACCACGATCCATCGTGTAGGATCCCGTGGTCTGATGTCTGGGACTGGTAGACTCTGCCTGGTACCCATGAGTGCCAATACGGCTCGTGAGGTGGTCCACGGCCCATGAAAGTCTCTGTGGTCCACCTCTGCTGGGAAGGGGCTGAGTCCACAGGCAGGTCAACGGACTGTGGTCCCTCTCACGATCCATGAACCCGACCGTGGTTCACTGGATTAGGTGTTTTTCTACTGAATTTTCTAAGTCTGGTTTCTGAGGTATTTTAGGCCACGAGAAGGTATCCTTTCCTGGTAGGTCACTTGACGACCCCAACCATGGCTCGTCAACCTCCTCACGGGCCGTCTAGACCTTTGTAGGAGGGATGCTGGACTTGGCAGTTTATGGGGGGTCTTCACGAGTCCCACCACGAGTCGTCATCCTCTCCACGGGTCGTCTAGTCCTATATAGGAGGGACTCATATGAGGCAGTTTTGGGGGAAGTTACCACGAAGTCTTTTCACTAACCGTGGTCCCCTTCATGGCTCGTCTAAGGCTCTGTGAAGGGTTCCATGGTCCAGCTCTTTCCTTGTGAGTTCCCTACCAGCCTCCTTTCTACTCTTTCTTTAATCTAAGGTGTTACAACTATACATGAGATAATATTTTTGTTAATGTGACTTTTATTTGGAGATACTTAAGTGAAATCAAATATTGGTATAAAGTTATTATTTTAACCAATATTTGTCATGTGATTGTTGGTTATACAAATTCAAGAGTGGATTATTCTGACGAGAAAATAGATTGGATATTGAATTATAAGAGTCCTAAGCTCGAATATTAACCAATCAATCAACAAAAACAATCTATCATCTCAACACACTTAGTTTTTTTTTAACTCACAAGTTTGTCAACCATATGTGGCGTGACCCAAGAACTAAGCGTGTGGAAACATATCTTATCCCACCAAGACAGATCAACATAATCAAACCTTGATGAAATAATTGCGAAAGTAATAACAGAATAAAGGGTTATAAACATAACATGAACATGCGGAAAACAACACAATATACCTCAAATACCAGCAAAACCTAGTGTCACATGTACAAATTTCTAAGTATTACAACAGATTCAAAAGAAGTACAAGTATAAATGTCTTCGTATCTAGAACAGAACAAGGACATAATGAAAGAGTAAGTGATGTCTGCCGAGATGAGAAGCATCTACCTCGCGAAGTCCCAAAGCATGTCTCAGACAAAGATGAGTAAGGGTGATCAAGACAATCCAGGCTCATAACTTACACAAGTGTAGAAATCAAGAGAGTACCAAACAATAGCGGTACTCAACAAACATCCCTAATTAAACCAAAGTAAAGAAATACTAAACATAGGTACTCCAAACACATCATTTGAACCTCCACATACTACAACCTTCATAGAAATCAAACCATCCCAACCTAGCAATTCACAATTCATAGAGGAACATAGCACTTGTAAGAGACTGCAACTTGCCCATCAACATATTTAAGTAATCATCACAATCTTTCATAATCAAATAACGACAATGCCGTGGAAAATCACTCATAAGGGTCAAGGAAACAAAAATGGAGTGCAATGCAATGTAGTGCAATGTCATATAGAGTGATGCATACACACCCGCTGATTATCATATCGAGACTGATGGGGAACTCACTAGGTCCATACATCTGCCGAAGCCATTTCCC
This sequence comes from Solanum stenotomum, assembly GCF_019186545.1. Lineage (NCBI taxonomy): Eukaryota > Viridiplantae > Streptophyta > Magnoliopsida > Solanales > Solanaceae > Solanum > Solanum stenotomum. Next base: position 27,581,307 of record NC_064283.1, read on the forward strand.
TTCAGCATCAATGAGACTATTCAGTATAGCCAGAACCATTTCCCTTCGGCATCAAATCAATCACCTAAACCATTTCCCTTTGGCATCAAATCAATCACCTAAACCATTTCCCTTCAGCATAAATATCAATCCAATTCTTATCATAGTGTTCAAAACCAATACAAATAGACATGTTCACACGAATAATGAGAAGATGGCAAATTCCATGTCAATACTCAATCAACACTTACACAATCATGACACATAATCAATAGTGAGTCAATATAACCGTTCAAAACATTCATGATACATCATACATTAAAATATCAACGAATTCCTTTTTACACCACAATATCATCACTAGAATTCAATCAACATTGATCAATGGGCAAGAATTATGAAACCCTTCACTAATTCATCAAATTACTCTTAATAACACATTAATGCATACAAGGTTCAATACTCTTAAAGAATAGTCAAAGAGGTCCATTTGCATTGAAAGAGAAAACAATCTACTCGGCACTTGAGCCTTTCCTCTATGATGAGTCTTCAAGTCCACACAATCTAATCAATAAATAATTCAAATAAGAAATCATGAACAAAAACACCCATAAAATCGATTTTACAAACCATATCCAAATCGACCCAAAAAGTTATTCCAGGATAGGGTTAAATCTGAAGTTTTGTGGAAAATCAAGGTACCCAAAGATTTTGGAACTCATAAATGAAATCATAAACAAAAATGAGTTGGAATTCTCCTTAAAACCCAAATTTACCAAGAACGCAACTTCAAGAGAAAACACCCAAACTTTGAATTTGAAAATAAGGATTCAGATATAAAAATCATGCAATCATAATTGAGACCACTCTACGAACTCGAAGGTCTATACCTTGACCCTCCGCCAATGCAACCTAGACCCTATAAATGTAAGGGTCTACTAACCTAGTCTTTCGCAAATGCAGAGGCCATCCCACCATACCCTATGTGAATGCGACCAAACTCTATGAACGCGAAGGAGATGCCAGCACCAAAATACAAGAATAATCAAGTCATAGAAATATTCACCCAAAGGGCCCTTCAGATTTGTTGAAAAATATCATTCATACAAATCAGATATGATACCTAACTAAACTCGTTGTTTCAGACTAAATAGAATTGTCAAAAAATGGATTTGAGGTCTCCTTGACCAAAAACATGTTAAAGTCGCACTAAACTAACTTTAACTCAAAACTACTAACCTACCCTTGGAACCTCTAAAATATCAACCAAGACCTCACCTAGGCCTAAAATTACCATTTGAATTCAACAGAATAATTGGAAATCTTATCTGAGGATCCGAACTCTGAATGCTAATCAAAGTCAACTCTTGGTCTAAATACACTTAAACTTCCAACTTAATAGCTTAAATCCAAATAAATACTTTGAAACTAAAAACAACAATATTCCTAGACGAAATTCTACATACCAGAGCTAATGGAACTGATGAAATTCTATTGTGAGATTTTGTAATGTCCTATTTCATAAGAAATTACTTATGTGTGAAATAACCTTTTTTTTCCTTCCCCTAAACATTTCTTGCTCATTATGTGTTGCGGAAATGGTTAGTGTAGTGTTTGATGCGATCAAGTAAGGTTTTGGTGGATTTGAGCCTTTTGAGTTAAGTTATATTGAAATGGTTGATTTTGGTCATCATTTCGTGATTTGAGCGTTGGATGATGATTCTATCATTTTCATTGAGTCTAGAACGTCGAGTTTGATCTAGTATAGTGGTCGGTTAGAGTCTTGATACCTTAGGTTGTAATTTAATTATTTAGGTGAAAATTTGAATTTTTTACCTAAATGGGTTCTGATGGGGTACTTTGGTCATAATTTTTTATTGTTTTGAAATCTGATGATTCCATTGGTTCCAAAACATGTTTTATGATGAATTTGCATTATTTGTTAATGATTATAAGGTTTCGGATGAGTTTCAAGGGTCAAAAAGATGTTTTAAAGGTTGATGGTGCACATTTTTAGCGACAGAAAAATAGTTTTTTAGTGATGGAAAATGGGTTTTAGCAATGAAATCGCTGAGTTAAATATCTATTCGAACCCATTTCATAATTTTGACATTTTGGGATCTAGAAAGGCTTGAGGTGATTTTTGAGGTGTTTCTCTTTCATAATCATTGGGTACGTATTTCTAACCCTATTTTTTCTCTTTTCCCAAGAATATCTCTTTCATATATCATGATTTTTATCCACAAAGTGATTATTTGAAACCCCAAAGTAGAGAATTCAAAAATTGTTTATTTAAAGGTCAATTTCAAATGAGTTTTCATTGATTTTTGGGATTTAAGGTCCTTTTATTGTGGGTAAACTGATTCTTGCAAACTTTTACAAAATTTCTCATTTTTAAAAACATTTCACATGTGGGTTTTAGGGGTTTTCCCCAAGTTGGAAAAATTGGTAATTTCTTGATTTGGAACTGGTTTTTCGCTAGATTTTAATGGGTTATTCAACCCCAAATCCCTTTTTACTTGTAGAATATGTTTTTCCAAATAAAATTATGATTTTATCCTTCCCGATCCCGTAGAGTTTTCAGACTATTTTAACCCTAATTCCTAACCTTAGATATATGGGTATTTTTGTAACCCTTTTGATGATTCATTTACATTCTTGATAGTTGAGGATCATTTCAAAGATTGTTTGATAGAAGAAAAGCTTTGGTAGAGTGGTTCGGGTGATGTTTCAACCTATGAGGTAGGTTTGGGTTATCCTTCTTCTAGGTTGAGTTGGGTAATTCATTATTCTTATGAACTAGACTATGGTATGGAATAGTAGCATGACATACAGATGTTTGAAATTGTTTACTTTATTGTTTCACCCGTGTTAGGGATTATTTGTATTGTTTTGTCCCGTGTGGGAGGCTTGTGTGTGATGCTTAGCCCATGTGGGTGTCTTAAGTGATACTAGTATTTGCTTGGAGAGTATGTGATTCATGAGATTACACAAAGAGGGGTTTGAGATGATTATTCTAGAATATTTGACTTGAAATGCCCGAGTTAGGGGCTTGAACTTATTTTTTATCACATCTTAAAATGAAAGGAATGTTTCCAAATGGTAAAGGCTTATTTCAAATGAGTTCTTCCAATATTTTGTCTTATGATGGTGTGTATCATGATTTATTAAGTTTGGGAACTTTGGACTCTTTTAGACCGATGTTGAATAGATTATGCATTTGTGTTGTATTCAAATACCTCGGAAGTTGAAAAGTCAAAAAAAAATGCATGTTCTACGAGTCCAACCTACGGACCATCAGAAGGGAGTCGTAGAGCTCGAGCTGAGTTTTTGGAAAATTAAGTTTCTAAAGTTGACCTATGGATGAGAAGGACGAATCGTAGGAGTTTTGATGGACCATAGAAAGGTCCCGTAGAAGTGTTCCAGACATGGTGAAATTTTGGTGTTCAGGTTTAGTTTTACGGACTAGAGAAAGCCCTACGGGCCATAAAAAGGTCTTGCCAAATTTGGATGATATTTAAGGCTCCAGTATTTGGTTTGCAATTGACCAGTACGGACAGTAGGTCATAACCGTAGGATCCATCTGACAGTTATTTTAAAGGTATTTGGATATTTTCATGTACTTATAATTCCTATACTACATAATTCTACCCCAAAAGATTTAGCACAAGAAATCTCTTCATAATCGCCTCCGGTGGTTTTTCCAAGCTCAAAAATGGAAAATATGTCTTAAACCCAAAAGTTTCAGAACAAAAACTCCTCTCCCATGTCACAAAAGCGAACCACAAAAAAATTGCGGTTCTTCCTTTTGCGAAGCAGGCTCTGCTTAAGTGACCATAGCTAAAGCGAGCACTGGTCCACTTAAGCAAACCCCGCTAAAGCGAGCACTGTTCCACTTAAGCAAATCCCGCCCAAATGGCCATTTTATCTTTTGTGCGCCGGCCTTCGCTTCCACAAACGTGAGGACTGCAGAATTAGAAACATCAACCAATAAAAAAATCATCGAAAGGACCCTCAGTATTCGTTCAGAAATGTCTACACACAAACCATATATGTAAGTTTACTATACTCGACATTCTAGACTCAATGGAACCGTCAAGTATGAATCTGAGGTCTCCTTGACCCGACATTCATGAAAGTCACAAAAACTAACATAACACCTAAAATGGCCAAAACAAGATCGGGACCCCTGAAAAATTAACCAACACCTCACCTAGACATGAAATCATCCTCTGAAATCAACAGAACTCTTGGAATTATGATCCGAGCATTCGAGCCCCAAATGTTGACCAAAATCAGGCCAATGCTAAGTTTCCACAATTTTCCAACAAAGGACCTCAAATCCTCAAAGACTTTGAATCTGAAATCGACAATTCTCATAGACCAGAGTCCACATTCTAGGACTGATGGAATCAATGAAATTCCATACTGACACTCAAAACTCTAAAGGCACTGAAACCATCTTTTAACAACTTTACCTTTCAAACTCAAAACTTACAAAATTCATAACTTATAACCAAAGTTCAAAACCAATTCACAAAACTCAATTAGAAACAACTTGGGGTCAATATCAGGAGGGAAAAATCGTTAAGTTTATAAAACTTTCCAAATATGACCAACCGGGTCATTACAGGTACCAATACACTGGTGAGTAACCTTGGGTTCTTAAGGGGAATAATTTCCTTAAGGACACACTGTGCATTTAGTGGTTTCATTTTCTTCTTTGAGAAAAATATTTTGTAAATTATTTCTAATATGTTTCAGATTCTATTTTCTTTACTGGTTTTAATTTTGTAGTTTTGAAAATACTCTTTAAAATTTGTTAAGTTATTGTTCCATGTATCTTAGCAATATAGGTTGAACAACATATCATTCCTTTCATATCATCACCCCTCAAAGTTGACTACCTATTCTTATTTTCTTGAGTATTATTAGATCATTTTAGAGACTCTTCATGACAAAATCAATTATCATATGATGTCATATACCACTAACCACAATATATAACTATTTTACTTGATCAATAAGCATACATTCTGTATAAGGACATGAAATTTTTTCTCGATACTATTTTTCAGAAAATGCATGATCTATGAAATCTTCTATTCCATTCAAGTATTCTTTATTGAGTCAGTTAAACGACATTCATGTTTTATTTCTAGAATTGTCCATGACGATCAAGAAATTTTTTTTATTTCTAAAATTAATGTAGGAGTTGATATTTTAGTAAGAAAACAAGAAAAGAAATTAGTCATAATTGTATTTCAGATAAAATATCAATTCTATTTATATGCAATTTCACATTTCAAAGATATCAGTTTATCAATTAAAGTGTGCATAAAATATGGGTGAATAATGATCATCAATCCACTAGAAAGTTACAAATTTTTGATGAACAATTATACGGGACCAATATGATCCTGCACTTCTTGCTTATTTGTTAGACTAGTGCTCTTGATTTAAGAGCACTCAAATAGGCATACATCCTTGACTACAAAGATTCATTTTTAAAATATATGCTAGTCATTGAACTCTAGATTATGACCTTCTAAGTGTGAAATAAAAGAGGCATAGAGAAAATAAATAGAATCAAATATTCTTGGATCAAATATTTACACCCATTACTTCAATGAAAACTAACAAGTTTTTCTAAGGTTTAATCATTTAAGAGAGCATTATTGTATTCATACATGCTCTTATTTGTACAATAAACACTACCGACTAATGAAACAATCTTACAAAATTATTTTCAAAACTTCAAGAATCTGAATTTTTATTTCTTAGATATGATATCTACAAAATCTAATGGATCAATCTTAACAATATCGAAAAATAAAACTATAAAATAAAAGTAACTCTCTCTATTCCTACCCTGTCTCTCTCGAAAACTCTAATTAATTGTTGAAAATTCTTGATATGGCTGATCCACCACCGACGAAAAAAGCGAACTACATCGGGGAGTTCGACTGTCTTGTCATTCCACCTCTTGACCGTACTTTTTTCTCCCTACAGATCACCTCAACATATCAAGAAAATGTCAAAGATTTCCCTATGGAATTTCAAAATGTTAATTTCACGATCGATGACATCATTCTTGACGGATCATTCAATGATGTTTTTCCAAATCCTTTCAATGATGATGCATTTCAAAACCCTAGTTGCCTGCCAGACTGTCTCGAGTTGAAGCCGGGTTAGAATTGAGTCAGATGAACCCAAATAGCTTTGGTCAACCTAAGAGTCAACTGATTGGGAGTTTTGACGATGCTTCTGGAACAATCAAATCAACCTCAGAATATTGTCTCGAGGAAGCTTTGGGTTCAAACAAACCAGTACATTTTTCTCCAAATTTAGAAAATAATTCAGTAAAGGGTGGAGTTGTAGAAAAGAAACTCAAATAGAGGGTGTCAATGCTAATATAAGTAACTATAGCGATTTGTTGAAAAATAGAAGTGAAGATTCGAATAGTGTAAGAAAACACCAAAAATCCACTCTAGTTTCCTTGAGTGATAAGGTTAATAATGATGAGGACAAAAAGAAGATGGCTAGAAAAATTAGGAATAGGGAAAGTGCTCACTTGTCAAGGGAAAGAAAAAAATATTATCCTGAGGAGTTAGAGGATAAAATTAGAATACTTCATTCAACAATTCAACACTTGAATGCAAAGTTATACTATGAAATGGCGGAAAATGCAACTCTAAAGGCACAGCTTGGAGGTACTAGTGTACCTCCACAAGTGTCGGCACCCCCCGGGATTTATCCCTATCCTCCTCCATGGATGTCATATACACCATCTTATATGATTAAGTGACAAGGATCTCAAGTGCCATTGGTTCTGATTCCAAAGTTGAAATCACAAGCACTAGCGACAGCACCAAAAAGTAGCAAGAAAGTGGAGAAAAAGAAGAGTGAGGTGAAAACAAAGAAGGTTGCTAGTGTTTAGCTTCCTTGGTGTGTTTTTCTTCATGCTGCTCTTTGGTGGGTTGGTTCCTCTATTGAAAGTGAGATATGTAGGTATGCGGGAACCATTTATGAGTGGAAAGTCATTTGTGAGTGGATTTTATGAAAAACATCATGGAAGAGTTTTGACTACTGACGGGCATGTGAATGGGACTGGTTATTTTGGGAAATATGATGCAAAATATTATAGCTTGCATTGTGGCCAGGGAGGTCAAGGTGAAAGTAATCAGCAAAATAGCAATAAGGTTGTAGATGAGTTTGTTCATGTGGGTAATGGTTGTGATCCTCTAGCAGCCTCTTTGTATGTCCCAAGAAATGATAAACTTGTTGAGATTGATGGGAACTTGATTATTCAGTCTGTATTGGCAAGTGAGAAAGCCATGGCATCTCATGGAAGTGCTAATAAGAAAAATAGAGAGTCAGGCCTCGCAGTTCCTGGAGATTTAGCCCCGCCTATCCTAGGAATCCATCTTCGCCTTTATCGAAGTCCTGCAGTGAGAGAATGGGTTCTTGGATCTGAGGAGAAAGAGAATGTAAAGGCAACTATGCAGCAGTGGTACCTTGAAGGTGTTGCTGTTAAGTGTTGTTCTATCTAGACTAACTATTAATTCTTATCTTTGTGATATGAATGAGCATTTTAAGGACTTCATATCATTTAAATTCATGTTTTGCTTTTCTTTTTCCTTTTTTTAAGTTCAAATCTTTTATTCTTGATAGAAATGAATTCCTCTAGCTGTTATACCCTAAATAATTTTCAATGGAGGCAACTCTAGTTACTCTTTCAAGTGTTTACTTTGAGAATTTAGGTATTTTGAATTGCTTTGAGTCCCTTAATTCTATATCTTACATCATTGTATCCTCGCCATAGTATATGTTCTAAGCTAATTTGGAGTTTGGAGAAGCCTTCTTCTTTCCAGTATTTCAATTCATTTTTTGTGTTCATTTGGGCAAGGCTGTTGTTGAGTTCAAACATGTGTACAGAAGTGTTCGAGTTTGATGTGTCATCTTCTGCTCCACAATCCATAGTTTCTGTTACCAATGCTAGAGATATATCTATGAAAGAAAGGCAGAATGGCACGCGTATCCACAGAAATAGAAGGATCCTCAATGGTCCTCCAGTTTCCCTTTCTAGACCCTCTCACAGCATTTCTGAAGAACAAACTGGAACAAATGGAAAGTGAGAGAATGTCAGTAGAAACGAGTCACTTTCTTCCTTGGTAGTATATGTTCTGGTTGATGGTGATGGTGATGGAATCATGGGTCTGAATTATGTCTCTCGGATATTCATTGTTGTGCTTATTGATAGTGTCAAATATGTCACATATTCTTGCATGCTTCCATTTATTGATAGTGTTCATGTAGCAGAAGCATTATCGAAAAACAATGTTGTAGATACCATATATCTACTAATAGTCCTCATTAACTTATGGGAAGTGATGGTTGTCTTCTTTATGTGTCATATGTTTCTGCAATAATAATACATTATCTCTCTTTAATTATCGAAAGAATAAAGTGAACAATCCTTTAAGATAGATGTATTATGTTTCTGCGCTCTATATTTAATCAAAAAGGACAATTGTAGTTGGCAATTCCTTACATTAGCAAATAACTAGAAAACATTTGACTTTCTCCTAAATGATATGACATCTTACCTGGGAAAATCAAAGCTTTGAACATCGGTAAATTAAGCAACTAAGTGTAGAATTATTATACAACCACACACCTAGCAGAAAGAGAAAAGAAAGGATAAAAGAAGAGAACACATTACCATAGATAAAATTTGAGGTATTTTCTTAAGTTGTGATATGTTTTGTTTAGTTGTGTGTTTGTTTTCAGCTTGACCATGACCATAGTGAGCAACTCAAGAACAATATAGTAGAAACTTCCCACGTCGCTTATGTGTCTCAAGTTTTGAAACTCTACTTCTCTCTTCTCTTGGATGGAGGAAATGTATGAAGCATTAAAAAATATTATGCTTTCAAACTAATGGAACAATTGAGTCAGGTTTAATAACTCCCAACACCTCCGATATAAGATTATGGATAACCCATCATAGTCTGAACTCTTTAAAGAGACACCAACTCTTCCTCTATAAATGACCTCCATGAATAGCTGTTCCTTAATTAGGTTAGTCATTTGAGAAATCACATCATAAAAATTATGTGTCATTAATGTATAAAGAAATATAATTTTGTAAAGATAGATATCAAATCAAGCTTAAAGTATGAACAATTAAACACAATAGCTAAAACTCAAGCAATTAGTTGTTGTTCAGTTGCATATATAGACTAAAGCCCGAGCAAGTATTGCAACGATGCTTGATTTTGTTACTACTATTCCACGCCTATGTTCTTTGTAAATTTGTCCGGAAATTGAACTTGCAATTCTTTTTGACATGTTACTAGATAGATTGTGAGATTTTGCGAGTTAAAAAAAATTCTTAAATGAGTTGCAAATCTTTCTTTTTGAGATGGTAACAAATTTTGTTTATTTAATGTTTATTTTGCGATCTTAGGACTCTACCTAAGTGGTGATTCAATCCTTTTTCTTATCAAAACAGTCTACTCTCCTTCAACATTATTTTTAGAAGTTTAGCTTTACCTTTGAGAAAATTTATTACTTCCTTGAAATTTCTAAGTGGATTTTCTACTTCAAGAACATTAGAAAAAACACATGTAGCACTTCTACTTTTACCAATTAATTGCTAGCTATATACAAAATCAAGCTTTGAAGTGGATTCATTTTTTTATCCCCTCGTACTTGATATCTTTCTATCAATTGATAGAGAAAAAAAAACAAAAATATTACCGTCACGATCCGATTCTACACACTAGTTGTGACTGGCACTCAGGATCACGAATGACCCCAAGTGGACCGTTGGTACTCGCATGCTGCTAATGAACTACTCTGACATTCTATGAACTGCAAGCGAAAGCTAAAGCATAATTAATTGAAACAATAATAAACATATATCATATCATATCATCATCATCATCATATATTATTAAAAGTGAGAAGCTTCAAACTGTAAAGTTGGATTACCATTTTACCCTTTCACTAAATCAAATTTACCTTTCAATTAATAATAATATTTCATATTCCATTAATTTGAAATATAAGGCATGAATCAATACTTTACCAGATACATTCTCACTTACTACAAGTCTACAACCATTCAACAATGAGTTGAAATTGCTTTTCACACTCCGTAATTGTTGCAAACTTTAGAATGCATATTTAGTAGTAGTTTAGAGTTTAGCCTTTAATCAAAAACATATGAACCCTTGTAAAATCAAGTACATTAATTACCACTAATTTATTTCAGAAAATCTCTTCATTTTTCTACAAGGAACTTGTAGAATTTGAAGGTTATGTTAGCATTGAATGTTTCAATGTTGACTAATTGATCTAATTAACACATGAGAATGAAGCTAAAGAATCTACAGGACAGTTAATTACGATATAAATGGTGTCCTTTTACTTTGGTAAGCATGTGGTAAAGTATTAAAAAATGAAATCCTTCATGGTTTTTGGTGGTGAAAGTGATGGTGTTATTTGTATATTTGGAGGAGTCATCAAATAATGCATTCGTCACTTTACTTATTTTTTTGTTGTCTCTTTTGATAATTTGAACTCTAAAACTTCCTGCATGTTGAAAAAATAGAAAGAAATTGATTGAGAGAAAATTATCTTTTCTGTATGTTTGACATTACTGTACAGTTGTGTATATATACAACTCACGGAATACGTGAATAACAAACACTGAAAAGAATATGGAGAATGTGACTGGCCAACTATGAAACGTGTCCTAATTTTTCTAACAAACTAACGTGTCCTACTTTTCTAACAAACTAAAGATAATTACAAGGAATAAAAAAATATATGACTAATCTTCCAGAAGCCTTTTCACACAAGAAACACAACTAGCAGACCTCTGTCTTCTTCTTCTTTACTGCTTCACCATTATCTACACCAACAGCCCCCCCCCCTCAAGTTGGAGGGGGGGCAAAACACACCCAACTTGCCCACAAGGTTATGGTGAAGACCCCTAGATAAGGGCTTGGTGAATAAATTGACTAACTGAGATGAAGATGGAGTAAATGGGAATGAAATTAAACCAGCAAGAAATTGTTGTCAGACGAAATGGCAATTAAGCTCCACATGTTTGGTTCACTCATGAAAAATGGGATTCTTGGCAATATGTATCGCAACTTTTCTATCTGAATGAAGAGGAACCGAAAAAGCTATATTGGAATCGAATGATCAATGACTAATTGCACCAACCAAGTAAACTCGGCAACAACTCTCCTCATGGACCAATACTCAGCTTCAGCAGAGCTGAGGGAAATAGAAATATTCTTCTTTGACTTCCAGGAGATAGGAGAAGCACCAAGAGCTATGTAAAATCCACTTACTGACTTTCAAGAATTGGACAAAGTCCCCCAATCCGAATCACGGAACGTTATCAACTCAAAGGATTGTGATGAAGACATGAATAATCCCATACCAGGGTCCTTCAACAAGCGAAGGATAGGTGGAGCAGCATTCAGATGAGGGACCCTTGGATCTTGCATATATTGGCTCAAATATTGAATTGTAAAGGCAAGATCTGGGTGACTATGTGTGAGATAACTTAAATTTTCATGTAGATGGCGATACAAAGTAGGGTCTTTGATTGGATCACCCGAATTTTGATGTGGAATCAAGAGGGGAAGATACTGGAGTAAGGCCGAGAATATCAAATTTTGCCACCAAATCCAAATTGAACTTGTGTTGACTGAGAATTAGACCCCGCTACTCGGGAAGAACCTCCATACCAAGGAAATAGTGCAAGTTTCCCAAGTCTTTAATTTTGAACTCTTGATTTAGGAAGACTTTAAGTCCATTAATCTCTTCAATTTCATTTACTGTTAACAAGATATCATCTACATAGATAGCCACAATACATATAGAAGAATTTGTTTTCTTAAAGAACAGGGAATAGTCATTTAACAAATGAGTAAAACCTTTGAAATTTAAGGTAGAATTCAATTTGGCATACCATTGTTGAAATGCATGTCGGAGCCTGTAAATGGATTTATTCAGCATACAAACATGATTTGAGGAAGGACGAGTAAGTCCGACTAGAAATTTCATGTACACCTCCTCATCTAAATCTCCATGTAAGAATTCATTATCCACATCCAGTTGAAATAACTCCCAATTTTTTTTTACTTCTATAGACAAGATACACCTAATTGTAGTCATTTTAACTACCGGTGAAAATGTTTCATTGAAATCTATTCGATCTCTTTGTATATCGCCTCTAATTACCAATCGACCTTTGAGTCTTTCCATGCTTCCATCTGAATGTTGTTTGATTTTATACACCCATTTATAGGGTAATGTCTTTCTCCCATGAGGTAACTCCACAACCTCCCAAGTTTGTTTAATTCAAGCGCTGCAATTTCATTAGGCATGACATTTTACAAACCTGGGTGATTCATATCTTGGGTATAGCTAGTAGGTTCTTGGAGGTTTGAAAGGAAATTTATGAATGCTTGATTTGTGGAAGACAAACTGGAAAAAGAAAACTAAGGAGGAGTATCGAGGAAAGAAAACAAGAACTGGTGACATTGCTGAGTTGCAAAGCGTTGCAAATATAATCCTTTAGATAAGTAGGTGTTTTATGGGACCTAGAAGATTTTCCAAGAATATTATCTATGACCATAAGAGAAATTGAAGGTGAGGGAATGTTATCATGAATAATAGGAGAAGATGGACATTCAAAGGCACCGAGATGATGATCATCAGAAAAAGCAGACATAGTGATAGGTAAAATAGGAATAGAATTATCCTCTGTGGACAAATTATGAGGAACTAAAGTAGGCAAGGGATCCTTAGTACCAACACAATGATCCGTAGGAAGAAATGATTCAGTACATTCACAAGTTTAGTAGAGGCAAAAGGAAATACGTTTTCATGAAATATCACATCTCTTGAAACAAAAATGTTCTTGGTTTAAAGATTAAGTAACTTAAAACCTTTCTTTCAATAAGGATATCCCAAAAACACACATGACACAGCTCTAGGTTCAAACTTTACCCTATGAACCGAAAGAGTGGAAGCGAAACACAAACATTCAAAACACTTAATACTTTGATAATTTGGTTTAGACGTAAAATGAATCTCATAAGGTGTTTTGTATTTGAGAATTTGGAAGGAAACCTATAAATCAAATAGGTTGTTGTTAAAAGACAATAACCCCAAAATTTAATAGGTAAATGCAATTGAAAAAGAAGCGCTCTAGATGTTTATAATAGATGCATGTGTTTCCTTTCCACAACTCCATTTTGTTGTGGAGTGGAAACACAAGCTGTTTGGTGAATGATGCCTTGAGATGAAAAAAATTTAGATTGCAGTTTTCAGTCCCCAATTCAAAAGCATTATCTGATCTTATTTTCTAGACTTTAGTGTGAAACTGCCTCTCTATCATGATTTGAAAAGATTTAAGTACTATAAAAGCATTTGATTTGGAAGATAGTATGAAAGTCCATGTTCCTATACTAAAACCATCTACTATAGAGAGAATATATCTGAAATTGTCATGAGTAGGATTGTTGTAGGTAATAACGGATCAGATTTAGTAGTGTCTTCTCTTTAGGACTCTGTTGTAATGTCCTCCTTGTATATAAGTTATAGATAAGTCTTACCTTTTTCTTAGTTTATCTCTTTCCTATAGAATCTATATATACTTAGTATACAATCAATAAAATACATCGTTCCTTTCATTCTACTGGAAACTTTATACTTTATATGGTATCAGAAGCCAATTAACTCTCACGAGTAAAATTCTGTCGAGAAACCCTCCTACCCTTCCCATCAAAATTGCCCCAAACATCACTATAACCAACTTTGATGCCAATACAATGATTGTTTAGTTTAATCCTGTCACCTAGTTACCAATCAAATTAATTGGAAGCCACAATTTTTCCCTTTGGAAAGCACAAGTGTCCATACATATGTGTGGTCACAACCTTTTTGGCCATCTCGACAAATCTCTCCCAGCCCATGCTCATACAGTGGCTCAAAATAATCAAGACATCGAAAATCTTGCATTTGTTTCATGGTATCGCCAAGATCACCAAATTCAAAACGCCATCTTGGCCTTAGTTGATCCAACTCTTGCTGCTACGGTTGTCGTTGCATCCACTTTCCAGGCTACTTAGGATGCTTTGCACACTGCGTATGCCAACAAATCGCAAACAAGGATCTTTAGTTTGCATGATCTTTTGGCATGCCTTACAAAAGAAACCTTTCCTATTGCTGATTATCTACACCAGGCTCGATCACTCTGTCATGAACTTGCCACTGTTGGAGCTCCTATGTCCAATGAGGCACTAATTGTCAAAATCCTCAGACATGGATCTGAATTCCGTGAAATATCAGCTGCTATCCGTGCAAGAGATTATGTCATCTCTTATCCAGAACTTTATGAGAAATCACGACCATGAACTTTTCATAGAGCATGAAGAAGCAAAAAAGCCACTCTCAACACCAATTACTGTTGCTATTGCACAACAAACAAACATTCATCCTCACCAAGGAAACACCTCTAACAGGCGTTCAAATGCAAATCCCCCCAACACCAACCAGTCAAGGTGTGCCCATTCATGGCGTGTTGTCAACAATAACCAACAGCAACGTTATGACCCCACTCTGAAGTGCCAGTTATGTGATCGTCATGGTCATTCTGCTAAGGTTTGCAGATCATAATCACATGATCACCTACAAGCCTGAGTAAATTATGTTGCTCGATCTCCAACGGGCACCTTGGATTGTTGATACAGGTGTCACTCATCATATGGCCTCTAATGCGCAAAGCTTTACTGATGTGCACACCTACCGTGGTCCAGAAGAGATAGCAATGGGAGACGGTAACACCATTCCAATATCTCATACTGGTAACACTAACTTAAGTGCATTGAATCAGTAATTTAAGCTTCTCAATATTTATGTTCTCATTCTTTAAAAAAAATCTTCTTTCTGTTTCCAAATTTTGTCAGGATAACCATACGTCCATTGAATTCTTTCCTTTTACTTGTTGCGTTAAGGATCTGATTAAGAGGCACCTCTATTTCGCGGGCAGAATCAAGATGGTCTATATGAGTGGTCGTCGGATAGTGCACATCATATCCCTCAATGCAATGTTATCGTTCCTTTACACCTGTGGAATCGACGTTTAGGCCATCCTAATCATCGTACTTTAAACACGATTTTTCATCAGTTTTCTCTCAAGTTTCACATTCTAGAACCGCTTCCATTTGTACTTCGTGTTATTTTAACAAAAATGCACATGTTACCTTTTTCTGAAAATTCATTACAAAGTCAACGACCATTGCAAATAATTTATACTGATTTATGGGTGCCATCTCCTGTTTTGTCAATTTATAACAAGAGATATTATGCTTTATTTGTTGACCAGTACTCGAAATACATGTGGTTGTTCACTATAAAATCAAAAAAGGAAGTTCTTGATTTCTTTCAAGCTTTACATCCCTTACTTGAGCGTCAGTTTCAAACCAAAATTATGTCTCTATATACTGATGGTGGTGGTGAGTTTCAAGGTTTATCCTCATATCTCAAAACTCATGGTGTTGAACACTTAGTGACACCTCCATACACGCCTCAAAGAATGGCATCATACGAAAGCAGACACAGACATGTAGTTGAGACTACCAAAACCTTGTTGCATCAAGTCTCATTTTCCTCATCTTTTTGGAGTTCTGTCTGTCACCAAGCAGTCTACCTTATAAATCGTCTGACCACTCCAAATTTACAAAATAAATGCCCTTATGAAATTTTATTTGAAGAGGCTCCAAATTATGAATCCCTTAGAGTTTTTGGTTGTTTATGTTACTCGTGGCTTAAACCATATGCCAAAAATAAGTTAGAGCCAAAATCGACTCCTTGTGTATATTTAGGATTTTCTAATACACATTACTGCCACCAATGTTTTGATCCCGTCAAAAATAAATTGTACTTATCCGGGGATGTTCAGTTTTTGGAAGACACCTATCATTTTCATAATATTTTTTCGAATCTAAAAGTCCAACAGAGCACTGATATCGCTTGGGAAATTTGTTCTGATGGTCTACATGTGACTAATAAACCATCAAGTTTAGATTCTTGTCATCCCCTCCTAGATGCTCTACCCGTGCACCGTCCCCGGCCCAACTCAATGCCTACCAGATCAGAAGGTGTCTCTGTTGCATCAGGTAATTCTCAGACTTTATCCTCTCCTTCATTGCCACACACCATTACACCACCACTGGATAATACTCATCCCTCACCGTCACCCAGACCATTAATCACCTATCAATGTAAAAATCACCAACTAAATACCTCAGTGTTATTACTCCCTGCCCATATACCTCCCCCAACCTACCTTCTCAGTCATCTACCAATAACCCTTACCAACCTACACTTACTTTGACTCCATCTGATCCTTCACCTGTGATGACAACTTCAAGTCATCCCATGGTCACACACTCCAAAACAAATTGCCTCAAACCCAAGCAGTTTAGTGTCAATGTTCAACTTTCCTCGTCCTTTGTTCCTCATACATATAAACAAGCATGTCCTAACCCTCACTGGAGAGAAGCGATGCAAGCTGAATTAGATGCACTTATTAGGATTTTTTTTAATTAATAATAGAAAAATAAATAAAAACAGTAAAAAGGGGATTAGGCCCGAACAGCCCAATCCCAAAATCTGAAAAAGGACTACAATAGGAAACAAAAACTAAGGAACAAAAAGGGAAAGTTAAGCCCTCATATTTTCAAGTAACCAAAGTCCCGAAACTTCAAACCAGCAATGTTGGATCTCCGTCGATCTCCTTCCTCCATGATTCATTTTGGCGACAATGGTGGACCTCCATCGATTAAATCTTTGTGCAAATGATGAGATAAGAGTTAGACCTTACTCACAGTAGAACTAGGGAAGCTTATTGTTGAGCTTGGATAGAGTACACCAAGATGTTAAACCTCTCACTAACGCCACGTATTCTTGTCCATCGAAGACTTCTTCAGTTCAAACAAACTTGATCCAGTTCCTGTGTGAGAGGTAATCCCCAACCCCTATCGATTATTCAATAAGAAACTCACGTTTACATTGTTATGCAATGCCCTTATACTGATGTACAAATCGATCTTATTTGGGGCTTCCTCCAGGTGGTAATCTTCCGTTCTCACTCAGATAAGTATAAACACAGTCTTACCAATTGTTGTTGTCTCTATCAGTGCCTTCTAGAGTACCATTTTCCTTAAACCTTCGCCTTTTGACAGATTGAGCTCCGAGGGAACTGATACCACTGTCTAAAAAGCTAGGATCTAAAGTCCATGGACATGTATTAGGTATTTCTTTCATCTCCTCTACTTGACTTATACGGTAACTGCATTCCATTTTGTGCAACAAACTTAATTCCATACTACAAACCATAGAATTTGTTTTGCATTTTAGTAATTCTAATGTTTAGAATATAATTTGCATCCATGATTAGTAGGGATTTTCCTTCCTTTGGTACTTCTTGAATTGATTGGAAAGTTTTAATCCATGTACCTGCAAAAGAAAAAATAAAGTTAGTGAAGTAGTCTGCCACTTTTTTGCCTTTCCTAAACGTATGTAACACCTCAACTTCCCTTTTGTTTCTCAAAAATTCAATCTTCTTAATCAGCACTTTTATACTCCAAGGGACCTCCGAACTCCCATGCAAAATCTTAGTCAAAACCAGTGAATCCGTCTCTAAACACACAGGGAGTAAATTATGTGTAACACCATAATTTAAACCTTTCTCCGTACCACTAGTTTTAGCCTCCAAACCTGTTTTTATGCCAAGATCATAGGTTGCAGCAAATATAAGTTCTCCTTTCCAGTTTCTGATGCAAAACCCACGAGAACTTTGTCCATGGTTTCCTTTAGAAGCTCCATCTGAGTTACACTTGTGAGTCCTCTCCATAGGAGGTTTCTAGTAAATGACATTAGGAACTACAGTTGGTTTATATCCTTCAAAGAAATGCACCAAATTTGGCCAATCCTCAGGGATATTCCTCATCCAAGGATATCTAAAAACAGCTAACCTGTGCATGTTCATGTTTACTTCCATCATCATGCCTTGCACATTCATTTTGTCACCATATCTTATTTTATTCCTCCTTTTCCAAATTTGCCAGAATATTAGATCAGGTATAGTACTGAATAGGGGTTTTAGCTTAGATGAACAATTTGCATTCCACCACTTATACAGTGTGTCTTTTATCTAAGAAAAGGACCTTCTACACCAGCAGCTCTAGCAAAACTACTCCATATCTGATTAGCAGTAGGGTAGGAAACAAAGAGGTGTTGAGAACTTTCAGTAACCATCTGATCACAACATCAACACACCATCTCCTCCTTAGTTTCAAATTTTGCTAATACTTCACCAATGGGGATCCTTTTCATTGTCAATCTCCAGTAAAAGAAAGATACCTTAAAAGGTACACCCTTCTCCCAAATCCTAGCAAAAGTATCATCCTCAAGTCCAGAGGTTCTGATAATGTCCCAACCAGACTTAACTGTGAATTTCCCAGAGTTGTTTAACATCCACATAGGATTATCTCTTTCCTCTAATTCCTGAATCTCTCAATATTATTGAGAATATGTTTTACAACATTCTCTGGGAACACATTCCTTAAGAGCTCTTCTTTCCAACTCCCTTCATGAAATAAATTATCAACATCTATTTGCATCTATTCATTAGTATAAGACACTGGTAGGTAATAATATAAAGCACCTAATTGTGTCCAATTGTCAGTCATGATACTAGAATGCCACAATTTGGTTGCCACCATATTTCCTGCTCAAAAAAAAATCTCTAGCAACTAGCATATATTTCCAGGTTTGGGAACCCCCTTTCCACTCTACTGTTTGTGGTCTGTGTCTTTTACAGTATTTATTTTACATAAACTGGAACCACATAGTATTTTTTGTTCTAAAGTTCCACCACAATTTTGCAAATAAATCCCTTGAAACACCAAATAAGGATCTAAATCCTAGTCCACCTTGTTTTTTGGGTAAACATACATTATTCCAGGAAACTAGTGTTTATTTCTTCCTACTTCCTTAAAATTCCATAGGAATCTTGCAAAGATTCTTTGAAGGTCATGAATGACACACTTGGGAGGAATGATAGCACACAACTAATATATAGGAATACTCTGTAATACATTATTGATCAATACAGTCTTACCCCAAAAGACAGAAGTTTCCCTTTCCAAGCTTGAATTTTGTTTTGAACCTTTTTTATAAGTTCAGAGAAATAAATTTTTCTTTTCCTTCCATGCCCAATTGGACACCCAAGATAAGTTAATGGGAACTTACCTCTAGGAAAACCAGTACACTCTTCTATCATCTGGATATCACCTTGTGCTGCCTTGTGATAAACAAAATATGCACTTTTCTCTTTATTGATTTTTTGATCAGATTGGGATGCATAATCATGTAAAGTCTTCATAATAAAGTTCAAGGAAAATCTATTTGCCTTAGAAAAAATGATAGTGTCATCAGCATAGGCAAAGTGATTAATCTGTTCACTCCACTTTGGAAGACCAAACCCTTAATACCATGCATAAATGAACAAATTATTAAGGGCCCTAGAAAGGACTTTAGTTGTTAGAATGAATAAAGAAGGATATAAAGGATATCCTTGTATAACACCCCTAGTAGAGTGAAAAAAACTACAAGCTTGGCCATTGACCAAAATAGAATACCAATTGTTGGCCACTAGTCTCCATATTTTATAAGTAAACACTTTGTTAAAGCCCATTTTTTCCAACACTTTAATTAAAAAGCTCCAATCTACCCTGTCATATGCTTTAGTCATGCCAAGTTTAAACACCACATTAGCAACTGTACTCCTCTTCCTGATATCCACAATGATCTCCTTAACAAGTAGGACATTTTCTGTAATACTTCTTCCTTTGACAAAACCACATTTATTAGTAGAAATAAGAGAAGGTAAGAATACTTCCAGTCTATCATGAACAACTCTAGAAATAACTTTGTTAAGAAAATTGCTAAGACTGATAGGCCTTAGATCAGCAAATGAACTCACCTTATCCTTCTTAGGAATCAAAACAAGGTTTGTATGAGTGATGGATTTTGGGAGTGTCATCCCTTTTTTAAAAAATCAATCACCACCCTCACAACATCCTCTCCTACTATATCCCAGCAAACTTGATAGAAGTGCCAGTCAGACAATCAGGTCCACTAGTACTATTCCCATTAAGTTCAAAGACCATCTTTTTAACCTCCTTCAAAGTGGAACTCTTATTTAGCATTTCATCATCTTCCTCCTTAATCAAAGTGGGAATTAATTCAACAAGGGATAAGTTAGACTCTTGTGTATCACTGGAAAATTGATCTTGATAGAATTTTACTGCCTCTTCCTTAACTTCACTTCCTTCAGCCTATGTACCATCAACTTTCTACATTTTGGAGATTTCTAATCTTCTCCTTCTTCCTTTTACAATATTGTGGAAGAATTTGGTGTTCCTATCTCCTTTAATGAACCATTGCATCCCAGCCTTTTGTCTCCAGAAATCCTCTGCAAACTTCAAGTATTTTGTATATTCTGCTTGAGCTCTATTTAGGACTAGCCTCTAGGTACGTGTGTTGCACGTGTGTCCCATGTAATTTTATTTTATATTGTTAGAACGATTACAATTCTATGAAAACATGCATGTAATGAACCCTCAGGGGTTGGCCTGCTGGCAATTGACTTGAGCCTTGGGGTTTGCTCCCTTTCAAGGTCTCAAGTTCGAAACCCACTAGGTTCAAACAATTTCTGAGGGCCATCGGACTGGGTAAAACCTGAATTAATCGTGGTGCACTTGCGGGAAACTCCTTGCCGAGGGCCTGTGCACCCCCGAGATTAGTCGGGGCTCAAAGAGACTCGGACACCCGGTGCAAATCAAAAAAAAAACATGCATGTAATGAGAAATAAAATGCAATAATTACAAATAATTAATCATTAAAAGTGTGACAAGAAACACCAAACAAGGGGTGCATTTTAATGTTTAAAAGCAATTCCCTATAAAGTAACCAACGGTACATCTAAACTTTGGTTAGTAGTAGCAAACTTTCACTAAAGTCACAAATAACTAATTTGAGCCTGATAAAAATATAGAAAATCGTAGAAAATTAAACTAACGAAGTCTAATAGAGAGAAAACACACAAAAAATATACATGAAAAATACACAATATACACATCCTTCTTAAAACTTTAATCATAACAATGCATATGAAAAAAAAGGGAGGATAGAATTACTACATTATTTTCGGAGTTTTTGTCTACGCGTTCTCCCATAACCAATTAAAATTCAAGAGTCTTCTCATCGAATCAAAATAAAAAAATAAAAAATAAATAAAAAAAAATAAAAATAAAAAAAAAAAAATATATATATATATAATGATTAACAAATCACTTTGTTACTTATTAATGAATATGATCACTTTATGATGCAATTAAGTTAGGAGGTGAAAAGGTTCTAAAAACATTATGATTAATTAATATTTAACTTATGAAAGAACTTATGTAGCACACCTATAAAAAAAATACAAGTTTATCATTTCAAATTATACAAATAGAAGGATCTACCTAAAAATGCAACATAAAATAAAATTATACATAAAATGTATTCATAGAGATAAGACCACACTAAATAAAACATAAGTGTATGTCTGTCATAGTTCCGATGTATCCATTTGAATTCCATAAAGTGGAGGGTACAAACCTATTTATAGTGATATAACCCTTTAAATTTCATACATAACTGATTATAGTCTTTTCAATTTTTATACACCCCTACAAATTTCCTAATTACGCACCATTCAACATGAATTTGTTGCTTTCTAGGCACCTACTCAAATAACAGGGGTGCATGTT
Source organism: Solanum stenotomum (assembly GCF_019186545.1). NCBI lineage: Eukaryota > Viridiplantae > Streptophyta > Magnoliopsida > Solanales > Solanaceae > Solanum > Solanum stenotomum. The sequence continues at coordinate 27,603,206 of NC_064283.1, forward strand.
TAGATGCTTGCAGTATGCACCGGAGATGACTTCATTATAAGTATCTCAACTCCAATGTAATATAGTACAATCACTTTTACAATTTAAAATAGTTATTTTACATCTAACAATAAATTATTATATTTGAAATAGAACTATAATTATAAGTATGCAATACACTAAAAGATCATTCACAATGTATACCTATCATTTTAATTTGTTTTCAAGATTTTTGGAGGTTAATTCCTTTCTATACGACGATAACATCACCTATTAGAAAGTTAAAATTGTTAAAAATCAAGCAAAATAAAGGGAATAAATGAAAGAGATCTTGTCATAGTACTATACCTAAGAATATACCTAAAAAATTCTTACTTTTATTTTTCAATTTTTTACGGTCTTATATGATTTAGCCTCCAACTCAACTTACAAATATTTATTTTCATTTAAAAAAAAACATAAAAAAAATTATTTTTAAAAACAAACGTAATTAATTAGCACGTCAAAAATTTAACAACATAACCAATTAGAGAATATTCTAGAAGAATACGTAAAGATAAAAGCTATTCAATAAGGTGATGGTTACACTTCCCAACTTATTTTTCTTTCTGTCATTTAATATAATTTGATTACAAATTTATAATAATTTAATGGTAATATTTTATGAAATGTTTTCTTACAATTTTGTATAACTTGAATATTGAAGAAATAGTTCATGACTAATCAGTAAAAATGTCCTTCAACTTATAATGGATATTTTGGTAATTCATTTTTTCAACTTAAAAGGCTTCCATTTTCAAAATAATAATATAATATATGCAAAAATGAAAATTTAGAAATTAAAATAACATAAAAATAAAAATTATGTTTGGAGACTTAAGTACAATGAATTATGAAGTATAATATTATATTTTTATCCCAAAGATAATATTTATTATTGAAAATGGTATTCATTAGTAAGTATATTTCGAGATTTTGGAGTGTTAAAAACAATTGATAAATAAAAAAATAAGAAAAATAGACTTTTGCAATGAACAAACAATTGATAAATAAAAAATGAGAAAAAAAGAAAAGCAAACAGGAAAAAATTAGTTTGATAGTCCATAAGAAGTGCTAAAATATTGAATAGAACAATTACCTAAGATGTGAACCGAAAAGAAAGAAATTATACCTTTTCACTGCTTCAATCGTATAAAATATGCATAAAGCAAAAAATATATAATTAATTGGTGTTGCAAAGTTAAGTTGGCATTCTTTTATCCCAAAAACCTTGTTTAAAACAACAATATATAATCACACATATAGATATTCATGAAGAACACTAAAAAAAGAAAGAAATAATAAATCAATCCATGTTTAGAAAGATACAATCGACTTTATGATATTTGTCATTTTAGAGTTGACCCTCCCTAAATTAAAATTTTGTTTTAATGTTGCCCACAAGATTAAGCTGATATCTTTCTTCAGCATCGTCTCGTAATTGATTTTGTTGATAAAATATGAATGTTTGTTACCCTTTAAAAAAATACACGTGATAAGACAAAAAAATCATTAAATCTCAACAATAAGAAAACAAAGAGTTGAATGTGGAAGATAAAGAAATCTCTCAATTCTGAAAAACTTATGGGGCGTTATCTCTTAGGAGGTCATTGAATTCCCAGAAAAGAAACGGTTCTTTATTAAATAAAAGTAATGACTTTTGGTCTTTTTTGTCTCCTCTTTTTTTTTGTAAAAATAAATTCAAATTAAGTGATTTTTTTAGAGAAGGGCAAAATGGTAATCCAACTTTGAAGTTAGAAGCTTCCCACTTATAATAATATTATATAATATAATATATGATATGATGATTCTATTAGCATCTATAGGAACATCCTTAAACAATTTTTCTTTGATTTTCAGAATTTCCTCCCTTACAATTAATTGCTTGAAAATATCCCCAAAACTTTATCTACTCTACTTAGAAAGTGCTAGTTTAGTCTTCTTCATCTTGATCATTAAATTAACAAATACATCATCAGAATGATCGTCAACCCAACTCTGCCTAATCAGATCTTTGAACTTCTCCTTGTCAGACCAAAAGTTAAGGAATCTAAAAAGTTTGTGGAATTGGACAGTTTGAACCCCACAAGACAGCAACATAAGAGCATGATAAGACCCTGTCCTAGCTAGATGTTCCAAATCCACATGACCCAACCCTTCCAGAAATGCTTGATTCCCCACAACCTTGTCTAATCTTTTAAAAATACATTCTCCATCTGACTTCCCATTCCACCAAGGGAAAGGGCTACCCTTGAATTTAATATCAAATAGTTCACAAGATCTGATACAAAAAGCAAAATCCTCCACCTCATTTGGATAGACATTAAAGTCCATAATAACATAATAACATTAAAGCTCCCTCCAACAAACCAGGGGAAATTCATATTTTTCCCAATGGCATACAAATCCTCCCACAATTGAAGTCTTTCAACAGTTCGTACATTTAGCATAGACAAGAGTACTAACCATCTAATGCCCACTAAGGAACAACATTTTAATAGTCAACTGTTGTTCAGAATCAGAAACAACCTCCACCTGGATATCCTTCTTTACAAACAACCAAATCTTCCTATTGAAGTTATAATTTCCATAGGCCATGCCTAATTTCCTCTTAAACTGCTGGATCTGCCTAGTCTCTTGAAAAGGTTCCATTAAAGCAACCAAATCAAACTTGTGATGTCTATGAAGCATTTGAACACTATGGAAAGAATGCTTAGATCTAACTGATCTAATATTCCATATTAATGCTTTAAAGATCATTTTAATATAGCTCTACCAGACTGCAAAGGGTTCATCCTAATAGGCTTATCGCCTTGAGACTTACTCTTCTTCTTCTTTGATTTCCCTTGAGGGGAACCTCCTGCACTATTTAAAACTTGTGCGTGATCACTGTGATTTTCAACTTCATCCCTATCTATTACTAGATCAGACATGGGATTTGGTTCCATTTGCTCCTTCGATGAATGTGGGCGAGTGCAAGTGGTTGTTTCATATAAACATAAATTTGATGGTTCCATTAACAGGTATAAAGCTCGTCTTGTTGCAAAAGGATTTACGCAGCGTCCAAGCTTAGACTTCCATTCCAGTTACTGTTCAGTTGGAGCTTACCATTGCGACGCAGTACAACTGGAAAATCCATCAGATTGATGTCAATAATACATTCTTACAAGAAAGCCTTAAGGAAGAAGTTTATATGAGGCAGCCACCAGGCTTTGTAGATCAAAGTCTCTCCACCCATGTCTGTAAGTTGAATAAAGCAATCTATGGCTTGAAACAGTCCCCCCGAGCTTGGTAAAATGAGCTCAAAAATTATTTGCTAACTGTTGGGTTTGTCAAGTCCCAATCTGATTCTTCTTTCTTTATGTTGCATAATTTTGGATTCATTGTTTATGTTCTTATCTATGTGGATGATATAATCATCACTGGAAATCATATTCATGGGGTTTGTCATATAATCAATGGTTTTTCCACTCATTTCTCCTTGAAAGACCTTGAACAACTCCATTATTTTTTGGGTGTTATCTCTTCTACTCCTCATCTTGTTTTGTCCCAGTACAAGTATATTATGGATCTTTTAGAGGATGTTGGCATGCCAGACAGTAAAGGAGTTCCTACACCTATGACCTCAACTACCATTTTGACAGCTTAAGTGAATGATCCTCCAGCTAATGGTACTCTTTATAGGCGGGTAATTGGAAAGTTACACTACTTATCCTTTACACGTCCTGATATTGCCTTCACAGTTTGCAAGCTCTCTCAATTTATGCAAAATCCACGCCACTCTCACTGGAAAGTAGTCAAGTGATTGCTCTGTTATCTTCGTCACACCTACCAATATGGCATACAGATTGCCAAAGCTCCATATTCTTGTTTGGTTGTTTACTCAAATTCAGATTGGGCTGGTGATCCAAATGATCGCACTTTTACCTCTGGCTATATCACATTCCTGGGCAACACACTAATTTTCTTAGCCTCAAAGAAACAATGATTCATATCTCGGTCCTCTACAGAAGTTGAGTATTGAGATATGGCTGCTGCTGTTGCAGAATCCAATTGGATCACAAATCTTCTTCATGAACTTCGGCTTTAACTTAAGGGAGTTCCACAGGTTCTCTGACAACATCAGCACCACTTACATTTGTTCCAGTATGGTCTTTCATAGTAGGATCAAGCATGTTGCCATTAATTTTCACTTTGTTCGTGAAAAAGTTCAGAATAAGGATATTGAAGTTCACCACCTTCACTCAGCTGATCAAGTGGCTGACATACTCACAAAACCTCTTCCCAGAGATTCTTTTGTCCAACAATTTTCCAAGTTTGGTGTTGTTGACACCACCAACTTGCGGGAGCATAATGACGAATCAGATTTAGTAGTGTCTGCTCTTTAGGACTCTGTTGTAACTTCCTCCTTGTATATAAGTTATACATAAGTCTTACATTTTTCTTAGTTTAACGTTTTACTAAAAATCTATATATACTTAGTTTACAATCAATAAAATACATCGTTCCTTGCGTTCTACTGGTAACTTTATACTTTATAGTAGGGTCCCAAGTCTCTACATGAATTAATTCAAAAATAGATTTTGTAGAAAGAGAAGTAGAGGGAAAAGGGAGTTTGGACTGTCTAGCCATTGGAAAAATAATACATGGAGATTTAATTTTGAACAATGGGATATTGGAATAGACAAAAAAAATTCTCATATTGATTAAAGACATATGAGCAGGTCTATAATGCCATAGCTTCTCTTTTACATTTGAAACAAGAATATTGATACTACAATTTAAAATAGGGAGAGGATTGGCAACACAGTGCCTTTTGGAATTAAAACTTGACTAGATATTAAACTATCCCTAGAAGTTGCAACTTTAGGCTCGATTTTAGAATGTAGAGTCCATCTTTTTCTTTACAATCTCTGATCGCTAATTCATTGAAGGGCCCTGTAGAAAGCAAGAATCAGGAGTGAAGAAAACATGTTGATTAAGTTGTTTACATAACTTGTGCACAAACATAAGATTGAATTAAAAAGATGGAATATAGAGAACATAATGCAAGATCAAGTTTAGCAGAAGAGTAATAGAACCATGATGTGTGACCTTAACTTTGTGAGAATTGGGAAGAGTCACCATGATTGAATTTCCTAATGACTTAAAATTGGAAAAAATATGCTTGTTAAAAGTCATATGTTCAAATGCACCATTGTCCAATATCCAAGAATTGGTGTCTATTTTAACCAAAAATGCATAAGAATCGAAAAACCTTTTCATACTAGCACAATTGGCACTCATGGTAGCTTTGGCATTGTTATCACTTTGCTATCCCAATTTTAATTGTTGAAGTAATTGCAAAAATTCTCCTATGTTCTCCTGAGTTAGTGTTTTTCCATTTGAGAACCCATTGCCCCCTTGATCAACCTCCTCTACAGTGTGGTAAGCATTGTCAGCCATGGTTTGGAATCTCCTTTCCTTTGTGAACTTGAAATCTAGAGAAAATCCATGAATCATGTAGCATTTGTCAATGCTATGACCTGGCTTTTTACAGTAGGCACATGTGCTTGAATTCATCTTTGATTCAACAGATCCCTTTGGTGGTTTGAAACTAGGATATAAAAGATGCAGAGCCCTCTGGATAGGCATGAGAATTATTGATTTCTCGTTGCTTTTCATCTTGGATAACCAAGGAATAAGCCTATCCAATAGAGGGTAAATGGGATGACAAAAAAATATTGCTCCTAAGGCCAATTAAGGACCCATTCAGCCTCGTAAGGAATTGTAACAACCTTCCATCTTTATGGAATTTCAAAAGTTTTTCCTTAGCACCACAATCGCACACACAAACACAAACAGCCAAAAGTGTTTAACACATCTAGTTCATCCCATAGACTCTTCATTTTAGTGAAATAGTCAGATATACTACATTGCACCACAACATTTCGTTCCTTTTGTAATTGAAACAATTTTTCACCATTCGTCTCACCATTCGTCTCACCAAATCTATCTTCTAGGTCGATCCAAAGTTCTTTGGCACTTTGAGAGTAAAGCACTGATTCAGCTATTTCTTTAAATAAGGAGTGGAGAAGCCACGAGATAACCATGTCATTGAAGCATGACCGTGCCTTTTGAAAAGTCAAATCTGCAATTGGAATCGCCAGTGAATCATCAATGAACCCAGGTTTGTTTTTGGCAGAGAGCACAATTATAACAACCCTTCTCCATCCACCATAGTTTTTCCTATCAAACACTACGGAAACAAGAATCATCCTAGGATAATCAGAGGGATGAATATAGTAGAGATGAGTTGCATCGATGACATTATTTCCAGCAGAAAGAGTACTTGGAGTGCTTTCAATAATTGGATCGGAAGTAGAAGACGTGGGTGCCATTGTAGAGAAGATGAAGAAAAGAGAAAACGAAACAAGGATTTTAGTCAGATTCTAAACCTTCTCGGATACGATGAAAAAAATAGCAAAAATTGATTGAGATAAAATTCTTTTTTTTTACATGATCACTGTATAGATGTGTATATATACAACTCACGGAATACATGAATAACAAACTGTGAAAAGATAATGGAGAATGTGACTGACCAACTATGAAATGTGGCCTACTTTATCTAACAAACTAATGTGTCCTACTTTATCAAACAAACTAAAAAATAATTACAAGGAATAAAACAATATATATGAATAATCTTCTGAAAGCTTTTTCAGACCAAAAACACACTTAGCAGACCTTTGTCTTCCTCTTCGTTACTACATCACCATTATCTACACAAACATATGTTAACAAGTATTTTATGGGTAACTAAATGAGATGACTTTAGACAAGTTTTGAATGTGAACTTTGTAATTAATTGTCTATGTTTCATAGGTGTAGGGGTGTGAATTCAAGTGTTGAACATGATTAGTGTGAAAGGCCAACAAGAATGCTAAAGAAAGAAAAGAGAACAAAAACGTGCATCTGATGAGCTATTGCCCACCCGTTCAGGTGCCTAGTTGCGTTCCCGCACGGAAACATTACAGAAATTGTTGCCTCTCCGTGTGTCGGTCACGCGCTTGGGCTCCCAAAGGCGTGCCCGCACGGCGTGGAGGCGTGACTTCATTAAAGGAAGGGTATTTTTAGAATTTTGTGGGAAATCCTATGATATATGATGTTGGAGCTTTCCCCAAGGGGGTGTTTTAATCGAAAAAGGGGAGCAAAAAAAAGGCTAGGTTACGAAGAAGAGAAAGGGGAACACGTGGTACGCAACTCGAATCCAAAACGGAAGTTGGGAAGTTTGATTGCTATGTCTTCTTTTTTATCTTTGTTCTTAGTAAACGTTTATATTCCATGGAGTAGATTTTTAGAGGGTATTTGACAAACATGTTGTATTGATGAATCTGTTGGGATTTTGATTTTCATTCTTATGCTTGAACTTGTTATTGAAATTTGAATTAAATTTATTTAACCGAAAGAGGAATATCTTGGTGAATATTGTTGAATAGTTTTGTTGGATTGAATCAATATATTTTCTCTAAAGTAATCGAAGGAGCTTGTTGATCATTATTGATTAAATCTCACGAAAAATAGTCGAAGGACGTTACTTCCTTAAGAACAATCATTAACATGTTTTTGCATATTAGAATCATCAGGGTATAATTGGTTTATTCTTTAACTAAAGATTTACTCGGAAGAGAAATCTAAAGCTTAAGGATACTCTAATAAGCTATCGAATTTGAGAGAATCGTTAGAACTTTAGATGTGATAAATGAATGTGGTCAACCCAACTATCATTATGCACTTGTTTCGTCTTATACCCTGTCTTTTATTATTGATATTAAACTTCATAGTTACCAATTGTTTTTAATTATATTTAGTCTATAATAGTTGTTCATAACCACCACCAACTCTTTTCTTTTGATCACCTGAATAATAGTTAGCAGGATTTGATTGAATTATTATTTGTACCAATCATTGTGGAGACGATCTTTATACTATACAATCTTTGACTAGTGAAGCACTAAACTTATAGTGTGTTTGTGCTCGTCAGTATTCTCAAGGAATCGGCTTGCAAATTAACAACTATTACGTATTTCTTTCTCGGCAGCAACTAAGTCTGTTTTTCAAAATTAATGGCTATTGAAATAAATTTCTGGTAGTTAGTTAAAGGGTTGATTTTATTAGTGCAGGGAGCACTTATTATTTAGATTAAAAGAGAATTAAATTTATCTTTTCATTTTCATTTTGCTGGAAATATTTGTTATTACTTAATAGCTCAGTTGTATAAGATTGAAATATTCTTTTTGACTTTCATATTCTTTATTAAGAAAAGTCTAAGCTATTGGTATATCAACATTTCATATCCTTATTAATGATTAAAACATGACTAAGAAATTCCTTTAATGATCAATAGTCTTGTCGAGGTTTATTTAACGACAAGAAACAAGAAAAAAGTTAATTATATCCTTGAGAGGAAAAGCACCATCAAAATACTAAAAAGGAAAACACTCTTTGTAACAAAAATTGATTTAATTTTAAGAAATCCAAAATAATGATCACATTTAATAAAAAAATTTAGAAACCTCTCTCTCTTCTCCATTCTTTATTCTTTCTCCCTCTAAAATTTTCATGATTAATTTATATTTTGAGTTTTTGATTTTGATTCTTCATGGGTTTTAAGAGAACATGTAGGATCCTTCTATAAAAAAGTAGAAGAAATTGATTTTTTTTTAGTTCCTTTTAATAAGTTTGAAAATATTTATAAATATTCACTTTGATTTTGTTACTCATGAGTCCATGACTTAAAAAAAAATTAATGGATATGTTTTTTAAAAAAAATAAATTTAATTTGTTAGATATGTTCAGTAAGTCTATTGAAAAATTATTTTTACAGATAATGCATTAGTTATTGATAATTTTTATACCAAACATCCATTGAAAAAGCTTCAATAATGATAATGGTGAAAAAGGTATAGTTGTATAGATAAATAAGAAAAAAGAAAGAGAAAGAAAAAAGAAAATCATAAAAAATGGAAATTAAAAAAAAAAAATAGGCAACTCACTCTCTCAAAAATAGTGAAATACACTTTTTATGCCAACTCAGCATTTAAAGGGTTATTTATTCTATTTTAAAGTAGTTCAGGGGTAATAGAACTCCCGCGAAGGATAGGTGTGTAGTTGGAAATCCAGTAATAGGTTGAGGGGGGGAGGGGGTTATTTGGCCATTTTCTCTTTAAAAAATCGAATAATTTACACTAAAGGTATTGGTTCATCCAACTACAATGGAAATGCTTCCTGTAGAAAACACATGAACATAAGTCTTAAGAAATAAATCAATACTTATGACATACATTATCATATCTATTGGAGATAAGGTGACACTTTAATTATATTTTATAATTTTAAAAATTTCTACGAAAAAACATATGTAGTTAAAGAATTGTTATTATTAGATAGCAATAGTGTCAAATGGGGCTACATGTGCATTGCATGTGCCAGAGACTAGTATTATTAAAAGTGGAAATTAAAAAAGTTTAAAAGTTGGATTACGATTTTACCCTTGCTATAAATTAAATGTTATAAAATATTTAACTATTTAAATATTAAATTTTATCATTTTAATTAAAATATTAATTCTTTTGGAATTCCTTAGATTAATTCCTAATTGAATATCTAATTTAATAATATTTATCATCTATACTAGTAGTAGTAGTCTTAAGAAGAACTTGAAAAATTATGTACTAATTTTGTATTCCCTTTTCCATGTATATTGTAAGATTTATAAAGTCTTAAAAAGAATGTGTGCATAGTTTTTTCTTTCCTTCTTTGCTCTCTTCTTTTTTGTGTTTTCTCTCTATTAGAACTCTTAAACATTTATTAGTAAGTATTGTAATTTAGTACTCATTAAATGCATGTTTTCACAAAATTTTAATCTATAAAAATTCACACGAAATACACGTGCAACACACGTGTCCAGAATCTAGTCCGAATGATATGACTGAAAGATCTGTGGAACTAAACAACTAATGTCTGATGTAAAGTCTCTACTAACTAGAATAAAGAAGATTTATTTTTTGTCGGGACATGGCTTCTAGCTATCGCAAAACAATTAATTGTCTTGATGGAAAATTTAACTACTTACTACTTTTTGAAGTCTCCAAATGAGGAGAACTCGCCAACTACTGACTGGAAAGTTGCAACAGAAAAGTATGCAGGCAATACATGGTATGTACTGAGTATATAATGTGACACTAAGCATAATCAGCTTGGGTGGAAACAGGTAACAAGAATTTATGAGTTTTCAATTATCATAAACACTGAAATAAATGAAAGACATCTTGAAATCGGTGTATAAATATCATTTGAGAATTTACTTTCAAATACATAAAGGTGAATCTATTTCAGTATACATGAACTAAAAATGAACCTAAGATGTCATATCATTTCAAAGAAAGTCAGAGGTTTTCTAGTTATTTGCTAATGTAAGGAATTTCCAACAACATTAGTCAGTTTTTAGTAAATATAAATATAGAGTGCACACGCATAATACATATAACTCAAAGGAACATTCGTTTTCTTCTTTCGATAAATAAGGAGCGATAATGTATTATTGTAGAATCATATCACACATAGAGAAGACAACAGTTACCCTCCATTAGTTAATGATAGGTGTTTAAGTTTATACTATTACACATTGAAGCTACGTGAACAATGAGGACTATTAGTAGATCTTATGCTATCTACAAAATTGTTAATTTGTGATGTTTTTGCGACATGAACACTCCATCTTCAGGTGACTTCACCAGAGGAGCACATCCTTTAAGTAGAATCATGCAAGAATAGGTGATATACTTGACACTTAGAAAATGAGATATTTCTAAATAATCCCTTTTAATGGTTCTTTCTTAATATTATGTTTAGTTTGTACAAAAAAGTTAGTCCTTGTTTTATGGAATATGTTTTGTGATAAAGTACAATAGTGGTTAGATAGGTAAGGTCTCTACTAACTTTTGACAAGCTTATATAGCTATATGTGTATGCCTTTAGTAACATGTTATCAAACAACTTCTTGGGTACAGGCCGTCCTATGTTTACAGGAGAAAATTATCACATATGGGTGATAAATATGAAGGTTTATCTCAAATCTCTTAGTCTATGGGAAACAATTGAAAGTGAAGATTATCCTCCTCTACTTTGACCAAATCCAACAGTTGCACAACTGAAGATTTATGAGGATGTGAAGTCAAGGAAACCAAAGGCTATCACATGTCTTCATTCACACTTTCAGATGTGATTTTCACAAAAATTATGGCTTGTAGAACACCTAAAGAAGCATGAGAAAGGATAAAAGAGGAGTTCAATGGAAGTGACAGAGGGAAGGTTGTTAAACTCTTAACTCTCAAATGAGAATTTGAGATGCTAAAGATGAAAGAAGGAGATACTATGAAAGTGTATTATGCCAAACTTGTGGAGATTGTAAGCAAAATAAGTCTATTTTGTTGAACCTTTTCAGATTCAAAGGTTGAGGAAAAGATGATGATAAGCTTACCAATAAGGTTCAAGTCTACTATTTCTGCAATAGAGGAATCTTGTGATCTGAAGACTTTATCTGTAGTGGAATTGAGCGGCAAGTTGCAAGGTCAAGAACAATGATCAAGTATAAAATATGAACAAGTAGCTGAAGTGGCATTTCAAGAAAACCATAAAGATAAGCAACATGAGAAGGAAAATATAAGGATATATGAAGATAAAGTAGTAACGGGAAAAACATGGAAGGAACCTTCAAAGAAAGGAAAGTCTCAACCTTTCAACCATTGTAAAAGAATCAATCATCAAGAAAATGAGGACTATTGGTTCAAAGGAAATCCATCAATCCAATGCAGATTTTGTAGAAAAATGGGTCATATTGAGAAGAGTTGTAGGTTCAACCAGAATCAACCACAACAACGCCATGTGCAACAAGCAAATTTTACTGATGAGTCAGACTAGGAAGAAGAAAGCTTGTTTATGACTTCTCATGAAGAAAACATAACTAACACTGCCTCATTGTTCATAGACAGTGGAAGTACGAGACATATGTCACTCAATGAGCTCATGTTTCACACACTTGACAAGTCAATCACAACTAAAGTTAGGATGTGTCACGATCCAAGGGTACACCCTAGATGAAACATGGCATACTCGACCCCGAAGGGTTCTCATACAAGCCACTTAGTATATCATAACATAGATAATAGAAAAGTGTGAAACTTAAAAACATTTTTCATACAATCAAAGTCTTTATAAAATGAAGCGGAAGTCTTACTACACTTTTGTCTCAAACCATCTACAACGATACTTGAATAACTCTTGGGACACAGCCCATACAATAGTCTAACATATAAAGAAAGACATAAAAGGAATTGGTGGCTTTATCCTCGATGCTATGAGGACTCACCAAGTCTTCAACTCCTTGCTCCTATAGAAACCTATCCTCAAGAGTGGAACTCAAAATCAACAAACCCTACATTTGATAAGAATGTAGGCAAAAGTATGTGTTAGTACAAAAGTACTAAATAAGATAGTTAGCATAACATCATAAGAGCATAACATAAGGGTTAGTCAGCATAATCCATAATCCATAAGCATAAGAGACAATAACATAATCATAATCATAATCTCCAACATAGAAATAATGTAAGCATTAGTCATCATAAAGCATAGTCCATATACATAGTCAAGTCTTAGACTTTCTTATCATAAGAAAACTACTTCATAGGTAACCTCCAAGTATACTTATGCAATGCATGGATAGGATCCCATAATCCCATACATGTTAAGTATTCCCTTTGGTTATCATAATCATACTTAACATCTTAGGATCTCATCCTTAACATAATTTTCATAGACAAAGGAACCTTCACCTTTAGTCAAACATATCAAGGAAGGCACTATAGAAACAATCCAAGCTAAGCATAAAACATATAAGAGAAACACTTCATGAGTCACCTCAAGGTAAGCTTGTGCAATGCATGAAAAAGACCCCATAATCCTACCCATGCTAAGCTAGACACTTTAGGTTCTTCATTCATGTTTATCATCTTTTGTTATCATAGACAAGGGAAATAACCTCTAGTCATGCATGTATTGGAGGGACCTTTCAAGCTAAAATTCAAACTAGTCATGCTCATGTTCATAAAAGCAAGGGGAATCACCTCAAGGCATACATGTCATGGAAGGCCTATCGAGCTACAATCCACACTAGACATGTTCATATTACTCTTTACTTTTTTTTAAGACATGGGAACTCACCTCTCTATGTTTATCATAAGGGAAAATGGATATTCACCTCTCTATGTCTATCATATAGGCCAAATGGGTATTCATCTCTTACTTTACATATAAAGTCATAGGTATTCGCCTCCATAACTATTTTAAGGAAATATAGGTATTCACATCCATGCCCCCACCTACACATCATTGCATAAGGATCATAGGTATTCGCCTCCATGATCAACATAAAGGCTAATGGATATTCACCTCTTGCCTTACTATAGAAGTCACATTATAAGGGTAGTCACCACACACTTCTCATATCATGTCATGGGTAATCTCCTCATGATTATCAATTTAGGGATAAGGGGAGTCACCTCACATCCCTCTCATACAAAGGTCAATCGCCCCAAGCCTCATCACATTTCATAGTCCTTGGACATAGATTCATTTTAGGTGAGCAAACCTTTCAACCTAGAATCATTCTATGTGAGAGAGCCTTTCATATCATATCATATTCATGCATAATACCATATCTAGAATTATACATTCGGCATAGATATCATCATGACTCAAGTGATTCTATCACTTCATACATTCAACTATTCATAAGGTAGATTAGATGAATAAAGTCTTACCACAACCATTCTATCTAATAGTCTACCCTTATCATATAAGCTTCACTTTTGGAGCCTTATCATACATAATCCATCATATTGGCTTTACTCTCAAAACCCTAGTGATCAACATTCATGACTACAAGCCTTACTTTCAAAGCTTTATTTCTTACAACCATCATACATACCTAGAATTCAAGGCATTCTAATCACAATCATCATTATCTAGTGATTCTAGTCATAAATCATCATAAAGGTTCAACTTCAAGCTTTACTAGTCATGATTCATCATATATACTATAATCTAATTCAATTTATGTCTACATGTTTCTATTCTTGAACAATTAAACTTATAACATCAATTCTAGAAAATCATCTCTAAGTCTTCTATCTCCCTCTTTATGGCACAAACCCACATTACTTCAATCTCATCAATTAACTAGGGTTAGCCATGGAAAACACCTAATATCATCATAATAACATAATTCAATACTAACTCAATCATACACAAGTACTATTCACTCAATTGGAATCATACTCAACACTACCCACATTATAGGAAGAAACCCTAGCTAGAATTGAGGTTCATCTTCACAATTCAGGGAAATCTAGGGGGATCCATGGATGGAAGAATCCATGGATGAATAAGCTATCATACCTTGATTATAAAGACCTCACCAAGGTTGCATCAATGAAGGAATTTACCCTAACTTGCTTCTCTTCTTCTTCTTCTTCTTCTTCCTCTTCTTCTTCTTCTTCTTCTTCTTCTTCTTCTTCTTCTTCTTTGCTTCCTAAAGAGAGAATTTCTTGGAGGGAATTTAGGTTCTTTGGTTGAATTGAAATAATGATTTATAATCATCTAATTAAGGGTGTATTAGCATTATATAGGTGGCCTAATTACTATGAAAATTACCCTACTTAATAATTAATTCTAGAACCTTCCCTTAACCCCTAAGTTAAACCGCCTTAAGACCAACTTGTTCCAACCCATGAGACCCCAACCCACGGGCCGTGTTGGTCCTCTGTGGGTGGTGTTCTGCAGGTCCACTATTGGGGTATTGATCGACGACCTTCCCACGGGGCGTGAGTCCTCTCGTGGGTCAATAACTTGGGGCAGATTTGGGGTTGCTAGGGTCCTCCTCAAGGACCCTTCGTTGGTCCTTGGGGAGTCGTACCTTGACGTAACCCCTCATTCTAAGTACGGGAAGTTATTTCTACAACTCTAACCCCCACGTAAAACTCTAGAACCCTTGCGTAAAGCCCTAATTTAGCTTACTAGTTCTCAGGTGTTACAATATCTCCCCTTGGGAACATTCTTCCTCAAATGACACTCTAGGTACTTCTTAAGGTCACAACTCTAGACTAGCAACCCATCATGCATGCAATACATCTAAATTCACATAAACAAAGGAGGAAAATTTCAATTCCAAGCTAAACATATTCAATGCAACACAAGGGAGTAAAAACTACATCTAACAACCAAAAATGCATGAAATTCTATATCTACTCATATTCAAGGAGGAACTACCATCTCCTAGCTAAAACATGCTCAACATACACTCGTGGAGCCTAAATACAATTTACTCTCAAAAAGCATTTATTCAAGAGGAATCTTTCAATCCCAAACTAAGGCATGCTCATTAATTTATTTCATGAAGTTATACAAGCAACTCTACTCAATGCACTACAACATGAGATAAAACAATGCACATAAGTCATTTCTATCAAGACCTAAACTTTTTCATGAACATACATATAAAGAAATAATGTCCACACATAAACACACAATGGCCTTGCTATCTAGGCACATCACCCCTCCCCTTGGGAGTAAGCCTACACAACTCTTCTAAACATCATCTATAACATAAAAGCAGCAATGAAGCTCATTCATACTAAAGACAAGATCAAAGTCTATCATATCAAATCTATCAAGTCATAAATGATAAGAAACACTGGAATCTAGATAAAGCTTAAAACGCATACCGATAGCAACATAAGGAGGTCACGCTTATCATCTCTAGATTGGAGAGCTTAAGATCTATTCTTCTTTGGAGCACTCCCTCCCAAACAAATTGCACCGGAGGAAGGGTAGGGTTGGGACCTACGCCAAGTATCTCCTTCATTCTAGCAACTTTAGGGCAATGCCTTATCTTGTGGCCCAACTCACCACACCTAAAACAAACATTAGAACCCACTAGGCATTCAACCTCTATCACACATACTACACCCTAGAAATAAAACCCCACTACTATCTCTTTGTGGCTTAAGGCTAGGCACCCCTTTTTGGTTAAACTTATGAGTGGTTGAGGGACTTTGCCCGAGGAACTTCTGTCTAAACCTAGGGCGGCCTTGTTCATCAGACTCATCATTAAAAGACTTATCATCATCCAATATAGACCTCTTTTTCTCCCTAGATTCTTCCTTGAGTTTTGACTCCTCAATTTGTTGGGCGAAAACCATAAGACGTGAGATATCCATATCACAACAAGCATTATCGTACGACATTCTTTTGCTACTAAGTCGGACACTCCCATCATAAACTTATTCATCCTAACCCTTGAATCCTCCACTAAAGTTGGAGCATACTTAGAGAGTTGAGTAAACTTTAGAGATTGCTCTTGAACACTAATACCTCCTTGACGGAGGTTAATAAACTCTTGCATTTTAGACTCCCTCAATTCTAAGGGAAAGAACCTATCAAGGAATGCATTCTTAAACACCTCCCACTCTATTTGACCCGCTCCTACCGGTTTGTTCTCTTTCTATTGACCATACCATATTTGTGCTACCCCTCTCAATTGGTAAGCGGCTAACCCTGCTTTCTGTACCAAAATCACCCTCATGATATCAAGCACCTTATAAACCTCATCTATAAACTCCTTAGGGTCCTCTTCCACTTTGGAGCCATAAAACTCCGGGGGTTTCATCTTAATAAACTCCCTCACACTTGAAGCCGCGAAATTTACATTAGGATTCACCGAAGCAGCCACTTCCCTATGAGTAACATTCTCAACTAGAGGATCAACCGGAGCTTGAGGAGGATCTTGGGGAGGAACCTCATGATCCACATTTTCTTCCTCATTTCTCCTAGCATTTGCCCTTGTATTGGCCATACCCTGAAAACCAACAGGCATGGATTAGAAGGACCTAATAGAGCCAAACTTTGTGGCACCACTTAGAGAATGAAGAACTGAAGTTTCCTAAACATTCAATAGCCTCCTATTCATAAATGTGGCACACTTCACATTTATTAACAAGGATCTACTAGACATGGTTTGAGACAATCGTAGAACCATTCTAAACCTTGTGCTCTGATTACCAAGTTTGTCACAAGCAAGGAGTACACTCTAGATGTAACATGGCGTACTCGACCCCGAAGGGGTCTCATACAAGCTACTTAGAATATCATAACATAAGATAATACAAAAGTGCGGAATTTAAGAACATTTTTCATACAATCAAAGTCTTTATAAAATGAAACGGAAGTCTTACTACACTTTTGTCTCAGACCATCTACAACAATACTTCAATAACTCTTGGGACACAACCCATACAATAGTCTAACATATAAAACAAGACACAAAAGGAAATGGTGGTTTTATCCTCGATGCTATGAGAACTCACCAACTCTTCAACTCTTTGCTCCTCTAGAAACCTATCCTCAAGAATGGAAATAAAATCATCGAACCCTACATTTGATGAGAATGTAGGTAAAAGTATGTGTTAGTACAAAAGTACTAAATATGATAGCTAGAATAACCTCATAAGAGTATAACACAAGGATTAGTCAACATAAGACATAATCCATAAGCATAAGAGATAACAACATAATCATAAGTATAATCTCCAACATAGACATAATTTAAGCATTAGTCATCATAAAGCATAGTCCACATACATAGTCAAGTCTTAGACTTTCATATCATAAGAAAACTACTTCATAAGTAACCTCCAAGTATACTTGCGCAATGCATGGATAGGATCTTATAATCCCATACATGCTAAGTATTCCCTTTGGTCATCATAATCATACTTATCATCTTAGGAACTCATCCTTAGCATAATTCTCATAGATAATGGAACACTCAATTATCAAACATATTAAGAAAGACACTATAGCAACAATCAAAGCTAAGCATACAATATATAAGAGAAACACTTCATGAGTCACCTCAAGGAAAGCTTGTGCAATGCATGAACAAGACCCCATAATCTTACCCATGCTAAACTAGACACTTTAGGTTCTTCATTCATGTTTAGCATATCTTGTTCTCATAGACAAGGGAAATCACCTCTATTCATGCATGTATTGGAGGGGCCTTTCAAGCTACAATCCAAACTAGTCATGCTCATGTTCATAAAAGCAAGGGGAATCACCTCAAGGCATACATCTCATGGAAGAATTATCAAGCTACAACCCACATTAGACATGTTTAGATTACTCTGTACTTGTTTTTAAGACATGGGAACTCACCTCTCCATGTCTATCAATAAGGGCCAATGGATATTCACCTCTCTATGTCTATCATATAGGCCAATCCTCGTACTTTACATGTATAGTCATAGGTATTCGCCTCCATAACTATTTTAAGGAAACACAGGTATTCGCATTCATGCCCCACCATTATTTGATGTAGGTATTAGCCTCCACATCATTACATAAGGATCATAGGTATTCGCCTCCATGATCAACATAAAGGCTAATGGGTATTCACCTCTCTCCTTACTATAGAAGTCACATTTTAAGGGTAGTCACCACATACTTCTTATATCATGTCATGGGTAATCTCCTCATGATTATCAATTTAGGGATAAGGGGAGTCACCTTATATCCCTCTCATACAAAGGTCTTTAGGGGAATCACCACAAGCCTCATCATTTTTCATTGTCCTTGGACTTGGATTCATTTTAGATTCATATTTGTGCATAATTCCATATCTAGAATTCTACATTAGACATGGATATCATCATTACTCAAGCGATTCTATCACTTCATACATTCAAACATCCGTAAGGTAGATTAGGTAAGTAAAGTTTTACCATAATCCTTCTATCTAATAGTCTACCCTTATCATATAAGTTTCACTCTTAGAGCCTTATCATACATAATCCATCATATTGGCTTTAGTCTCAAAACCCTAGTGATCAACATTCATGACTACAACCCTTACTCTCAAAGCTTTACTTCTTACAATTATCATACATACCTAGATTTCAAGGCATTCTAATCACATTCTTCATTATCAAGTGATTCTAGTCATAAATCATCATAAAGGTTCAACTTCAAGCTTTAATAGTCATGATTCATCATATTTACTATAATCTAATTCAACTCATGTCTACATGTTTCTATTCTTGAACAATTAATACTCATAACATCAATTCTAGAAGATCATCTCTAAGTCTTCAATTTCCCTCTTTAGGGCACAAACCCACATTACTTCAATCTCATCAATTAACTAGGTTTAGCCATGAAAAACACATAATATCATCATAATAACATAATTCAATACTAAATCAATCATAAAAAAGTACTATCCATTCAATTGGAATCATACTCAACATTACCCACAATATAGGAAGAAACCCTAGCTAGAATTGGGGTTCACCTTCACAATTGGGGGAAATATATGGGGCTCCATGGATGGAAGAATCTAGGATGAATAATCTATAATACCTTGATTATAAATTCCTCACCAATATTGCATCACTAGAGCAATTTACCCTAACTTGCTTCTCTTCTTCTTCTTCTTCTTCTTCTTCTTCTTCTTCTTCTTCTTCTTTGCTTCCTAGAGAGAGAATTTCTTGGAGGGAATTTGGATTCTTTGGGTAAATTGAAATAAGGGTCTATTAGCTTTATATATATTGTCTAATTACTAATAAAATGACCCTACTTAATAACTAATCAATGCTAGAACCTTTCCTTAACCCCTAACTTAAACCGCCTTAAGACCAACCTGCTCCAACCCATGGGCCGTGCTGGTCCTCCGTGGGTGGTGGTCTGCAGGTCCACTATTGGGGTCTTGACCCATTACCCTCCCCATGGGGCATCGGTGGACCCACGAGGTGTGAGTCCCCTCGTGGGTCACTACCTCGAGGCAGATTGGGGGTTGTTTTGCTAAGGTCCTCCTCAAGGACCCTTGGTTGGTCCTTGGGGAGTTGTACCTTAATGTTTAACCCATAAACCCCTCATTCAAAGTATGGGAAGTCATTTCTACAACTCTAACCCCCACATAAAGCTCTAGAACCCTTACGTAAAGCCCTAGTTTAGCTTACTAGTTCCTGGGTGTTACTTGATGGGAAATTGTGAAACAATAGGTGCACTTGGAAAGGGTTCAGTTTCCTTTTAAACTACACAAGGTAATAAATCTATACATGATATGTTGTATGTTCCTTGTTTATCATGTAACTTGTTAAGTGTGATTCAAATGATGTCTAAAGGATAGTCCTTGTTTTTAAGGGCAAAC
The DNA here is from genome assembly GCF_019186545.1 of Solanum stenotomum. Taxonomy (NCBI): domain Eukaryota; kingdom Viridiplantae; phylum Streptophyta; class Magnoliopsida; order Solanales; family Solanaceae; genus Solanum; species Solanum stenotomum. The sequence continues at coordinate 27,623,535 of NC_064283.1, forward strand.
ATTGTTTGGTTTTTGACTATGAAGATAGTTTGATTTTTAATGTAGAAATGATGGATAAAACATTTCCTTTAGAAAAGATGTTTGATAGTGCAAATTTTACAATTACGGATGAGTCATAATTGTGGGACAAAAGATATGGGCGTTTTTAACTATACTCCTTTAAAGTTTATATATGAAAATGATTGACTAAACAATTACTTGAGATCTCACTATCAAAAAAAAATTGTGAGTCATGTCAGATAAGTAAGGTACACAGGAAAACACTTTTGTAACACCTCAGAAATTGAAAGTTGAGTTTGAATGGAAAAGTTTCATTTTGGCACTAATGCACTGATCTATGAGTCCGACCTACGGACTGTAAGATGTCCTATGGGCCGTAGGAATGAAGTTGTAGGTCTTGGTTTGAGATTTGGAAAAATGTCAAGTCCCAATAAGTTGAACTATGAAAGAACAGATAGATCGTAGGTAAGTCTACGGGTCGTAGGAAGTGCGCATAGGGTGATTCAGAGAATTGATTTGAGACCTCATGTCTAGAAAGGATTTGAAGAGTAGTACTGTAGTCTATGGGTTGTAGGTGGGATCCATATAAGTGATCTAGACTTGGTTAAATATGTGCTTGAACTTGGGTTCTCCGAGTTAGTTGTATGATAAGAAATTTTGAGTCCTAGTAAATGATTCTATGACTGACCAGGACAGCCCGTAGGTCAAAGTCGTAGGGTCTTTCGATAGTTTTTAATTAAGGGTTTTTTTGTCTTTTCCTATCTAATTAAACCTGCAACTATGTCATTTTAGCCCTATAACTATCACTATAACCATTTTTACTCATTAGACTAATCCTAAATCTTCTCATTCACTCAATTATCTCAAATCCCTCAAGTCTTCTTCTCCGAAATCCTCTAAAGAGCTTTCAAGGTGAAAGTTAGGGTTTCAATATTCAAGGTCTCATCCTTCTTGCATTCTTAGGGCTTTGATTATCAAGGTATGTGGAAAATCACCAATCGATTCCTTTCATCCATTGGGTCCTAAAGAAAACTCTAAATCTCCAATTCAATTTCACTCAATTATCTAGTGTATTAGGTTATTCTTCATAAGTACTATTTATTATGATTCAATTGATGTTATTTGATCATATTATGCATGATTCAATCCAATCATATGTTTTTCAATTGATTTCATATGGACCTATACTTCATACTTGATTTTCACTATGAACTTATGAAAAATGCTTATGAACTTATGAATTATGATTATGAATCTATGCATGTTTAATAAAAGGGATGATTTATAAACTATGAATGCTTTTAAGATAAGTATCAATGATTTGTGAAAGATTTTCTCAGAATTTAAAGGAATCATGATTTAGATACTTAGAAAGGTAAGTGTGTATTATAAAGAAGTTCATGGAATCATGGTTTTGAAGGAGCTACTCCATTATGAACTTGTGATTGGATTAATAGTCTTTATTGTTGCCTTTCCAATATTTTTAAATGATTATGATTATGTCTTTTCCGTGGGGATATACTTAGCACCGAGAGGACTTTGAAATTGAGACTCTCTTGTTAGTAGAGGTCGAGTCTCTGGAAGCAATATCCTTGTCCCTTAACTATGTGACCTCGTAGGATTGTCTTAAATGACACTTAAGCAAAGAATGAATGAGACGGAGTTCTAGCTTGGCAAGTAGATTCCCCTTTTCTGTGTGAGGGTCAAACCAGATTCCATGTTACAGCTCACATAGTCTTATTGTTGGTTAATGGTAAACATTCCACAAATGAACTATGTTACTATCAAAGGTTTTATGGAAGTTTCTCAAATGGTTTTAAGTATGCATTGACCTTGTATATGATTTATGATTTCTTTATAAAGGTTTTTATCACGTTTTACTTGGTCTCGCATATCATGTTTATGGTTTTGTACATTTCCCCATACCTAGTACATTCACCGTACTAATGCATATTTATGCCTATATTGTATCAAAATATAGGGCTTGATGTTCCTCTTCCCTGGTGTGCTTAGATGGAGATTACTCAGCTTAATCACTTGGATTGGTGAGTCATCATGGTTCGAGGGCAAAGCCATAGATACTTTCATTGCTTTTATGGTCTTTCAGTTTCAGACTTGTACGTGGTGTATGGGTTACATCCTAACCACTCATATGATGTTAGAAAGGCTTATGTCAGACTTAATAGCTTTTGCATTTTTTCAGATGTACTGTGTTGATATCCTTTATGCCATTCTATGATTTGAGACTTATATTGATTATATCTCTTAAATTGTAATTCATTACGTCATACTTATTTCAAGTGGCTTGCTTAGGATCTCTCGGGATCATATTTCTCATGTTGCGTTTGGGTTGTACTTTGGGTCGTCACAATTTCCTAAAAGTGCTACCTAGAGGGCAACAGAAAACTTGAAATAGTTCACACAGATGTGTGTGGACCTATGCAAACATCATCTTGGGACCAAATAAATATTTTGTGTTCTTTATTGATGACTTGGGTGTATTTTTTGAGTAACAAGACTCAAGTATTTTCACTTTTTTAAGTAATTTAAACCTTTTGTCGAAAGAAAAAGTGGTTTTAAAATGAAAGTCTTTGAGGTTGAGGAATGGTGGTGAATACACTTCAAATTAGTTCAATAAGTATTGTGAAGATTTGAAAATTAATCACAAGTGGACTGTAAGCTATTTACTCGGGAAAAAATGGAGTCTTAGAGAGGAAGAACAGGATTGTTGTTGAAATCACTAGATGTTTGTTGCTTGAAAAGAAACTACCGCAAAGCTTTTGGGCAGACGTTTCTTTTACTCCAGTGTATTTGTTAAGTAGGCCGACAACTAAAGTTGTGGATGGAAAAACTCCTATTGAGGCATGGAGTGGAATAAGACCATATGTGAAGCACTTCAAAATCTTTGGTTCGATTTGTTATTCTTATGTTCCTTCGGTCAAAAGAAGCAACCTTGAACTGAAAGTGAATTAGGGATTTTTATTGGTTATTCATCGCAAGCCAACGGTTATAGATTATTCAACTTCCAAACAAAAAGTATTTCAGTTAGAAGAGATGTTCTAGTGGATGAGCATGCTTATTGGAACTAGGATAAGGAGCAAATTGAAAAAGATAATGCATGTTTTTAGACGTGTGTCTGGTGCCAGAAATCCAATCATTTGTCTCTGAAAATCCAAAAGAAGTTGAAGAATCAAATGGGTAATCCTCACTTGATTCGCCAATTTTGAAGACAAGGTTCTTTTTTGAGATATATCAAAGATTTAATATTGCAGTCTCAGAACCAAATAGCTATCAAGAAGCATCAAGACATGAAATTTGGATTGAAGTTATAAAAGAGGATATTTGTATGATTAAGAAGAATGATACTTGGAAGGTGGTTGATAAACCCAAAGTCAAAAATTGTTACAAATAAAAGGAAGAAGATCTTCAAGTCTACAAGGTGTAAACAGTAGGAAATCATTGTTGTAAATTTCTATAGAAATTTAATGATGGAGGCTGAAGTTTTCTTGGGTTCTATATAATTCTCTAGATGTTTCATTACATAAGGTTTATACATAAATAAAGTGAGATTTACAATCACATAATAAACAAAATATCTCACACTAAACTATGCACAAATGTGGCTCACTAACCACCGCTCATTTTAAATCAAAAGACTGGTCTACTACAAAAATATCTAGAATCTAAGAGTTTCTAGAGAAATCATAATTTCCTAACAAAACTGTAATAGGGTGAAGTGGATTTATAGAACCAAAATTAATCTAGATACCTCAGTTTATAAATACAAAGCAATGTTTGTTATGAAAGGTTACTTGCAAATTGGAGGTTCGGATTATGGAGAAACATTTGCACCTGTTGCACGACATGATACAATAAGGCTATTTTTTTTTTGGCAGCTCAATCAAATTGAAAGTTGTATCATCTGGATGTGAAATCGGCATTCTTCAATGGACAGTTGTAGGAGGAGATTTATGTCGACCAACCAGAAGGCTTTTGTTCCAGGAATGGAGGAATAAGTGTACAAGCTTCATAAGCCATTATGTGGATTTAACCAAGCTACTCAAGCCTAGTACAGTAAGATTGATGCTCATCTCATTTATTGTGGCTTTAAAAGAAGGGAAAATGAAGCCACTCTATATGTGAAGAAGGCTACAGGAGGAGATGTTCTTGTGGTGTCACTCTATGTTGATGATCTTCTGTTAACGGGAAGCAATAATTCTATGGTGAATCACTTCAAGCAAGATATGAAGACCAAATTTGAAATGTCCTATTTGGGTTAAATGAGTTACTTTGTAGGAATGAAGATCCATCATGATACTTATGGAATCTTAATTTCTCAGAGAATATATGCAGGGGATATCTTAAAAGGTTCAAGATGGAGAGGTGCAAGCCTGTACCAACCCCACTGGTTCACAATGATAAGATTTCAAAGTTTGAAGGAGGTGTAGGGCTGATCCAACAGTTTATAGAAGTCTAATTGGTAGTTTGTTGTATTTAATAGCAATAAGTCCTGATCTCATGTTAGCAACAAGTCTTCTGTCGAGGTTTATGCTAGCTCTGATTCCAGATCATCTTGGTGTTGCTAAACAAATGTTGAGATATATGAATGGAACTGTTGATTATATTATTTGGTTTTAAAAGGAAGAGCAAGGGCAAATGATGGTTTATTCAGATAGTGATTGGGAAAGAAGCATTAATGATATGAAAAACACATCTCGATATGCTTTTACACTTTGTTCGGGCCTGTTCTCATGGAATTCAAAGAAACAAAAAGTGGTAGCTTAATCTTCTACTGAAGCAAAATACATTGATGTTGTTGGAGAAACTAATCAAGCTCTACGGTGAAGTAAGATTCTGAGTGATCTAGACCAAAATCTTATTGAATCTACTGTCATTAAGGTTGACAACAACTCAGCAATATCTATGGCCAAAAAACCAATTCAACATGGTAGTAGCAAGCATATAAAAGTGAAGTTTCTTGCTATCAAACAAGAAGAGAAGGAGAGGAAGTTACACTTGTTCATTGCAGCTTAGATCAGCAGATTGTAGACATTATGACAAAGGCTCTTCCTAAGAGAAAATTTGAAGTTCTAAGGGCTAAGTTGGCAGTATCCAAGATAAATCAAGGAGGAATATTAGAAAATGAGATATTTCTAGATAGTCTTTTGTTTAATGGTTCTTTTTTCAATATTATGTGTAGTTTGTAAAGGAAAGGTAGTCCTTATTTTATGAATGTCTTATAAGAACATACACTAGTGATTAGCTATATATGGTCTCTACTAACTTTTGAAAAGCATGTGTGTATGCCTTTTGTAATATGTAATATGAATGAAAAATGTTTTTGTTGAACCTTCTTTTTTTTCTCTGAAGTTTCAAATACTAACAATACCATCACCATCCGCATCACCCATCTCTCTTGGATCAACCTGAACATATACTACCATAGAAGAAAGTGACTTGGTCCCACTGAAATTCTCTTCCTTTGCAGTGTTCTTTACTAAGTATGTCAAAATACATCTATTTTTCTTATTTATAATTGGCTATTATGATCAATATATTGTTTTATTTTCTACAATTAATGTAGGAGCTAAAAATATGTTTGTAAAAAATGAAAAAAATTAATCATAATTGTATTTCAGATAAAATATCAATTTTATTTGTATTTAATTTCACAACTCGAGGATATCAGTTTAACAATTAAAATGTGTATTAAGTTTGGATAAATAAAGATCATCAAGCCTCTTAAATGTTAGAAAATTTTTATGAACAACTATATGGGACCATTATGATTTTGTACTTCTTGCTTACCTGTTAGGATAGTACTTTTGATTTAAAAGCACTCAAATAGGTATAAATCCTTAACTAGAAAGATTCCTTTATATAAGAAATACTACTCATTGAACTATAGATGATGACATTCTAGGTGTGAAATACAGAGGCGTTGTTAAAATAAATAGTCATTTTTATAATATTTACTCAAAAATGACTATTGTAGTTGGCAATTCCTGCCTCCATTTTTCTTATGAGCACTTCCATGAGACGTCATGGCTTTTCTCACTTGCCAACACAGACTGAATTATCAGTTCCCCTCAATCTTAACAAGTGTATCATTCCTAGGGACATGAAAAGAGGCTGCCATAGGATCACTAGCTAAACCCACGTAAACAAACACATCTAAAGACTTATTGGTATGTTGCTGATTGCTTTCACCCTAACCTCCCCGGCCACAAAGTGAACTATGATCTATTCCACCGTATTTCCCAGAATAACTAGTCCTATTCACAAGCCTGTCAATATTCAAAACTATTCCATGATGTTTTGCAAAAAATTCACTCACAAGAATCCCCACTCATAAATGGTTCCCTTATATCTCCATAACTCATTTTCAATAAAGGAACCAACCCACCAAAGAGAAATGTGAAGAACAACACACCAAGGAAGCTAAAACTAGAAACCTTCTTTGTTTTCACCTAACTCTTCTTTTTCTCCACCTTCTAGCTACTTTTTGGCACGGGTGCTGCTGCTTGTGGTTTCAACTTTGGAATGGGAACCAATGACACTTGTGATCCTTGTGGCTTCATCATTTAAGGTTGTATAATAACATTCATAAGAGGAGGACGAGGACACATCCTGGGGGTGGCGACACTTGTGAAGGTACGCCAGTTGCTCCAAGTTGTGCGTTTAGAGTTACATTTTCCGCCATTTCATAGGATATCTTTGCATTCAAATGTTGAATGAAGTATGATAATTGTATACAAGAATTCCTCAACATAATGCTTTATTAACTGCCTTGACAAGTGAACACTTTTCCTATTTATAATTAATCTAGCCATCCTCTTTTTATCCTCGTCATTATTAACAATGTCACTCCAGAAAAATATAGTGAATTTTTGGTGTTTGCTTACATTATTTGAGTCTTCACTACCATTTTTCCTCTTCAACAAATAGCTACAGTTACTTACATTAGCGTTGAGCTTATGTTCTACAACTCCACCTTTTACTGAATTACTTCCTAAATTCGCAGAAGAATGTACCAATTTGTTCGAACTTGACAGATTATTCAGCCCTTTTGTGAGATTGGAACCACAATTCGGAGATGGCACATTCAAGTACCGGGAGACATCGGTAGAAACCTAATGCAACGACGGAGGCACTTCATCCAAAAATCCTAAGCTGCTCCAACTATGAAGTAGCCCCAAAGATGACATTTCCATAACCATCACACCTCCCACTGCCTGATTGCCGACAAAATTGCTCATTTCCTCCAACATCAACTTAACATTTCTAGCAGAATCGCTAAAATTTCCAATCAATTCATTCCCACGTGGACGTACGCAATAAAAACCCATCTAGACCAGGTTCGAGCCCGAGGCTTCCCCGAGACGTTCTCCCCAGGCTGACATAAATGTTTTAGAAGCATCATCAAAACTACTCATCAGCTGACTCCCAGGTTGACCAAAGCTATTTGGGTCCATTTGATCTGATTTCAAACTCGACTTTGACCCAAGACAGTCAGGCAGGTAATTAGACATTTGAAATGCATCATCATCGATAGGATTTGGAAAAATATCATCAAATGATGCATAAAAAATAATGTCATCAATTGAGAAATCAAAGTTCAAAAATTTCATAGAAAATTATCGACGTTTTTTTCATATGTTGCGGTCATATGTAGGACATAAGAAGTATGTTGCGGTCATGTGTAGGACGTAAAAAGTATGTTGCAGTCATGTGTAGGACGTAAAGAGTATGTTGCGGTCATGTGTAGGACGTTTTCTAAAATTCAACTTTCTTTCTTAATAACCTGTTAGACTAGTGCTCTTGATTTAACTAGAAAGATTCATTTTTATAAGATATACTAGTCATTGAACTCTAGATTATGACCTTCCAAGTGTGAAATATAGAGGCATAGTGAAAATAAATAGAATTAAATGGTTCTTGGATCACATATTTACAACCCTTACTTCATTGAAAAATAGCAATCTTTCCTCATAGTTTGATCATTTAAAAGAGGATTATTTTGTTCATACATGCGCTTATTGGTAAAATACATATACCAACTAATGAAACAACCTTACAAATTTATTTTTTGAAACTTTAAGAATCTTAATTTTTATTTCTAAGATATGATATCTACAAATTCTAACAGATCAATCTATACAATCCCAAAAATAAAACTATAAAAAAAAAGTAAATGACAGTTTCCTCTCTATTCCTACTCCGTCTCTCGCTAAATTTGTGGTCAATTGCTAAAAAAATTTGGACCATACTTTTTATGCCGTACACATGACCGCAACATGTCAAGAAAATATTGAGGATTTTCCTATGAAATTTTTAACGTTGATTTCTCAACTGATGACATCATTTTTGATGCATCATTCAATGATATTTTTCTAAACCCTACCTATAATGATGCGTTTCAAATGCCTAGATACCTGCCTGACTATCTCGGGTCGGAGCCGAGTTTGGACTCGAGTCAGATGGACCCAAATAGCTTTGGTCAATCGATAAGGAGTGTTGATGATGCTTCTGGAACTATCAAGTCAACCTCAGGAGATTTTCAAGGGGAAGCTATGGGATCAAACCTACTCCAGATGGACCCTAATTGTTTTAGTCAACCTTGGAATGAATTGATAAGGAATTTTATCAATTCTTCTAGAAATTTCAAGTTGATGTCGGGGGAAATGAGCAATTTTTCTAGCAATCAGGAAGCGGGAATTGAGATGGTTAAGGACATGTCATCGTCGGGGCTACTTCATAGTTGGAGCAGCTCAGGAGTTTTGGATGAAGTGTCTGTGTTGTTGCACCAGGTTTCTACCGATGGCTCCAGGTACTTGAACATGCCATCTCCGAATTGTGGTTCCATCTCTCAAAAGGGTTGAATAATCTATCAAATTCTAACAGATTGCTGCATTATTCCCCGAAGTTAGGAAGTAACTCAGTAAAAGGTGGAGTTGTAGAACAGAAACTCAATGCTAATATAAGTAATTGTAGCTATTTGTTGAAAAGACAAAAGCATAGTAAATACTCGAACAATGTGAACAAACACCAAAAATCAACTATATTTTCCTTGAGTGACAATGCTAATAATGATGAGGACAAAAAGAATATGGGCTAGAAAAATTAGGAACAGGGAAAGTTCTCACTTGTCAAGGAAAAGAAAAAAGCATTATGTTGAGGAGTTAGAATACTTCATTCACCAATTCAACATTTGAATGTGAAGATATCCTATGAAATAGAGGAAAATGTAACTCTAAAGGCACAACTTAGAGGTACTGGTGTACCTCCTCAAGTGCAGCCACCCCCCGGGATGTATTCCCATCCTCCATGGATGTCATAAACACCATATTATATGATGAAGCGACGAGGATCACAAGTGCCATTGGTTTTCATTCCAAAGTTTAAACCACATGCAGTAGTGCCCCCCCCCCCCAAAAAAAGTAGCAAGAAAGTGCAGAAAAACAAGAGTGAGGTGAAACCAAAGAAGGTTGCTAGTGTTAGCTACCTTGGTGTGTTGTTCTCCATGCTTCTCTTTGTTGGGTTGGTTTGAAAGTGATATATGGAGGTATGAGGCAACCATTTATGAGTGGAGCTTCTTGTGAGTGGATATTTTGAAAAACATCATGGAAGAGTTTTGACTATTGACGGGCCTGTGAATGGGACTGGTCATTCTGGGAAATATGGTGGAAAAGATCATAGCTTACATTGTGGCCCAGGAGGTCAGGGTGAAAGCAATCAACAAAATACCAATAAAGGTGTAGATGAGTGTGTTAACGTAAGCAATAGTAGTGATCCTCTGGCAGCCTCTTTGTACATCCTAAGGAATAATAAACTTGTTTAGATTGACGGGAACTCGACAATCCTAGGAGATTTAGACCCTGCTGACCCAGGAATCCATCCTCGCCTTTCTCGAAGTCTTTCAGTGGGACAAAAAAACTTTGTTTTGATGAACATGATAAAGATTCATGTGAACAACACAAGCCCTTACAAACATTAGTTTAAGTGCTCAATTTTTTATCACCAAGGACTTGTGTTGTTCAAAGGAACCTTTATCATGTTTATCAAAACAAAGTTTTGTATGTAATCCATCATAGAGGGAAAAATCTTACCAATTTGAAAGAGAGATGACTCTGTTAGCCGAACATAGAAGAAAAATAGAAATTACAATCCTAAAAATAATTGGAAAACTTACCTGGGAAAATTAAAGCTTGGAACATCGGTGAATTAAGTGTAGAATGATGGGTAAGAATTCGAAATCAGCACAACTGGAAAATCTACTCATCACATTTGAAAACAGAGAAGTCACCTCAAATATCAGCCCTAACAACAAAACGGGAAAGAAAATCTTTATAACAAAAGGGGAAAAAACTTTATATATACAAACACAGTAGAGGGAGAAATCTTATACCAATCAAATCCATTGACAAATAGGGATTAGAGAGATATCTGTTGGACATTTGATTTGTGCCCTTTTGAATCAAAAATTGAGGAGTAAAAAATTTGACTTGATATAAGAATAAAAAAATTTTCTTTCTAAAATCCAATTATCCACAATTTAAAAAAGAAGCAAACTTTACCAAGCACATTTTCACAAGTTACAATTATATTGTTATAATTTTTCAGATCAGAAGTTAATAATTTACTTTTTATATGGTTTATTTTGAATTCACTTTGACTGTAGCCTTTAAGCGAATAGTTAAATTTAATATCATGAACGTTGAAGTTTCAATGAAAGTATTTTGTATTCAAGTGGATTTTACGAACTTTTTGAAGATTCCTATTCATTTAACGTTTACAAGTTTTAGCTTATCACACAGGTAAGTGAAAATATATTTGATCTCTTTTTCAATCACTATATATTTGTAAAAGAAAAATGAAAAAAAATTGTAAAAATGAAAGATTCGGGTAAAATCAAAGTCGTAAAAGCCAACTTTATATTGCTTTGATTTGGTTTAAAATTTAATAAACTGACATAATTGATTTAGTTATTTTTTTATGAAAAACCAAACCGACCTATACATACCCCTAATCATTATGATTAAATAGTTGTCAAATTTTTAATTTAAAAAATTCTATTGAATAGAGCTATATGTGGTAACTTCCCAATTTGGAAAAAGAAAAAAAATTGATATTTAATTATTTAAGGTATAAACTCAGAAACAATAACTAATTACCTAACTAACTAATTTTTTTCTAAGCTAACACATGGCTTTCTCCTGTGCTTTTTGTCTTAATTCAAGAGTAAACTAAATATCATTTAATATTAACTAGTGAAATGTATGTATTTTGCAAGTGTGTATCACGTAAACTAATAATAAATGTATATGAAAGAACAAATTATTGTGTGTATGTTATAATATTAAGTACAATTTTTTTAAAAAAATTAACGTAAATTTTTAAAGATAAAAAGTGTACATAAAGGGTGTAACGCCCCAAAATGCATACTCAGGTTAGACTAGGGAAAATTGCAGATAAAGTGTTGAAATCATTAGAATTTTGTGTTTCGCAGGCACCATCTACGAGTCATATATAGGTCCCATAGTTGAGACTTCAGAAATAAGTAAAATTGCTTCAGTGATTATGACTGATGGCCAAATGATCATTTATTGACTAAGTTAATGGTAACGCTAGATTGGTTTATGAACACTGATAGGAATATCTGATGCACTGTTAGATGGGCTATGAAATATTTCATCGACAATGGAAGATTTAGTACTAGATTGGTTTATGAATTTTATTGATATATATAGGAGCTGGACTAGTATTTAGAAACTTCGCATACAATGTAACACCTTGGAATTTGAGAAATCTATTGCGAGTTGAACGGACATGTCCACAGGCCTAAAACCAACCATGGACCCTCCACGATTGGCTAAACGGTTCGTTTAGGGGTTCATTGACCTTTTAGGGCCAGAGGTTTGGTCGCTTAACGAAATCCTGAAGATGGCCCATCTATATGGTTCCCATCACAGAACATCAAGACCTAAATGGTCTGTAAAGGCTTCCATATAAGTCACCCCTCAGCTTTTTAAGTCATGGCTATTTTAGTCTTTTCGTATGTGTTTGATACCTAAGGTATGTTGTTTCTGTAATGACCTCCAGGTCATTTGGTTTTTATGTCTCATGTTCAGCGTTTAGACCATTCTTGTAGTGGCAAAAACTCATTAATGACTTGTTGGGACTGACAGTTTGGTCACCTGTCGTTCGTTTAGTTTTTATGCAAGTTATAGTATTTTGGAGCTTTGAACCATGAACGATCAGTTTTAATCAAAAAATTCAAGAAGATAACCTTAGAATCCAATTATAATTATTTTATCAGCTACATAAGGGCCATTTTAGTCTAGAAGCATAGTCGGCATGGCTCCCGAGACTTTCAATGCGAGTTTGTGCGATTAGGCATTTTAACTATTAAGTTGAAGCCTAAGTTTGACTTTAGTCAACATTCTGAGTAAACGAGCTCAGATGAGAATTCCATCAGCGTAGTTTATGGAATATTGATTTTAGTCTAGAATGACTCTTCGTTTAGGTCCTGAGGCTTTTGGGTTAATTCTAAGGCCCCTCGTAGATTTTGGCTTAAAAGGAAAATTGGGTATGGGACTCACTTTTAATCAAAATAACCTTGCATGGGAATTTTGATACTTTTTTTAGTCTGGAATACCATTTTTGATGAGGTAGCATAGTTCGTTAGTGCGCACAGGTTCTGGATGAATCCTAGGCACCCCGTTAAAGTTTGGAGGCTTAAGCCCTTTGATATAGCTGAGGTGTCGCGGTCGCATGCCTAGTCTCACGGTCATGAACGGATGGCACCCTGGCATGCATGTTCACGCGTGGGATACCGTGTTTAGGAATGGCTAACCTCACGTTCGCGTTCAATCTACCGCGGTCACGACCGGCCACTGATCTGGCCTCTCTATTTAAAGGTTGTTTGCGAGGCAGCCTTGGCTTAAGTTGGTATTTTTGTGATATGTCCTTCGTTTTAGCTCTGACTTGGCGATTCGAAGCCCCACACACTGGTAATTGTCGATATAAGTGGTAGAGTGATTGGACTGTATTGGTGACTTTCTGTTCGAGGTGAATTTCTCCGGTAAACTGCTACCTTTTCTCTTTTAGTTTGAGTTTTTGTTATTGTTGTTGGGTAAGCTGATTTTTTAGCATCGAATTGTGTTCTATTTTGAAACACAAGTTCAAGACATGGATTATGACCTTTTGACGAAGCCAACTTTGGGATTCCTGATGTGGGTCACACACTCTCATTTTATACTCAATTTTGAGTATGTTTCTAATTGTTGCAAATTTAGTGCCTATTATTCGTAATGACATTGTGATCAATAATTTGATAGTATGGTGGTGTTCAGAGGCCTTTCGGAGGTAGATAGCTCATGTGTGGTGGATCCGGAGCGCTTGTGATCGGTTGTGAGGTAGGCTTCAATCTACTTTTTTGGTTGAACTTCTTATATAATTCCTAGTATATATTTCACATTTTCCGGTATTTAGCTTCCCTTTTGTTATTCCATCTTTTTTGTTTTCGTAGGGGACTTGGTCTTAGATTGGGTGTAGGGATTCTTAGTTTAGACTTGTAGCTTTGGTGTGGTATCAATGGTCTTGTTTATCCTTGGTGGAATTGATACTTTGTGACAATAGACTCGGGGGGACCTTAGGTACCTTAGATTGTGTTGTACCGCCCTTATAGTTATGTTCTTCTCCTACTAGGCTGGTAATAGGTCATTCTCCTTTTGTTAGGACCTATGACCTGGGTGGCCATCGTAGTCATGGGTTGGTCTTAGCTATGCGCAATCTTAGCTTGGAGTAGAATAATTGAGGTAGGGTGTCACCCCTTGAGTCAGTTTTCTATTTTATCGATTTTGAACTCTTCCTTGGTCCATTCGCTTGTTGTTTAGCTATAGACTTGCTATACCCTTATGAGATTTATTATATTGTTGGGCCCAAAGTCGTACGCGAGGACCAGCAGGTTGTCAGATTAGTACTCTCTGCTTGATATCGTGGTTTGGGTGATTGATTATTTATTTGACTTGAGTGCCTTGTTTGAATGTTGGTGATGGCATGCATTGTGTTGTTTGTTCATTCACATAGATTTTGTGGTACGATCCTGTCTCATGCATTGGCATACATAACATTTATGATGAAATACGATTTTACTCAGTTTTTACTCTAAAGTAGCTTTAACGGGAGTCGTACCACCAAGATCACCGAATTTACTAGATTTTGAGATTACTAGACGTCAGGGACGTTCTCCTTTGTACTTGAGATATTCGAGACATCTATGATGTGCTCAATTTTTACTTGACTAGTCAGCCCGTCGACGTCTTTTCTTGCATGAATATGTCTACTTATGATCCTCAACGGAGTTGATCCATACTTGTCACAAGTTCAAGGCTTAAGTCCTGGTTCGGGTCCAGGTAGTGTATACGGACTACCCGCGTCCCCTATGAGCCTTTTTGGCCGTGAGTATCATAGTACCTAATGATGGATCTCCATGCGTCCTACCTCACATATAGGGCAGGGAGGTAGTTCTATACACTTAGTTATAGATGGCTACTGATGGTTCTACGGCATCATCTGCATACATATGTATTACCTATCACCAGTATACTTGTTTGTTGATTGCACCCTCCGATTTATGGGGGTCAGTTGGGTTATGTTTTTTTATTATACCTTCTAGGCTTATGGGGTCCAGTTAGGTAATTGTTTGACTATGTTTTATTCTCTATTATTTTATATTGTCAGGCTTGGACTGTAGAATTGTGGTTGTAGGATCTCCTGACCCTGGGTATTTGACTTGGTGTCTTAGTTGTTGACAAATAGGTTGTTGGCTTGTGTTCCAGGTACGTTCTTGACTCAGCTTCTTACCTCGTGTATCATGTCTCTACTCTTTATTGTCTTTTTACATTAGCATCTCCCATTATTACTTATTGTTTATGCTTGTGTTAACTTTTGAGCTCAGTCAACCGTTGCTTGTTGAGTACTGTTTGGTACTCATACTACACTTATGCCCTTGCAGATTGCAGTGTGAGTTATTTCCATTGATTGGAGTCGTGCAGAGAAGCTTGGAGTTTTGGAGATTGGGGTGAGCTCCGAGTGTCTGGAGCTACCGGTTTCCGTCTATTATTTTTTCTAGGTTAGTCATTATATTGTATTCAAAGACAACCCGTACTTATCTTGTATTTGTAAAGTTTTGTGCTCATGTTTTGTATTAGATGCTCAACTACCAACTAGTGCCAGTTCTTGGGATGGTTTCTGTTTGTATCTCTATTGTTTACCCTTTCTTTGCTTGTTTTGAGCTTTATACTTCTCGTTGTTGGCTTCCACTTGATAGTTTGTTGCTTATGAATTTGGAATAAGGGTTAAGCTTACCTACTTGTGAGGTGTAATAGGTGCCATCATGACTTGAGAAATTGGGTCATGACAATATTAACCCCTATTCTAAGCCATATAAAAGTGATTTAAGTCCTAAACAACCAATTCTAAATCATTCTCCTAAATCATAAATTTCCATCGAAGTTCATCCCCAAAATCCTCTTTAAAGCTAAGGAAGAGGAAGTTAGGGTTTCACTTCAAGATCTTCAATTCACCATAGATATTGGGCCTTGATCACTAAGGTATATTAGTATTCACATATGAAGTCTTTCACCCTTAGGGTTCCTAAGATTTTCACATTTTACAAAGTTAGATTCTCAATTCAAAGTTAGGGTTTTATTCAATCTTCACAGGTTCTTTTCAATTATGATTTAATTATTTTTTTTCTATCTTTTAATGCATGAGTTGAAGTATTTACATGATTTTGAGTTGAATTTATATGAATCAATTAGCCATGATTTTAGACTATAAATACATGAAGAAGCTTATGAACTATGAAATATGATTTTTACAAAGATATCTATGCTTTTATGAAAGAGATGTAAATGATTTGAGGATGCTTTGAGAGGAAAGTATCAACGTTCTTTTTGCGAAAGGTTTTCTCACTTACTGATGAGTCCACAAATTGGACTCATTTAGGGCTTTATTTTGATAGAAATAGTGTCCTCGAATGCTTATTTTGTCTCAATATTTGATGAAAACTTTTAAGTTTCAGGTATTTGAAGTTTTAGTGGAAGCATGGACACTTAGGCGCAAAAAGGAACAAAAAGGCTGAAAAGAACGAAGAAACTGAAGTATGAGCATCGCCAAAAACCTTTAGCGATTCACCGAAAGGACAGACTCCACCCTTTGTTCCAGTATGCAAAGCCCTGAAGGAAGAGGATCAAAAAGGCGATGAAAGGAGCAGTCGGCGCTTCGCCAAATAGTTCCAGAAGCAGTACTATACCGCCCAATGGTCCAGAAAGTGAAGATGTTGTAGGCAAGCACTCAACGGCAATGAGACAGAAGAAGGGCGAGTCGCCGAGTCATTCGGCGGACTCGACTAACCTCACTGAACTATCCGCCTGCACTAATTTCTAACGGCTATAAATACTAAACTCTTTATTAATTTTAGAAGTTCCAAACCATTATTATTATTTTCATAATAGAATAGTACATTTTTAGATATTTTCTTTCAAGTTTGGAGAGGGTTTTGTGGGAGACTTGAAGAGAGAAGGATTTCCTCTTCCCCAAGTTGGAAGTGGGTCTTCTCCATTCTTCTTCCTTTGCTTAAATCAAGGTTTAATTACCCATTTGATTTTAGTATCATTTTAGGTGTATTTGTTATTTCTTGATGTGTAGCTAAAAAACCCATCCTTGGGGTGTGATTTAGCAAATATGTGTTGATATTGTTGTTGGGTCTTGCTTGCTAATAGGGTAGATGTGTTTTAATGGTGATTTCACCTAGTGGTTGTGGTTTAACTTAATGGGTTTGTAGTTGCAAATACAAAACCACCCATGTGTTTTCGGCTTGCCCAAGAGGGAGGTCGCGAAACCAAAACCACTAGACTGATGGACTAAGGAGTGGGTCGACATGAGGTTCAGCCCGAGAGGGTGAGCCTTAGTCCCATATCCTAATATTCAGCTCGAAAGAGTGAGTGGGGTAAGGCGTAGGCTGGTCTTCATGCGGCAAATGGGTGTCCGAGAGGAACCCATTTGAAATGGGATAAGTTGCCCGAGAGGGAACTTATTTCCATCTAAAGCTTAGCCTAGTCACACTATCTTGCAAATTTCCTATTGAAAGCATGTACCCAACGATTTATCTCAACTTGTATCGACGATCGTAGACACTCATACCGTAGGTTAGTGTCGTTGGTCACGATAAGCATCACATACTACTAAGTTCATGATTGTGAAAGGTTTTCTCACATAAGGATTCATAATGTTGGCTTTTTAATAAAGAAATAAAGAAAATAACAGAGAAAGACTTTAAGAGAAAAATACTACAGTATTATCAAAGGGAATTATTTTATTAATAATTCAGAGACTTGCATTTATAGATATAATTCCTAGCCAAAAATAGAAAAATAAGATACTAACTTATCAACTTAATTCAAATAACAAATAAAAAGAACTAACTCCTAAATATAAGTCAAATAGGACTCTAATAACATAATTTTAAAATCCTAAAAATAGCTAACTGTTTTATTTCTGCAATATCCTAAGACATATTCTCAACACTCCTTCTTGGATCAGGAATTGTAGATTGTAGTCTCATCTGAAATTGACTTTGTGAATAAATCTACTAATTCATCATTTGTCTTGCAAGGCTTGTGTGCATCTTATGTTGGATTAAATGAGAAGCTCTTACCTCTCATTTCAACTTGTAAAATCTCTTGCTTAGTAGAATCAAAAATTCGACAATATTTGTCTCCAAATAATAATTTAAATCCTTTTTCTATTAACTGACCAACACTAAATAAAGTTTTATCAATATCAGGCACATAAAGAACCTCTGAAATTATTTTTGTACCTGAATTTGTTTTAATTGAAACAGACCCTTTTCCTTTTGCAAGAATACAATCACCATTCTCAATTCTGACTTTCTTATTTTTCATAGAATGAACTCTTTAAAAAGATTTCTTTCATATGTCATGTGGTTTGTACAACCACTATCAATCATCCAAAAATCAGATATTTTGGTTGAAAAACAAGTTGCCACAAATAAGTGGTCGTCTTCTTCTTCTTCAGTAGTGACTTGGGCAACTGTTTCATCTTTTTGAAATTTGCTTTTACAAATCACAGCTTCATGACCAAATTATTTGCAGTTCTTGCACTGTGCATCTGGTCTTTTCCAACATTTATATGGAGGATGTCCATTTTTTCCACAGTGTTGATTTTTCAAAAATTTACCCTTGCTTTGAGTTTTGTGGCTGGCTACTAATGCTCCTACAACCATGTCATCTTGCCTCATAAGTCTCCTTTGTTCCTGAGCCTGCAAAGGATTTAACAATTCTGCCAAGGTAATTTTGGACAGATCTTGTGTGTTTTCCAAGGTAGTTATACATGCTTCATATCTTTCGGGCACTGTAACAAGAACTTTTTCAACAATTCTTATATCTTTAAATTATGTGCCTAGTAATCTTACCTTGTTGACAATACCAAGCAATCTGTCAGAGTATCCCTTGACTGTTTCTGACTCTTTCATTCTCTGCAATTTGAATTCCTTCATTAAATTTAATACCTTCATTCCTCGTATTCTTTCATCTCCAGCATATTCTTTCTTCAGATAATTCCAAATATCTTTTGGTGATGTGAGAGTCATGATTTTTGTGAAAACAGTTGTCGAAACAGCAGCAAACAAAGTTGTTTTTGCCTTCGATTTAATGGTTTTATTTTCCTTGTGACTCTTGATCTGGGCCACAGTGGGATTATTTGGCAGCGGATTAACTTCATAATCCTCTTCCACGGCTTCCCAAAGATCAAGAGCCTCCAAGTAAGTTTCCATTCTCACAGCCCATAGTTGATAATTCTCACCATCAAAAATAGGAGGAGCCATTCGTAAAAAATTATTTTCAGAATCCATTTTTCTACTCACAGGTCCCTCAAGAAGAAGGCTCTAGTTACCAATTGATGGTTTTTTAATAAAGAAATAAAGAAAATAACAGAGAAAGACTTTGATAGAAAAATACTACATTATTATCAAAGGAATTATTTTATTAATAATTCAGAGACTTGCATTTATAGATATAATTCCTAACTAAAAATAGAAAAATAAGATACTAACTTATCAGCTTAATTCAAATAACAAATAAAAAGAACTAACTCCTAAATATAAGTCAAATAGGACTCTAATAACATAATTTTAAAATCCTACAAATAGCTAATTGTTTTATTTCTGCAATTTCCTGAGACATATTCTCAACACATAAGGTTGAAAAGTTTTCTCACCTAAGTTGAATCAAGTTTTAGGAGCTATTCTAAATAAACTTTAGCTTGGATTGGTTGCTAAATTGAGCCTTTTCATGAATGATAATATGAATATGAGTAATGATCATTCCATGAGATTTTACTTAGCACCGAGCTGATTTTAAGGATAAAGGTTTTCGTTTAGTGTTTGTAGATCTTTAGTAGCAATCTCTAAGTTCCAGAATTATGCACCACCATTGGATTGTCTCAGATAGACACTAGCTATTGGATCCACTTTAGCTCAGACTTATGGTTCATACCATGGCAAGTAAGGACATTTTTTTCAGTGTGAAATAGATATTGAATTTCATGTTATAGCTCACATGGTCTTTGTCCGCTAAATAGTAAACATCCCACAATAATGAACAGTGGTTACTTTCAAAGTATCTCACAAGTATTTTAAAGATGTTAAGCTTGCATTTACCATGATTATGACTTATGTCTTCTAACCCTTTTATCATTATGATTTAGTTTGGTCATTACATGTCATGTAAAGTCCTTTTTAGCATGATTTCATAACTCTTATGCATTGTTATCATACTTAGTACATTCCGTGTACTAATGCATACTTGTGCCTACATTGTTTCACTAATGTAGGGTTCGACACTCCTACCTCTCATGCTCGTGGCTAGTTGATTTCTTGGCATTCGAAGATTGGTGAGCCCTCATGTTTCAAGGATCGAGACACTTTTATAGTTTTCCTTATTTCAATTTTTAGACATTTGTATGTTGTGTATGGGTTACGTCTCAACCACTTTTTTTTGATGTATAGATGGCTTGTTGAGACTATGTTAGAGTTGTGCTTTGTCAAAAATTCCTTTATGATACTCCCTCCGTCCACTTTTATTTGTCAGGATAAGGTCATGCACAACCCTTAATTGAGGTACAATTTGACTAATATAACCCTACTATCAATGAATATGGAAATTGGTCGTCATTAATGGATTTTAGATGTATACATTAAATATCACTGATTCATGTGTTCAAATAATACCAAAAGTTCAACGAGATAACTTTTCAACTGAATTAAAACTTTCTACACTGCTCAATGAAAAAAAATATTGTTGCTTTCTTCGTGAATGAAATTTTTGTGCTTTCAAATTTAGTATATGAAAACTTAAAATTTTCCACCAAAATTAACATTATAAAAGAATGCATAGTATTTGAAAATATGGTATCAGACAAAGTTATCAAATTTCATTATTTCAAATAGTTTTAAATTTGTCCGTTGAACCTGATAATGATAATGGTGCTAGAAAACAATTGTGTGATCTCAATATTGTTATAGATAATGTTCATGATATAAATGATATTTCAAACGGATGTAATTCTTGAAACATTTTTGATGAATCATTTTTTATCAGTCCTTACAGCATGTGGAGGTACCAAAATCTATTGATGAACTTATCAATGTTGTTGTGAAGGCATACAAAGATTTTTCCATAGTGATGTCGAATCGTATTTTTCTAACACTACAATTGTCCATGGTACAAATTATGCGAACAAGAGGTTTTCATAAGTATAAAATTCCGCATATAAAGAAATCTACGTTAGAGAAAGAGAGCCAACTTCCTGCTCAACTGAAATGTAGTTTTGAATTGATATATGAAGTACTCGATCATTTAGGGAGAAATTAGTTCCTAAGTTTTTGGATAATGATGGTAAATTGTTAATAAGACCTTCACAATTGAGGAGTGAACAAGTTTCCTCCTTAATATGATGGTAAATTCATATGGAAACTTGTTCACAAGTTTCCTCCTTAATATGGAAACTTGTTCAAGTCCAATCCATCATTCACAACATTTAAGTTGAAGTCATCACCAACTCCTTCTTTTGATTGTTAAACTTTCTTCATTTGATCTTTAACTATCTTCATGGGATCTTCAACTTTAATGGAATCGTGAATTTTAATATCTACTGAAATTTTAACTTGAGTTTTGGTGTCCATGTTTATAAAAATATAATCTAATGATTCTTCTAAAACTAATTTAATAGAATGCTTACTTAAGCTAATGGTGAAAGTGCATTACTTTAAATAGTCTTGTAACTTTAAAATGGCTTGTACTTTTTGAAAACTATAGTAATAATTTTTTCACGTTGAAGTAGTATTGTAACTTTAAAATGGCCAGTACTTTTTGAAAATAGTAGTTAATTATTAAAGGTAGAATTGGAAAAAGGTGACTAATCGTTTCTTGATTGTTTAAATTAACAACTAATTTTGGACCACTATTTTTAGTATACCTGACAAATAAAAGTGGACGGAAGGAGTATAACACTATTTTTTTTTTTTGAAATCTTTATTTCTATTATCTTGTATGATTAAGTGGCTTGTGTAGAGCCTCTCGAGATTCTATGCACCATGTTACGCCTATGGTATGCTTTGGGTCGTGACAAACTTGGTATTCAAAGCCTAACGTTTAGAAAGGTCTTAGGATGTCTCACAAGCCACGTCGAGTAGAGTCTTGTTCATAAGTGTGAAGCGCGCCACATTTATGAATAGGAGGTTATAAGATGTTTATGAAACTCCACTTCTTTCATCATTCTAAAGTTGTGCGATAAAGTGTAACTCTATATGTCTCTCTCCTAATGCTTATCTGATGATTTTCATGATATGGCCCCTCGAAGAACATAGGTTAAAAGGAATGCATGTGACAAAGTGGAACAAGAAGCTCCAGAAGTTCCAGCCGACCCTTGGCCGAACAAGTGACTAATGTGGAGTTCTGATCCGCTTTTCAAGTTTTGGCTCAAGCTATGACGATTCAAGCCAATAGGGAGGTTGTGGTCCCCGTGAACCCAAATGTGGGTACGGCAGCAACTAGAGTGAGGGACTTTACTATAATAAATCCCCCAGAGTTTCATGGTTCTAAAGTTGAGGAAGATCCACAAGATTTTAGGGATGAGGTGTATAATTTTTTAATGATCATGGGAGTGACGCCGAAGGAAAAGTCAAAATTGGCCACTTTATCAACTTAAGGGTATTTCTCAAGTTTAGTTTGACCAATGGAAGGAAGAGAGGGCGACAGATGTGGGTCCTCTTGATTATGAAAAGCTTAAGGTTATACATATATAATTGAATATAGAAAAGATGATGTGATACCTCTCAACCACTATTTATATTTATTTTTTTCTCTTTTTTTGAAATTTTTATTGATTTTTTGCCCTATAATCTAATTTAATAATTATGACTTTAAAAGACCACACAAAATAACCCTTCAGCTACAGCTCACATTCGGATAAAAAAGTTTGAAACTTTCGCACCGAAAAGACCCACATTGTGAGGTAAGGTGTCCTTTGAAGTTTCAACTACTCTCATTTAGCAAACTACTCTCTTTGCCAGTGCTCAACATTACTGCTAAAACATTATTCTCCCTCACTCGAATTTTCTGCTTCTTTTTTTTGAAGGGAGAGGACCAGCCATCTCTGATGGATCGTCTCTAATAACTAAGAGAAGTTTGTTTAACTACTTTGCTCGCTATTATTCGGCATTGCTTTCATGTTTAGTATCATTGTTTGGTCGACCCAGTGGCGGCTCTTCCCCTTTGAAAAAAAAGCAACCGCCTTAGGCCCCAAAATTTGAGGGGCCTCATTTAAAAAAAATATATGTTATACATATTTTTTTAAAAAAAATATTGAGTATTATTTGTAGAAAATATAAATTTTTCATAAAAGAGCAAAAAAGTAATAGAAGTTTGATAAATTATGAGTACTATGTCTCAAGAAAGATTAAATAATTGGCTATAATAAACTTCATAAAAAAAATATATTTGAATTTAAGGCCTCTATTCGAATTTGGCTTTAGGTCACTGATTTATTAGAGCCGCCCCTGGGTCGACCTTAACCTACTTGTCCTTAAGACAGTATAAAAATTCAGTTGTTACTCTGAATTATGGGTTGTAAACAACTTAAATAGCTAATTGTACAACTCCTTTCAGCTATTTATATTTCTACCAAGTTGCCTGACTGACTAATTCAAACATATTTTTTGTCATTTTCTTCCTAACATCAATGATTTTGGTGTCCTATGACCCCACCCCCCTTTTCTCTGTATCTTCTCCTCCATACAAATTTTCAATTAGCTAATAGTTTTTTGGAAGGGGCAGTAAAAAGGTTACTAGAGAAACTTAAAGAGTCATGGATAATGAAGGAGGAAGAGAGAAAGGGGAAGCAAACAACTCAGTGGTATGTCACTCAACTTTTTTTGTGGAGAGCGTATTTGCTCTTTATCTTATAGTACAAGGGTATATTTGGTCCATTTTCCATTGTTTGATTTGTGTTATTTGAATGTTTTCCGTAGAAGATTAAGTATCCGATAATTTTAGATGAAGTATTAGGTCACATAGATTACAGCAATTTTCATAGATAAAGTGTATAACAAGAATTTGTGTTAGATATTCCTAAAGGATAGCTCTTCGAATTCACACTAAATACATGTGCACGTGTTAGCTGCCTGTGTAGAGCATATATATATATATGTGTGTGTGTACTCTATGAAAACTTGATATAACATTTGGTCATTTGGCAGGAGTCATTTTCTGCTCTTTACAAGGATGTTGTCAACGTTCTGGATTTCATTGAGAGGTTAAAGAATGAAGAAGATAAAAAGACTGTTGAAATGGTTGATCAAATTGAAAATCTGAAATTTGGGATGGCATTTATTTGTACGTACATCCAGCTTTCTTATTCCGATTTGGAGCAATTTGATGAATTAATGTCTGTCCAAAGACAAGAGGTTGAAAATATTCTTCAATCAATTCTCTGTGATGTTGAGTTTAACGTGGCGATTAAATACAACATACATCATGTCCTTACTCGCCTCAGGGATAATATTGATTATTTTATCAGCTCTCAGAATCGTTCTACATCAAGTGCCACCATGACTGAGGAGCAGATGGACTTCCTCCTCCTGAATCTCCATCATCTATCCAAGTATCTTACTGAACAGACTCAGTATGAGATTCTTCACAATGTGTGTGGCAACATGAAAGATTTCCATGGGTTGATAGTGAATGGGTGCATTGAGCACGAGATTGTTGAATATGTCTTACCTCAGTTTCAACTCATGGCTGAGAGAGTAGGACGCTTCCTTTGGGATGATCAAATTGATGGAGAGTCTCGACTCTTCAAGCTAGCACATCTACTCATGAAGATTATTCCAATTGAGCTGGAGGTTGTGAACATATGTTTTACAAATTTGAAAGCTTCAACTTCAGCAGAAGTTGGACACTTCATTAAGAAACTCCTGGAAATCTGTCCTGACATTCTTAGAGAATATCTGATTCATCTACAGGAGCACATGATAAATGTTATTACCACCACTACTTCAGGGGCTCAAAACATTCATGTCATGATAGAGTTCCTATTAATTATTCTTTCTGATATGCACAGGGACTTTATTCATCATGACAAATTATTTGATCTTTTGGCTTGTGTTGGAGAACTTACCAAGGAGGTATCAACTCTTGTTCATGACTTGGAAGAAAAATTAAGGAATAAAGAGAGTACTGACAAAACAAATTGTGCAACCCTAGACTTGCTGGAAAATATTGAACTCCTCAAGGAAGATCTCAAACATGTTTATCTGACAGTCCCGAACTCATCTCAATGTTGCTTCCCCATGAGTGATGGACCTCTCTTCATGCATCTGCTACACATGCACTTAGATGATTTGCTGAATTCCAATGCTTATTCAATTGCTTTAATAAAGGAAGAAATCAGGTTGGTGAAAGAAGACCTAGAATCCATAAGATCTTTTTTTGTGAATATTGAGCAGGAATGGTACAAAGATCTCTGGGCACGTGTTTTAGATGTGGCATATGAGGCAAAAGATGTCATTGATTCAATAATTGTTCGAGATAATGGTCTCTTACATCTTATTTTCTCACTTCCCATTACCATAATGCAGATCAAGTTTATCAAAGAACAGGTCTCCGATTTACATGAGAAGATTCCCAAGAACGGAGGTCTCCTTGTTGTAAACTCTCCCAAGAAGCTAGTTGAAAGCAAGTCATTACAGGCTGGTAAAATTATTGTAGGTTTTGAGGAGGAGACAATTTGGATAATTGAGAAGCTCACCCGTGGATCAGCAGATCTAGATGTCATTTCGATCACTGGCATGCCGGGTTCAGGTAAAACTACTTTGGCGTACAAAGTATACAATGATAAATCAATTTCTAGTCATTTTGACCTTCGCGCATGGTGCACAGTCGACCAAGAATATGACGAGAAAAATTTGTTGAATAAAATTCTTAATCAAGTTAATCGCTCTGATTCAAAATTGAGTGAGAATATTGATGTTGTTGATAAGCTACGGAAACAACTGTATGGAAAGAGGTATCTTATTGTTTTAGATGACGTGTGGGATACCTCAAAATGGGATGAGTTAACAAGACCGTTTCCAGAAGTTGAGAAAGGAAGTAGAATTATATTGACAACTCGAGAAAAGAAAGTGGCTTTGCATGGAAAGCGCAACACTGATCTTCTTGACCTTCGATTGCTAAAACCAGAAGAAAGTTGGGAGTTATTAGAGAAAAGGGCATTTGGAAACGAGAGTTTCCCTGATGAACTATTGGATGTTGGAATAGAAATAGCCCAAAATTGTAAAGGGCTTCCTTTGGTGGCTGATCTGATTGCTGGAGTCATTGCAGGGAGGGAAAAGAAAAAGGCAGTGTGGCTTGAAGTTCGAAATAATTTGAATTCCTTTATTTTGAACAGTGAAGTGGAAGTGATGAAGGTTATAGAACTAAGTTATGACCATTTATCAGATCAAGTAAAGTTGTGCTTGCTTTACATTGCAAGTTATTCGAAGGACACTGCAATGATAATTTCTGGGTTGATAGATTTATGGCATGCTGAAGGACTTGTGGAGCAGACAGAGATGAAGAGTGAGGAAGAAGTGATGAAGGTTTTTTTGGATAACTTAATTTCCAGTAGCTTGGTAATTATTTTCAATGAGATTGGTGAGTACCCGACTTGCCAACTTCATGATCTTGTGCATGACTTTTGTTTGATAAAAGCAAGAAAGGAAATGTTGTTTGACCGGATAAGTTCAAGTGCTCCATCTTCTTCTTCAGATTTGATGCCACGTATAGTGACCATTGATTGTAAAAGCGAATTCTTTGGCCTTGAAAATTTTGTCCTGTTTGGTTCAAATAAGAAAAGGCATTCTGGTAAACACCTGTATTCTTTGAGGATAAATGCAGATAATCTTGACGGCGGTCTTTCTGATACATGCCACCTAAGACATTTGAGGCTTCTTAGAGTGTTGAAACTGGATCACACTTTTAAGGTGAAAGATTCTTTGCTGAATGAAATATGCATGTTGGTTCATTTGAGGTTCTTACGAATTGGGACAGAAGTTAAATCTCTGCCTTCATCTTTCTCAAACCTCCGGAATCTAGAAATCCTCTCGGTGTATAACAAAGGATCAACCTTGGTATTATTACCGAGAATTTGGGATCTAGTAAAGTTGCGAATACTGCACATGACTTCTTGTTCTTTCCTTGATATGGATACAGATGAACCAATACTGATAGCAGAGGACACAAAGTTAGAGAACTTGAGATATTTAGAGAACCTGGTGCTTTCCTA
Source organism: Solanum stenotomum (assembly GCF_019186545.1). Classification (NCBI taxonomy): domain Eukaryota; kingdom Viridiplantae; phylum Streptophyta; class Magnoliopsida; order Solanales; family Solanaceae; genus Solanum; species Solanum stenotomum. The sequence continues at coordinate 27,650,445 of NC_064283.1, forward strand.
TTCGAAAGATGCAGAGGATATTTTCAAAAGGTTTCCCAATCTTCGAATTCTTGTATTCGTTCTCAAGGAATCACGGGATTGTTCAACAAAACGACACTGGTTCCCAAAATTGGATTTCCTAACTGAACTAGAACGCCTCAGTGTAGAATTTGAAAGTTCAAATGACAGTGAGCCCTCTGTAGGGACAAATTGGCTGTGTAATTTTCACTTCCCTTCAAGTTTGAAAATATTGTCATTAGGTAAATTTCCTCTGACACCCGATTCATTATCAGCATTAGCTAGACTGTCCAACCTTGAAGGGTTGTCCCTTGAGAACACAATCATTCACGGGGGAGAATGGAACATGACAGAGGAAGACACCTTTGAGAATCTCAAATTTTTGGAGTTGGATGAAGTGATACTTTTTAAGTGGGAGGTTGGAGAGGAATCATTTCCCGTGCTTGAGAAATTAGAACTGTGGAGATGTTGTATGCTTGAGGAGATTCCGCTAAGTTTTGGGGATATTTGTTCATTGAAAATTATCAAACTTGTAGAGAGCCCTCAACTTATAGATTCTGCTATGAAGATTAAGGAATATGTTGAAGATATCATGGGAGGGGACGAGCTTCATGTTGTTGGCCGGAACAATGTCCCATTATTTTAAGTAGTTCTTAAGCTGTATGTGTGAAAAGTTTTGAGCTCTCTTACCCTGCGGAAATATGTGAGTATAGATGAATTTATTGCCTACTCTACTTCATTTTATGTCGCGGAGTTTAACTGCACACCGAGTTTGATAAAGGAAAGAATATTTCTGAAACTTCTAGTATTAAACATGACACGTCATTTTTGTGGCAATAAAAACATGTCATTAAGGTTAAAATGAGAAGTTTAAAATTAAATTGTTTCCAAACCTAGAAAGGCGTCATTCTTTTTTAAACTTATTTAAAGTAAAAGAGTGTCACATAATTCACAAAATGGAGTAACTTGTTTTCTTTGCAGATCACATGTAAAGAAGATGGTTACAATTCCCTTTGCCGATACACCTGCACCAACAATCACCATCGATAAGGATTTGGAGTTGAGAAGCTGCTGTATCTAATGATCAAGATGTTTGAATTGGTTTGGCCTCATTTGCAGCAGTAAGTAGTTTTAAAAATCCTCTGTGAAGCATGATGTGCTATCTCAACTTTGTTGTAGGTTAAATCATGCATCCTAGTTATTTCTTTTCCACTTTTGAATAGATTCCCATTTTAATTGTTGCTTCATTTCTGCAGGTGGCAATTTTAAGTCCATTAATGAAGAGAAGTTATGTTGTTTCCAAGTTTTGGGTTCCGCTTATACATCTGGTCCACTATAGACTCATGCATTTAAATTAAGTCATGCTACGATTCAAAATCCCTGATCTTGGCAAGATGATCAGGCGCTCTTACAAATTGTGGCAGCTGTGGGTAAGTCTTAGCTTGAACTTCACTTTGTTACAGATTTGCATGTTGATAAGTTCGAGACTCAATACAGTAGCTGTGTTTGTAATAAAATAGAAAAACTTATCATGATCATTTCGTCTAGTTGTAGAAGCAAAAATTTCCTTAGAGGTGAATTTTTTTTGTAATCTTTGCATCTGAATGTGACTGCAGGTGCTATATTATATTGAACCGAATGTATCCTTGACAGAGCGAGGCCTTGTAGCTATCTCAGCTGGCTCCACTTGCTTCTATACTTGTGCTACCAAATGGCAAATGCCGCCCTGGTTACTATTGCAAGGAACTGTCCTAACTGTAAGGGATTGGGACGGTTTTCTCTCTCTCTCTTGCCTCATTGTGTGTTTCATTACAGCAGGGCCCATGCTAACAAGTTAGAGATACTCTCTGTACCTCCACTACGTGTGTGCTCTCCGTTTGTCAAAGCCTTTGCAAGTTGGAGATAATCGGAGACTGCCCCTTGGACAACAAGGCTCTGTTGGTCAGTTGAAGATAATCGGAGACTGCCCCCTTGGGCGACAAGGCTCCGTTGGCCAATGCTGCAAAGCTGGAGACGATGTGATATCTTTTTGGATGTCTTCTTGTTCAGTAAGTTATGGTGCCATGGGTTGATTGTTGATGGAGATGTGAGTGATTCAAAGTGAAAAAACAATTATTTGGAGTTTTTTGAAGTTTGAAATATTCTGGCAAAATTTGGGAGGAGAATTGTAACAATTCATGTCCAAACATGATTTCGGAATACAAATTCACCCGTTGCCAATCAAATTTCTACTCCAAAACAACTTTTTACAATATATATTTCATTGTTGTTACTCGATACAACAAAATGTCGTGTGCCAAATTCAGTAGATTTTTTTGTGAATGTGTATTATACGTAGTTCCCTCATAATCGAAAAGTTTAAAAGAAAATCAGCAACACAAAACAAGTTTTTTTTGTTACAAAGAATTGCACAAAGTAAAAAATTTATGGGTTCATGTACATAAATTGCTTTTGTGAACTTAAGTAAGCAAAAAAATAACATAGTTCTATACTTAAATGATCATATAATTATAAGCAAAAAAATTCAAAAGAAAATGTCCGGAAAAAAACCCCCTTGAAAAAATCCGGGGCAAAAGTTTCCTACTAAAAAATTACCTAATATTTAGGATTGAAACAAACTAACATAGTTTCTATACTTAAATGCTTATAATTATAATTAATAATTATTATTTTTTATTTTTTACTTCCTATATATGGGACTTGATGTACGAACACTGCATATAAAAGTTGTACTTTGTGCGGAAAGTGGTTGTACGGAAGGCAACACAAAATATACACTCTTTGTGGCCCTATCTGATTGGCTAGTAAGTGCAACAAAGAGGCGAGAGAGACAAGTTGTTTTCTTAGCTCTCAAGAATCTGTATCAGCCCTCTTGCAGCTTCATCTATGTGAAACTGGTGGGTATTTTTCCTTTTTCTATCTCTTTTTCGAGTTGTTACTTTCATAGTTTTCGTGTTCTTATTGTGGTTAGATTTTCTTCTTTTTTGGTGAGTTCTTCTCCCTTCTTCCTCTTTTGTTCCACTAATCTTAAGGCATATAGAAATAAGAAATAAGTAGATGCAGTAAATGGTTCGATTTTAGAGAATATCAAGGACATATTTTGTATGTATAATATTTGCATGTGGATCTTGGGGAACTTTTAACCAAGTTCCCAGCTTTTGCTGATTTTTCATTCAATCGTGTGTTCAAAATTCTGAGTGTGCTTTGGTTTTATAGCTTTTATCATTGCTCAAACTAAATCCATCTTTTATCCTTCTTTGTTTCTCAGTTTGAGTTACATGTGTACTTTCCTTTGCCTTTACTGTATCGAGAGTGTTTGATAGCTAGTATGCCTACATTAACCTTTTTCCCTTCTTCAATCATACATTTATAGAAATTCCTACTCAAAATTTCTGTTTATTGCACTTAGGAAATATTGTTCTTCTCTGTTTAAAAGTTTGTCCTGTCTTTTTTCCTATTTGTTGGTGAAATCCTTCACAACTTATTGTCCCTCTTTTGTTGTTAATCGCCTTTTTGTGGGTAATACTTTTTGCAATCCAGCTCCATATTGGTATGTGGTTTACAATTATGTTGCATGTATTGATTAAGAATTTCTCTTCACCTTTTCTGTGCTCTCCTTTTCCTCCTTTTGAGATGTCGTCCTTCAATTTCAAGTAATACGTTATGCTTTTCCCCACAAAAATGATTTAATTTACTTTGCATAGTTAATTCACTCCAACTTTGTCTATGACCAGATGCCCTTTTTCCCTTTATGCGGTAACTATTCAAGTATAATTGTGTTGTATGTATACATTGCTATTATCGATCGAGACCTTAGACATTAACAAAAGAGTTTGATGTGTGTTTAGAATATGTATACACCACTTTATTTTTGATTGCGTAAGAAGTAAAAACATTGTAAGAACTTAGACATAAGCAAAAGAATGTGCGTCTTAATTTAATTAGATGTCACAAATTGAAGAGAACTCTAATTGGTGTGGTATTCTAACTCTTCATGTCCATATTATTGTCAAGATATCTTGGGTGGATGCATGGTACTAAGATTTAGTATCGATCGAATAACGACTGACATCCTGATTGGACTTATAGAGTCCAAATTGTGGACATGAGTCCAGAGCGAGAAAGTCTGGAGAAGAAAATCAAATTTCAAATTTTGATTTTTGAAGACGAAAATGTACTTTTACCTATAGCAGTATCATCTCATTTTCTTCACATAATTATATTACCTCCCTACATGTCAAAAAACTATTAAACTTTACATGAGCAACAAATTAGGCAGTTGTGTATGGTGATGATATTGGACGTTATGCAAACAAGCTTACACTCTTTGCTGCAAGAGTGAAAGTTTCACCAACTTCAATCAAAACATTAACACACAGATTTTATTGTATACTTGACAAAAATTATATTTGAACATGTCAAACTAACCAACAAGCTTGAGAAACCCCTGTTGCCGTCGATCAAGCTATCTATTATAATTTTTTATAATTTTTTATTGTGTTTCTCATATGACTTCTGATCCTGTTGTAGAAATTGGTGCACTGCCCCTGCCAACTATTAGCTGGCTAAAATTTAAATTCTATACATGTACAGACTGATTATATTTTCTTGTTTCGCATTAGCTTTTTCTCATTAGATTTTTTAAATCTTACAAATGACTAATTTTGTTTTCAGCACCAACTTCTACGTATTGACCATGTGTAACAGACATTGTCAAATAGACTATTCCACATTCATCTGAGGAAGTCATCCTGAATAATCTCTAGCGTCACTCAAAAATTATAACAGTTTTGTCCTACACAAAAGAGGAACATGTTTTTCAGCCTAGCATTAACGTGAGGAACGCTAAAAGTTGATGTCACTCAACACAAGCAAAGTGGAGATGAAGCCATCAGTTATTGAATCTGAACTTAAAGCGTGGAGCTGTCAGTTGAACCACCGAGACCAACAAAAAAGCTGTAAAATATGAGTCGCTTAGTGATCCTTTAATTTGTTCCAATGCAAATGATTCTCGAATAGATTTATGTATCTTACAAATAGAAATGCATCTATTCTTGGAAGACAAGCATTATAAGGCAGTTAAGTTTGATCGGAATAAGTTTTGTTCCCTCATTTTTTAAAAGAGTTTTGTAGTTATTGACCTTTTCAATGACATTTTTTTATTCACGCGTTAATTAGGCAAGAATATATATTAATTAATAAACTTTCTATTCCCTTTTGTTTGCTGGTAGATAAGTAAGCAATGTCTCATTCTCTATTGAAATAATTTCTTATGTGTTTCTCCAGGAAAACTCACTAGAAAAATCACTCTTAGGATTTTCATGTTCTACCATTTAGATGAAAATGTGATTTTATTTTTTCCCATCAGAATATACATAGCTTTATTAGCTGATAATGCATCAGATAGTGTTGTCGTTTTCCATGTCAGTCACCTGTTATTGTTAGATTTTGCTGATCATATATATTTAACACATACAATTTGTTGTAGGTTCATTCCCCCATTTTATTTTCCTTTCTCAAGTTCTTTTTCATCTGTTTAGATTGAAAATTTGTGAATGAAATTTGTAATAGTATTCTTATTGAGATTGTTGTGAATGGACAATCTGTCTTGGTGCTCGAGATCAACATCAGATTAAGTGACTACATTTGAAATTTAGGTTGATAAATAGCAGATTGTGAGAGCAAAATAGGTTTATGTGAATTATGTCGCAACTTTCCAAAATTTGTTATCCCCTAACTCCACTTCTACCCTTACGATCCTGGACGTTTGATTACTGTCTAATTGCAGGAAGTATCTTCCTCATTTTGATGTTGCTGGAAAAGAATTAGTCTTTTTGGATTCCCAATATCTACAACTTCACTTGGTATGGAGGACCAATTATTAGGAACTAGGAAGGTGGGAGTAACAAAGATGATATGTAGGTTTTCCATCTTTTTTTGCTACCTCAACTCTCCAGATTCAAAAGCAGATAGATATGCCACTTTCAGCTAAGTTTGTTGAATTGCCTTTTGTTTAAGTAAATATAACTTCACCATACTGTTGTAAAATTCAAGTATAATAAGTTTTTTATTCATTTGTCTTGTACAATCTCTATTACTCTCTCCCTCCTGATAACTTCTCTTTCCCTCAATAGCAATAATATTCTATTTGTTGTAACGCGTTGCCTCATACTTTGATGAGGGTATATATTGAAAGAAACAATGAAACGAGCAGGACGTAGACGCTTACCATAGGACAAGAAACATATGTGGCAATGAGTCATCTAAGGAATTTGGCGTAGTAACTCACCTGGAGAAGAGAATAAAATTGTGTTACTTTGTTGTCATGCTAGAACCATGGTTGTTGGTATACTTGAATGTTGAATTGTAAGATCTAACGACATAGGAGCCTTGAGTCACGCTCATTATCTCAATTTTGTTAATACCAAAATGAAAATGTGAATGGACTGGAGTATATGACGAGGAGTTATTCATGGAACTTAATTTGAGTTGACAATTAAGTGGATTGTTTTCGAAAATATGACGGTCAATATTAAATGTAAACTTTGATAGAGTACATTCGTCTTATTCATATACTAATTAATTTACTCCACATTAACGTTCCTACTAGCTTACGTTGAGGTGCATCAGTTTGTTTGCAACTTTATATTAATTCCATACTTTATCATGCCTTCTCCATTTGAAGTTTTTCAGTTCTTCAATTTTATATAATGTTTGAGCTTTGAATCCATGTTTTACAACTTCCTTAGACGATTGTTGTTTACATTTTCCTAAATAGGTATCCCGACATCTCACTACACCATAATTTTTGAAAGTGCAGAAGATAGGTTGAACTCCAACTCTAGCATCTTACCCTATATATAAAGTTATGATATGGTCATGATGTAGCTTAAACCCAATAAATGTTTGTTTTTTTGGTGTATCATATTAGAACAATAGTTTGTTAAGCATGTATTGCAGTAGTGTTGTGCTCAATTAACTTAAAACCTAATTGGATTACACTTGGGTGAGAATTTTTCGGAGACTGATTGCTCGATAATTTGGTAACAAATTGAAGTGGCCCTCCAAATCTTAAGGAAACTTTGATGTTTAGTTCTAGGCATGGAAAATATCATCTATATATTCTTTCATTATAGCAGGTAGTTTAGCTGTAAAAACTGATCTCTTGCATTTGCAGGAACAAGTCATGCCCAGTGATTGTGTTGGTATATAAGAAATTTGTTGAAACTGAAACATTTTTACATATTTCTAATTTTTAATCTATATAGCGTGACACTTAAATTGAGCATAGTTAACTCTTTTCTCTAATTTTATGTATACAAATATATCTAAATTGGTTTCCTTTACTTTTGTTTTGGTGTCTAAGAATCAATTAAACTTGTGAAAATGATGACATGAATACTAACTTTTCTTGCTGTAATAAAAATAAAAATGTATGTGCTACTTGATCTCTTCTCTTCAAAACAAATTTTTACTTGATCTCTTCTCTTCAAAACAAATTTTTACTTTGAATATCATTTCTTTGCAATTCTTCAATGATTTACTTTAGTCATGATCCTGCATAGGCAGTTATTTGGAGAATCAAAGAAGAACAATGAAATGTTCATAGAGGCCTATATCCAAGAGGCAATAAGAACAAATATTTTTTGGCCTAATACTCATAGAATTGTCCATTACTTTTAGAAATTTCATTAACAATTATTGAGTTTCTTCTCTTTGTTCTTTTCTCTTTCAAATTGTTAAGTTTTTGTTGAAGATCTGTGATAGTATTGTATCATGGTTTATTGTTGTTTCTCTTCTTCGGTGTATACGCCGGTATTTCGTGAGGCTCACCTACTTCTTTAGCTTACTCTTTGTATTCCCTCCTCTTTTGAATTTGTTTTGTAATTGTAGAAAGTTTTTATTTTATTTTATATATACATTTAAAGCATTGAGATTTTCCCCTACGGTTTCATGGTGAGATTCTAATATTGAATTCAATCTCTCATTTCGCAAATGGACCAAATAATTAATAATACTACAAATATTCAGGAACTTTTTAGAGTTCCAATGGAAGAGAATGAAAACGAGAACAAAGAAGATGCTAATGTCATCTGCGAGTAGCTCATATCAAGAGGTAAGGTATAAAATGTTACGTCCTTAGAAAATAAGAACATTTGAGGTCTGGGAAAATACTTGAAGAAAGTTGGATCTTATAAGGGTGAGTTGTTATGTAGGTCCCTACAAAAGACCTTATGAGAAGACTTTGATATTATATAACTATAAACAATTGCATTATATGGGGTTCACAAGTGGTGCGAGCCTTTTTCTAGATCTGGTGAACCTTTAAAGCTTCATATTACTGAGATGAATTTATCGTGTGTATGTTTCGAGGAAATATGAAGATGGTTAATTAAAGAGCTTTAACGATCTCAAATTGACTGGAAGATTTGTGTATTAGATGGGCAATTTTATTATTAATTTTTTTATGTTATTTTGTTTTGATATGTAAAATGCAATTCACAACAGTTTTATTATATATTTTTGGTGTTCTTTTTGTTTTGATATGTGAATTGCCTACAATCTTAATAAATGCATTCCACAGTGAAAAGTGAAGTATTTTGTTAGACATACTTCAGTAATAATATATTTGTATATGTGTATATTAGTTTTGTTACATCTTCCACAAATATGTCAATTTTGAAAGTTATCTCCTTATTTGATGGTTTGTAATTTAATTTCCTTGATCCTATAGTTAAATATGGCTTAAGATTGTTAGTTATGTCATCTACATTCCCCTCGGTGTCAAAGAAGATGTCTGATGCAATATATTACTAGCATTTAAGGATACGAGAAAGCAATTTTAGCTTCATATTTTCCTTTTGTTTAATCTTTAATCACTACTACCTAACACCTAAAATTAACTGTATCCTGAAAATATATAATGTTGGGCCACTATTACCAAACACCTAAAATTAATTGTATCCTGAAAATATATAATGTTTGGCCGTGCTAAGCACGGGGCTCGCCTATCCAGTAGGATTATAATTAGCACATGCGTGTTAGAATTCATCTAGGAATAGGATTGGGTTAATTTCCTCCTACACTATATTATATATATATATATATATATATATATATATATATATATATATATATATATATTTACCAAATAAGACAATTAACCATTAAGGGTGATTTGAGAGAGATTTATTTTTCAAGTTTAATTAATATCAAAGGATAGCGGAAGTTGAATTGAAAAATTCAAAGTATTGTTGGATTTCAAAAGATCACAGGGATATTATGCATATTTATGAGTGTTTAATGGTTACTTTATGTCCAATACGTTTTCTTTCGATATTTGTCTTTATAGGAATTTCCGGTCAATCATTTAAAATACTTTGTTATTTTGCCATTATACCTTGTTTATGTGTATTTTTGTGCTTTGAATTCTTATGCTCAAGAGTCATCATTTTGAATCAAATTCAATAAGAGAAGAACAAGTTTAGAAGCTTAATTTGTAATGATTTCCTTCTTTGTTGTTACTACTTATCTATCTATCTATATCTATACCATATTAAAAGACTTTTAAAAATGTTGTTTGGATTTTTTGTCTATTTAAAAGCCTTCACTTTAGATAAAATCGTTTTTTCACAACTTTCATTTAATTATATACTATTATTTTAGTAATATAGTAAAAAAAACTTTCAACATAATAAGGAAACAATTGTAAACTGTCCAAAAAAATAGGTAAAGAAACTTCCAGAAAAAGACGTAAAAATAACCCAAAAAAAGGCAAGAAAATTAAAAACAACAAAGGTGAAAGAATGAGTACTTCAAGCTTCGTCATTGAGTTTCATCAAGTCTACACTTCGACAAGCCTTGAAATAGGGGACATTTGTAGATATTGAAATTTTGTGGGATTCTATAAGACATGTTCAATTCCAGTTAGGGTTCTTGGAGAGTACTCTACGGTCTACCTTAAACCCTAGCTCATGTCTATATAAAGGGCAATATATTTCCTTGGAGAGACCTCTCGAATATTTCACAAAATCATGAAATATTTATAAAAAGATCAAAGTCAAATTATCCTAGTTCGAGAAGCATGTCACTATCGACTCTCGAATCACAAAAAAAAAATTAAGAGAAAAAAATCAAAGGAGCTAAGAACAAAATTGTACTCGTATTTTTTCAATAATATTCTTATTTCTTCAACCAAAAAAAATTTTAAAAATTGAAGAATATTTGAATAAATTTTATTGGTGATCATCCAAGTCTGAGTTTATTATCCAAATATTTACTTCTTCTTTTTGTTACATGAAAGTAATCTAACTTTAAAATTTATTACGCAAAAATTATTTTTCTATATTTATCACATAAAAGTACAAAGTTTAATAAAAAAGAGATTTGTTATTATATGAAAACAATAATTTTTGAAGTGTATGCTAAAATTATTTTATTTTATTTTTTAAAGATGATTATGAAATATAATATACATTGAGTATATTAGTAAAGGAAAAATAGTCAAATCATATACTTTTTAATATTAATGAAAGTATACTAAATATAAAATAAAGAAATTAAAATAAAGAAAACAAATATAATATAGTATATCTCCAAGAAATATTACATGATAATTTTTAGAATTTTATTGTATGATGAAAAAAAGAGAAAAAAATTACCTGAAAAAATCGAAATTAGATGACAACGGTATCCAAAAATAATTTTAAAGAATTATGATCTGTATGTAATAAAATTAATCTTAAAGTTTGATTAAAACATGGAGAGAAGAATAAGATGAAGATGAAGTGATGTGGAGGGTATCATGTACATAATAAAAATCATTTCTCTTAAATAATTGTGAATTTGTGATTCATAGCATAAAAAATTATCTTTTTTTTTTTTTCATCCGGTGTTTCAAAGCTCACATTGAAGCTCCAACTAAATCGAATCGCGCTCTGTAGGACCCATTCGGGGGTGGTGCTCCCAACAGGATTTTCTCCATACTCAGGGCTCGAATCAGAGATCTTTGGTTAAGGATGAATCCCTCCCACCAGTGCACAACTCATGTTGGTAGCATAAAAACTTATCGTTGCACTTACTTTTAAGAGTTTTGATTGAAAATCGAACTTTATTTTGGAGGCAAAAGGTTAGTAATCCATTCATCCACTTTTAATTGTTATGGTATGTTTTTCGAAAGTCAAATTGACTAATTTTTAAAGTTAAATTAGATTACATTATTTCAATATTTTAGACAAGAAAATTGTATATTGAAAACTATACGAAAAGTACTATAAATTGTAATTTTTTGCATATCAATATGATGAAAATTACATCGTAACATGTTAGTCAAAGTTCTTATCGTTTAACTCTAAAAAAATATGACATCTAAAAGTGGACTAGGGAGTATTGTCTTTCTACATTTTTGGGCCTCAAAATTGTGGTCATTTAGCACTTCTCGTAAGCTAAAGGCATGCTACCATTTGAAGGAGTTAATATCTCATATGGTCACCCAACTAATAGTTTTTTTCTCAGAAAGTTACTCAACTTTCTTTTATAACCTCAATGTCATTCAATTATGACTATTGTATATGCAAAATCGCTCAACTATTGATATTTTATTTAGAAAGTCATTCAGCTAATTTAAATATTTATTTCATTAAAATTTGTTGAAAAATGATTTTTGTATATATACACACACAAAGAACTAACAATAATTTCTTTAAATCTCTTGTTGAGTAAGAGAAATTTTAAATTTCGTCATTTAGTTCTCTTAATAATAAATTTTGTTTACAGTGTTAAAGAAAAGTCATATATATATATATATATATATATATATATATAAATTAATCTCCTTTGTGTAAATTATATATAAACATTTCTATTATTATTACGTAATAATTAAAAATGATCAGCTCAAAAAATGTATCATATAAACAAGGGAAAAGGCATAAATTTCCCCTTCAACTTATACCGAAAAGTCAGTTACACACTTTAACTATTATGACGACCTATTACACACCTTTACTACTTAAAAGTGAATTTATTTACTCCCTGAGACGTGTAACACCACTCTCACAGCATGTAGTGTATTACACTCGCTGCCACGTCATCGCCATGTCAGTGTCAAGTCAAATTTTATATTTTTTTCTATTCTTTTTGTTTTCTTTTCTTTATTAATTAACTTTCTTTTTGTTAACTCTATTTTACACTAATTAATCTCTAATTAATTATTAAAATTCTCTAATAGTTGTATCTTTTTTATAATCCCACCCACTTTCTCTAATCTCATCGGAGAAATCATTCATTTGAATTTATACAAGAATTTTCTTTGTCTTCTCCGGCGAAGAACAACCAACCCATCACCACCATAAGTCCACCTCCACAACGCCATTTGTTCTTCTTTTTTGACGAACCATCAGCCAACAACCACCACAAAACAACCACTCAAAATCCAAATCAATCACCAACAAACACCAAACCAAACCCCCTTACCTTATCCCTTTGCGATTTTATTCTTTTGATTTGTTTTAAAGGTGCGTCGGCAAGCTCAAAGCTTCAGCCATGGCTCCGATGAAGTTCCAAAGAGCTCCATACTTTCAGATCTGAAAAACCAACAAATAATCTGGACAACCAACAACACCACTACTACACTCACGTCATTGTGAATCTTTAAGGTTGTGATGAAAAATAAAAAATTGTCATGAAAATTAAAGAATGAAGAAGAAGAGGGTAATGGGTGGGGATGAAAGATTTTGACTTTTTAATTCTTTTTCTAAAGGGTAATGGAAGGGGAAAAGAAGATTTTGATTTTTTAAATTCTTTTTTTAACTTTAATCTTTTCTGACGCGCCAGTTTTTTATTTTTTTGACACGTCAGTTTTAGGGAGTAAATAAATTCACTTTTAAGTAGTAAAGGTGTGTAATAGGTCGTCATAATAGTTGAAGCGTGTAACTGACTTTTCGATATAAGTTGAAGGGGGAATTTATGCCTTTTCCCTATAAACAATTAACAAAATATAGTCGATACCTCAATGGAAAATATGAAAGAAGAAAGGAAGAAAAAGAGCAACCTAATATTATATGATGTTGAACTTTTCATCCAAACAAACTATACAAAATCCTTGTCATGCCTCAAGCATACACCCTGGACGTGGCCGGCACTCGAGAACCATTGTTGGCCCCAAGCGAACCTTTGACCTGGCTCAATACTCAGCGGAAGACTTACTCGACTTACAATGAACTCAAATACAAGTTGTTATACCCCATTTTAACTCGAGGTCAAAATGCGTACAACATATTGGTGATTTTCAAATTAATAATCAACTTAAGAAGTCGCCACCTAGTTAATTACGGTGAATTAGGACACCTAAATATTTAACTAAGTAATACTAAATTTGACTCCAACTAAAGTCTACTAACTTATATAATTCTAGGTAAGAGTTCTATTTTATCCTAATGGAAAAGAGATAAGCATCTTTTAAGATCAGTTAAAAATTATTAACCGGCCAAACTCAGGTTAATTAATTTTTAAAAGCTAAATATGGGTGCTAGAACGTTAAATAAAAGTCGGTGAAATTAGCTAAAAAAACATTTGTTAAGTCTTGAAATCACTAATATATTTTTAAACTTGAAAAGCTCTTGAATTCGAAAGTAAATTAAAAAAAAGTGAAAATTGCAAGAATATACTTCCTCCGTCCCATTTTATGTGACAACATTTGATCGGGCACGAAGTTTAAGAAATAAATGAAGACTTTGAAATGTTTACTAAATTGCCCTTTAAAAAGTAGACTTACTTTTCTCTCTCCTCATAAATGTATTGGAGTATTATTTTAAGATTAAGTGGGACCAACAAGGGTAAAAGAAGAATTGTACATTTAAATACTTACCTTATTAGGAAATGTGACATTCTTTTTGGGACTGACCAAAAAGGAAATGGTGTCACATAAAATGGGACGGAGGGAGTACTATTTAAGACTTTAATTAACAATAAATGTGGATACTCCTTTTTAATTACAAAATTAGTTTTTAAATTACAAACATAACAAAAAAACAATTTTCGAGATTTAATTAAATAAGTTACTCCATATGTCCATAATTATTTGTCCACTTTTGAATTGACACACCTATTAAGAAAACAATAATTGATATAGTGAGTTTACTATTTTATCCTTATTAATTATGAAGTGAATGAATTAAATACTTAAAATTTTCAAAAAGTTCTACATTTTTTAAAGTAATAAATTGAGGGTATAATAGAGATTTTTTATTTTATTTTTTCTTGATTTGTCAAAATGAATAAGTAATTATAAATAATTAAAAATAAAAAATGGACAAATAATGAGGAACAATGGGAATATTAGTAGGAGTAGTATTTTTTCTTTCTTTTTTGGGGGTTATGTACGGATTTAATGGGAATGATAATTTTGATATTACTTTTTATTTTTTCAACTACAATTTACTCATACACGTTATCTATTTTGTACACATACTAATTTTCTCTCTCTTCCTTTTTTTATTTAATCTAGGTAAAAAAGAAGTCTTTCTTTTCCGTCTTCCTATGGTAATCACTAATCAGTATTCTCTCTCTTCTTTTATTATATATATATATATATATGTGAAAATATACTCTCTCTCTCTCTCACACCTTTTATTTTCATCTTCTTCAAGAGAACAATACTCGATTGTTATTTACAAGAACAATGATTTCTTCTCCTCTTTGATTTTCATCTTTTTTCTCTTAGATTTTAAAGTCTCATCAAATTTATGATTTTAAAGTTATTTCATCCGATTTCATGAAATTATGAGTGGAAAAATTCTAGTGGAATCCATTCTTATAAAGAGTACAAGATTTAAGGAGCGTAATAGTCATTCAAACAACCTCATTTTATTATCAAGGTCAAATTTTGAGTTGAATGCATCCGCTCCATCTCTAATTAGTCAAGGTGGTGTAAGAGAAAAAAAATTACGGACGGAAATTCTTCACAAAATTATACCATATTTTTAATAAATATTCACCTATATTTAATATACAAACATCTATACAAACTATAGAACCAACATTATACCAATAATTATTATAAATTATAATATAATACACACCTTTAAAAATACGAATATATATGAAGTCATTTTAATATTTAATTTTTTTCCAAAATAATCATTTTATATCATGAAGAAAATCGATTTTTTGACGATGGTTTGACAATATGGAAGGTATAATCTTACCATTTTAAATTGGTGAGCATTACAAAATCATTTTTAAAGTTGAAATATAACACCACTTTTATATTAATAGGTAATTTTATATACCATTAAATGCTCAATAGTAATTTTTAAGTAATTATGTTTCTAAGAGAATTACACTATGTGTTAATCTAACAATATAATTCATATATGTCAATAAATATCACATATGTATACTGTATTTTTAACACATATTCAACCATTTAATATACAAATATTTGAACCAACTATGAAATCAACATTATACCAATAATTACTATAATATATACCTTTAAATATACCAATGTATATGAAACAATTTTAACATCGACTTTTCCCCCAAAAGAACATTTCTACTATGAAGTAAACTAGCTTTTGAGAATTGGTAAACTAATATTTCAACACTAGAACAAATACTATTCGCGAATAATAAAATCGTTTATATCATTAAATATTCAATTGCAAGAAAATATGGTAAAGCCAGAGTAAACTTGTTCCACATGACATGACAACCCCCTGCTTCCCAGATTAAGTGCAAGTAGGATCCATAAGCATATCGCCAAGAAGAGAGAAAGATATACCTATAATTTCAACAAAAAATAATCAATACTTATATGAAAATGCTTAACAACCATTAACACTAAATATAAACTATGAATTCTGGTGTTAATAAAAATAAAATACACAATATCAATTATATCAAATCATCTACATAATATAGACTACCAATTACACCGAATAATATACCATCACAAATCAATAATAATTATAACCAATTTAATATTTATTTAATTTTATTGTCTATACCAAACAAGAATACTGAAAATTGGTGTTTATATAAGGTCTAAAACATACCAATTACACCAGATCACACACCAAAAGGAATTCTCGAATTATGTGTTATATAAGGCCTACAACATATCAATTACACCAGATCACATACCAAAAAATATTTACTGAATTTGACGTTTAACAAATGTATTTAAATACCATTAATTTCACCAAATCATTTACGAAAAAAACACCTAAGTTACTTTTTCTATAGGACCTAACATATAACACTCACACCAAAAATAAATCATGACTTTGGTGTTTATAAAAACATAATAAAGAATACCAATTACACAACATAATCTACACCCTGTTCACTATCAATTAAACCTAATAACCTACCAAAAATAATTTTAAAAATTTATTGTATATTCAAGAATTAGAAAAAGACAAAAAATTTCACCAAATCATTTATCAAAGCACAAATCATACAGTATGAATTTTATACTAAACCACAAAATCATACAAATTAAACCAACGACAAAATATCAAAAAATAGCACCATTGTGCTGCTTATTAACAACGTCATTTACTATAAATTAAATCACTCAATGTACCCAAATTCAATTCATAAAAATAATTTCTAGCGACCTCATACAGAGTGTAAGACAAAAACAAATTCCTAATATAATAAATTATAAGATAACGATCATGATTTTTTTAAAAAAATATATTAAATAAAACAATTAAAATTATCACGAAAAAACTCCAATTCAATCGTGATTTTGTTCTAACACCTGACGTGTTCCATCATCCGTTGGGTTGAATTAGAATTGAAAAATTGTTGGTATCCATGTATGAACAATAAATCAGAATAGGTAGAAAGAGAGTTTTATTTTTGTTAAAAAATGTTTTTCTTTTATGGAAGAGAATATATAACAAATTTGAGTAAATCGTGTAAGGTAAAAGAATTGGAGATAATCACGGAATATGAGAAAATCGTGGCTTCCCTTTTTCAACACTACATGTTTTTTTTTTCTAAAATGTTAAATTTTAGTTTTGAAAAAAAAAAAACTATTGCTATATAGGCGGAAAAAAAAAATTATTGCTATATAATAGTAATTTAGGTACTTAAATTGTATACTTAAGTTTTTTGCCTAAAATTTTAGATATTATAAAATAAATTTAAATACATTTGATTTAAATACTAAATTAAAAGATAAAAATATAAAATACTATTATTAATAATAATGATATCAATAATATAATAATAATTACTAATTAGTGATCGAAGTAGTAATAATAGTAAAAGTCAATAATAATAATAATAATAATAATAATAATAATAACAATAATAATAATAATAATAATAATAATAATTTAAAAAATAGGAAAATTTCAAATGAATAAAAGAAGAAGAAAAAACTAGAAAAAAAGGGGAGAGGAGGGATGCAACGTAGGCAAAAAGAATAAAAATATCTCATTAATTTCAAATGTTTCTTTCAATTTTGATATAAAATATGCATTGTATTTAAAAAAAATTAAGGATAATAAAAAATAATATGAAAGTCTTCTTTTAAAAAATTAATGCAATATTTGAATGCAAATTTAAATGAAAATTGAGTTGAAATAGAGTTTTAGCTTCTTAACCTCTCTTATACACACTCTTTCAATAATATTCTATTTTCTACTATATTATAAAAGGGAGTTTAGGCCCAATTATAATATATAATATTAAAGATTGAGACTTTTCCCAATATTCAATATTATATATTATACTTGTGGGACTTTTAAAATTTCTACTATGCCCAAGTATAATTTTCTAATATTCAAGATTGGGACTTTCTTGAATATTATATATTACATTTATTATATAGTAGAACTTGGGCATAAACTCCCTTTTAAAATAATATATCTATATGTCACAAATGGAAAAGTCTCAATCAAGGAAGCAACATATATCATTTACAAATGACTTAAAAAGCATTAAAAATTACAATAATTATCAATTTAAAATATTTAAAAGCTATATAATAAAATAGGTTGACTCTCAGAATTGTATCAGGCTCACATATATTGAGACAGAAAAAATAACACATATCATTTTAAAATTACCAAAAAAGTATTATAAATAATAATAATCAACAACTTAAACTATAGATATTTTAAAAGGGTTAATTTTGTAATTTTATCCATATCACATAAATTAAGACAATGTGACCAGTAATGTACGTTATTTCAAAGTTACATAAAAATATTATAAATCACAATAATTAATAACTTAAATTTTTTTTTAAAAACATATGAAAATTTGGATGACTCTCCAAATTTCATTTGTGTCACATAAATTGAGACAACAAAAATAACATATATTGGGTCCATTTTAATTTATTTGTCTAATTTTTTTTATTTTTTTTTTATTTTAAAATTCCGTAAAAATACTATAAATCATGATAATTGACAACATAAAATATGTTTTGAAAAAAATACAAAAAATTCCACTGATTCTTGAAGTGAATCTATCGTAAAAATACTATAAATCATGGTAATTGACAACATAAAATATTTCAAAAATGTTGTATGTGGTAGTCTTATTATGCCTTAAATAGCGTCAAAGAAAGTACAGATTTGTGATAAAAAAAAACTTATTCCTTTATCTATGCAAACAATCGCTTCAAAAACTCGATTATTAGTCTCAAAACATACCATTTATATTATTGGGCCCGTGCATAGCACGGAAAACATTATCTAGTATATATTATAAAGCTTACTTCTCTTTTCTTTTTTATTGATCAATGACTTTATTGATGAATTTATTTACTGCATTATTCATATTCTTTATTTTCTAGAAACCCTTTTTGTTTTGATATTTTCACTTTTTATATGCAGATAAATGATGATTGTGTTAGAGACTAAATCGATATTTGATTTGATTTGGTTAGGTAATTAGGTTTGATTTTAAATTTTAAAAATCAATACTATTTGATTTGGTTTTGATTTTACTAAAATATCTAAAAATAACCAAAGCGGATAGAGAAATTATATATATAGATTTATAATGATTTATATATCATTCATAAATAAAATATAAATATTTTGTTAAATTTTAATCAACTTAAGTCTTAGACTTTATCATTTTTTCTCAAGTCCAACACTTCAATTTTAGCTCAACTATTACAATCCTAAATTAAAGTTCATTAACTTCCATTACTTTAGTGATTACCTACCCTATCTCACATAAGATAGTCACACTTTCTCTTAATTAAATCACTTTATTCGTGTAATAACAACTCTAGTATTGCTTAATTGAATTCACAATATTTTTTTTTTGTGGATTATTCTAGGTGTCTGTGTCTATTGAGATACATATGTCTTTAAAAAATTTATTACTTTCAAATAAAAAAAAATCGAACCAATTAAGAACCAAACTGATGGTTATTTTTTTGGTTTGGTTTGATTTTAAATTTTAAAAACTGACTAAATTAATTTGATTTTGATTTAAACCAATAACAGATCCAAACCAAACCATGAACACCATACGTATATGATACAATTGACATATTTTTTTGAATTGTCGAAATCATAATACTCTATTATATGAGTATATATTAGTCGAAGTTGAACAAACTATAGGTACCGATTTACTATACTGCAAAATATCAAAACCGAACTTCAAAATATCAAATCATACCATACAACGTCCACCCCTAGAAAACAAGTGAATTTGAGATAATTCAACGAGTGAGATAATAAAGGACAAAGTATACTCGATCTAACCCCCTACCTCGTAGACCCTCAGGTTCAATTAAATACTAGATGTTCTTATTTGTATGTTATCATTTTAAATTTTACGTCTCTTAAGAAATTAGTAAGTTTATCATTTTACCATTGTATCCTTATTTAATGTTCTCTTAGGACATGTGTGGAAGGTCACCATGGTAATTGAATTTGGTGCAATTACAATGTATGTGTTGTTTGATTAGCCATGTAATTACATAGTCAACAAGTAATTGGGTGTAATTGGTAGAGTGTAATTACACTCTCCACTTCACAGGAGAGGTTGTGAATTGCTGGTAAGGTAATTACATGATGTAATTAAAAGTTGATTACTTTTTAATCTCTTCATTTTATTTCTATTTTTAGTTTTTTGCTTAAATGTATTTTTTGTTTTTATTATTCTAATATTTTCTAAAAATATTTTCTTATTATTTATAATTCCTTCTTATTCTCAACATTTACTTCCAATGATCCCATGCAATATTTTGTACTATGTTAAAAAAAATATTAGTATAATTTTGTTAGCATTATAATTTTTAAATTAAAGTAGAATTCATTATTGAATAAAGTTATGGACTTATGTTTTCCTTTTCTTTTAAATCATATTTATGTATGTTATGTTTAAATTTGAAATAAGAGTATTATGTTAAATTTTTTGTTTTGAATTTAGAACTTATGTTATATTTTCAATTTCATTTTATTTTAGGAGTATTGACTCAATATTGTGCATTACAAGCTATTTTTTCTTAAGTTAGACTTGCTAGATTGTCTTTTTGTCAAATGTTTAATAATTTTATGACGTTATATTTATAATATTCATCTTTTAGTCAAACATGCCTTGCATGATGTTCATAGAAATTCTATACTTTTAGTTCTTATGATTATTTTAAATTAAAATATATAAATCAATTTTTTTTATAATATTAGTTAAGAACATATGCTTATTAATTAATATATTTTCAAAAGACAAATGCCCTTATTTGTCTAATATAAATTTTATTTTTAAATAATTAATTTTAATTTTTGAAATTCAATATAAATGTATGATTACACTTGTAAGTACATTGTAATTATACTATGACAAACAAACATGTCGGCATGATTACTAGGTTGTGTAATTACTAGGCTGATAATTACTATCATGGTAGTAATTACACAAGTTTCAATTACCTAGTGATTTTCCAAAGATACCCTTAAGGTTAAGTTTCCAATTAGTGAACATGAATTAATTTATTTCTATCAATTAATTTGACCAATGAACATAAATTATTTACTTATTTTTTTATGTTGGTCAAATGTATATTTTCAAAGTTAAAAACTCTCAAGGGTAAAATAGAAAGAATATTGTCATTTATGCATTCGTTTTGTGAAATGACAATATTTCCTCTGTCCATATTAATTGATCATCTTACTAAAAATAATTAACTCATATTAGTGTCAACCTTATTAAATCGTGAGAACATTAATTAAAATTTTCTTATATTACCTTTGTAATTAATTTTTTTTTGAAAGTGTTCAGATTTGTTTCTAAAAATCTCAAAAAAAAAAAATTAAGGGGTGAATTAGTAAAATTATCTTCTTATTTATGATTTCTTAATATGCATATAAAAAATAAAATGATCAACAAATATAGGATGAAAGAAATATTAAAAAACATTTACTTTTAATATAGATGGCATATAAATAGAAAATCAGGAAATATCATATTTTTGTTATGTTTCCTTTTCTTGGTTGATTAGTGTAAAAAAGAAAAATAGTTACATCATTAATATACATTTAATGTTGTTGATTGTCATATGAAAAAATATAGTTTCTGATGGAGGTGCCTTTTGCTTTTTTAAAGTTTAATTTGACCTAATAAATGTTGTGTATGTTCTTTTAAAGAAAGGTGTGAATATTAATTACTCTTTAATAACGGTAGATACAGTACGACATTAAATTAGTTAAGTTTATATTATTTTGTGAGTTATATAATTGGCATTAGTTGGGTGACTCTCCTTTGAATTTTTACGAATTAGAACTTTGATCGGAAACATTTTGACTAGTAAGATTTATAAGTTTGTAATTTTCATCTTATTTTTGTTTGATTTGATTTTGAATCAACGCACACAAATTTGAAAAATATACCATGAAAGGTTAAATATAATTATGAATCAACTTTCAAAACACACAAATATTAGATAATCAATATAGGTTGTACTGTAATGGTGAAATTATTTTATTCTTAATTAGAAGTTTTAAATTTAAATTTTGAATATGAAGAAAATTATATTAGAAATGTCACTTTTAAATAGATCCTACAATGAGTGATTCAAATTTAATTAAAATTTCAATATAAGGTTCGAAAACCTTGTAAAAATAAAATAAAATAGACAAGACAAGAGAGTTAAATATACTGATAGATTAGACAACACAAAGAAGAAGAAAGTTAAATATACTGATTGATTAGACAAGACAAGAAGAGTAGAGAGTTAAATATACTTTGAATATTTATGGGGAAACCAACATATCAATTTACTCTTGTAGCTATATTCAATGCTTGGACGTATAGGCGTATATAAATTATATTAAAATTTAAAATTAGTAATAGTATATATTTTGGATTTATAAAATTTAAAATTAGTAATATTATATATTTTAGATTTATTATATTAAATTGATCAAATTTATATGTTGATGCATTTTTTTATAATAGTGCGACCAATTATGGATACACCTCGGCTTTGGACGACTTTATTTTTCTTTTGTAACTATATCTAAAGCTACTTAAGCTTCGTTTCAAATAATAATATACAGTTAACAAAAAGAAAGGTCCTTTTAAACTGAAATGACTGAAATACCCCCTATAAGTCAAGCAAACATGC
Organism: Solanum stenotomum; assembly: GCF_019186545.1. Classification (NCBI taxonomy): domain Eukaryota; kingdom Viridiplantae; phylum Streptophyta; class Magnoliopsida; order Solanales; family Solanaceae; genus Solanum; species Solanum stenotomum. The sequence goes on from NC_064283.1 coordinate 27,673,057, forward strand.
TGACCTGGATCATTAATCTATAACCATCACAAAAACAAAACAAAATCATTGTTGATTCAGAGAAGAAGCCACTATTTACAATTCAACTGAGTAATAGAAAGAACAACAATGGGTGAACATTTCAAATATATATACAGTTAACAAAAAGAAAGGTCCTTTTAAACTGAAATGACTGAAATACCCCCTATAAGTCAAGCAAACATGCTGACCTGGATCATTAATCTATAACCATCACAAAAACAAAACAAAATCATTGTTGATTCAGAGAAACAGTGTCAATTTCTTTAAAAAGACATTTTAAAGAAGGTTAGCTCTTTTTTCCTATCAAAATAATGATAAAATCCTAAGAGATAGCAGTGTCAATTTCTTTTTTGGTGCTGAGGGGAGGAAGAATACACATACAAATTATAGAGAAAATGATAGATGCATCTTTCCTAAAAAGAAAGTAAGATTGATGTGCAATGGCTACAAGACATATACGTGTCATCACATCATGAGGTGTTAAGTGCTACTTTCCACGTCCTAAGTACAGATGTAATTGCATTGATAGTAAGCCTCTGTTTCAATAAAGAATAGTCAGATGCATGTTGGAGAAAGCTAAGAAACCAAGTTAGAAACAAAGACATGAGCGAGAAATAATCCTTGCGAAGTAACTAATATTTGTTGTATGGCTTAACATGTTCAGCTACTTTTTCATAAGAGCATGGAACAATGACCAAAGACATGTGTTGTTATTGCATTCCAATTGCTACAAACTTAATTGTGCACCAGAACATCCCAACTAAATGAGTATAAGTTTTGGTCTACTATGTGAAGCCAAAAATAGGTCACAGAATATATACTACTCGTATTCATTTTATATAGATCACTATTTTTAACTTCAAATTTGCAATGTAGACAGGCGGGGAAAGGGTGAACTAAAGATGATGATTTTAAATTCCGATGATGATAAACACAAGTCACTAAGATGAAAGCCTCTGTAAAGGGTGAGCACATGTGATTTAAAATTGCACTATATACATCTCTTGTGCAACAATTAACACCTAAAAAGTACTCCGCAAGAAAAATAATTGATAAATTGTAGATTGAAGATTATCAAGAAATATATGCTTAAGACACTTCTGAGGTTCAATACCATGCCATACTGGAAGTGAGGAAAGAACCTCAAAGTTTATATAGGAAGCAAGCTAGTGAACCCTATGTCAAGAACAACTGTCAACCACAATAATTTTGAAATAGCTCTTTTGCCACAAAAGGTTCATATCATAAGTTACTTGAATTTGAAGACACACTGCCGCAGGGCAAAAATCTCATCATGTGCTATTGACACGTCTTTCTGATTCAAGCAAGTGTCAATGATCATGTTAAATTACTTTCTCTAGGAATTTTCAGAAACATTATTTGAGGACTTTAGAGAAGAAGGATATCAAGCATATACCTTGACATTTGAACTGAATAAAGTAGCTTTTGGAGCGAATTGTATCATCACCACATTCAAGGGCGGCAGAGCTGTCACGGCCGCACCTAAGAGTTTTCTTAAATTGTCCTGAGTCGATCTATGATGTATATTGTAATGATATTTATTAGCTTCAGAATATGAGACTTTAAGCTACATGCCAAATCATTTACTAAATTTTTTCACTTAGGAGATAGATACTTTGGGAAATCTTGCGTGGAAGTAGACACTTCAGATTTGCCATGTGGTGAAATGAAAGAAGTACAGAGAAATGTCAAATATGAAAGTTTATAGTTGTGAAAGCAAAACGTAAACATAATAGGGCAAACAAGAAGAGGGAGAAAAAGAGAGGGAGTGAGTACCTGAGAACTTTGCTCAACACCTTTCGTGAAGGGATCGCCAACTACAAGTCTCATTACACGTGCCTTTGCCTTCCCTATAGGTTCATCATATACTCGTTCATATACGTAGATATGGGAACCAACACAACAACATTTTGTGTTTAATTATGGATACCTATTTTTTTTGAAGAACCTGCCTGGCCTTATTAAAGAGGACTGCAAAATGTGCTAGCTGGACAGGATAATCAATGTCAGTATCCTTGCACATAGTCAAGTGATGTAATTTGAAGAGAACAGTTCAGTCAATTGGGTATAATCACAACATTCGAGTAATAGGTCATGGATCATTAAAACTTTGAAATAAGATTCGTAGTTATCATAATAAAGGCATACCTTTGCTTATAGTCAAGTGATGTAATTTGAAGACAACAGTTCAGTAAATTGCGTATAGTTGTAAGTTTTTTCCCTTTCCCGTTGCAGGGACTAACCTGCAGTATATTCATCAATTTTATTATCATACCTTCATGAATTCTAGTGGAACAAGCAATTCTATTTGCCACCTCATTTTCATTGTCATAGAAGTATAGTTGTAAGTTTTCCCTTTCCCATTGCAGGGTATAAATCATCAATGAAGTGGTACATCTTTCCTTGAACTTTAAAGGTATAAATACCATGATATCTCTTAGCCAAGTCTTTGTCATATTTTACCCCAAATGAAGTAAAAGAGAACATATTATTGTATGTTCTAACATATGTTCGAAAATGTTCAAACTCTTCGGAAGAATTTAAAAATAAAGTTCTTAGTTTTGTAGGCATTTTATGTGATGTAAGCTTAATCGAGCCATTATCGCAAGAAAATCCAGGCGTTTCATACTGAAATCTTTTTGCATCGCAAAATTTACAATTTGGGACAACTTTGAGAGGTATATACTAAGATTGAGATTCATTAACATTTATCTGACAACCTCTGCTGGACCTATTTCCTAAATATCACAGAATTGGTTAGATCTGAAAGGAAAATAGTGAATACTATTCTATGTGAGGAAACTAGCGAATAGTATTCTATGTTGAAATTAAGACAAACCTCTATTTGATATATTGATCGTGGTAACAGTACAGGGATCAGGAGATGTAGCTGATGTGGATCCTAATATAGAAGTAGTTATGAATTAAAGAAGCAAATACCATATGGCTGCCGAAAGCTAACAAAAATAATATGATTGTTATACTCGCCTGTTTCAAAGACACGGGAAGGATGAAACAAACTTTTCCCTTTTGGAGAAGTGGCAGCTGAAATATGAACTTCAGATGTAACAACTAATATATAAAGATGAAGTGCGTCAAAGCAGATCATGCATGCATATAATTTACATATGCATACAGAGGCATACAAGTATGTAAAAAGCATAAATTTAACCTACTAACCTTTTGTTGACGTAACATAAGGCTCTCTTATCATGACAGGAACTTGTAGAAGACGTCTTCTTGACTCGAGGTCTCTTGTGCGCCTTTGTAATAGTAATGCCTCTTTTTGAGCTAGCAATATTTCTTTATATTTTTTGCGCCGATTGAATCTCATTTCAGCGGTTGTATTAGAGAATGATGGGCATTTGTTCTTTTGCTCTGAACGTGTCATCTGCATACAGACAGCCAAGAAATTGCACACGCATATAAGACATGTATGCATAAATGAAAATGCTTGACTGAAAGCTAGTGTAATCTGGTTATTTTGTGGTGCTGCGTATTGCTGTGCTTTAATGGAAATATCTTTTGTCTGTTGTGTTATGCCTATATGATTTTAGCTAGTACTAATTCGCTAAGATGAACTTTTCGGGTTATAACATGCTCATTTGTTGATTTAGCTTACAAAAGTGCGACGTAATGCTTTACCTCGGTCGACGTAGTGAAGAAGTTGAATTTATTGACTATTTATTCCCAAAAGAAGCCAAAAAAAAAGGCATCAACAAATTTCAACCAACATCCTTTTTTTGGCATGTGAATTCAGCCAAAAGTAAAAGCACGAATTTGACCAAAATCTCAAATTTCCATTTGTCATATGAATCCATATAACAGTAAAAACATTAATTTTATCAAAATCTTACATACCCATTTGAAGAATTGGCCAAATTTTGGGTGGAAATAACCCATAACATTAAAAACATTAATTTTATCAAAATCCTACATACCCATTTGAAGAATTGGCCGAATTTTGGGTGGAAATAACCCAAAAAGCATTTAAAAGAAAAGAAGAGGAGAGGGTGTCAAACTAAGCAAATCTGTATGTACTTTTATCAAATACTTACCTAATAAAGTAGAAACAACCTCTGCAATCGAAGAAGAACAGAGAAAGCGCACAAGAACTTTGAGACAACTATGAAATCTTGCAAGCAACTGAGGTAGAGGAAGATGGAAGTTGTGGTTTTCTGTTGGAAACAACGGAGTTGCAGTTTTCTTTGGGATAAAATTTGAGGAAGCGTGTTAAAGCCAGAAAGAAACTAAAGAGTGAAATGACAATAATACCCTAATGAGCAAGCACACATGTTGACAGAGTGGTGCTTGCTTAGCTCCAACTCCTAAATAAAAAAGGAAAATAAGAGTTTGAGAAGTTTTAGTAGACACAAAAGGAAAAATTGGAGAGTTCATATGATATAAGCAAATTAAAAGAATAAAAAATAAAAATGACAAAGGAAAGGAATTACCATAAAGTGACATGAAATGCTTTCAACTTTCTACGCGTATGAGTTTAGACGAGGTTCCTTTTCCTTGTATTTGAAATTTATTGACTTGATTAGTTTAATTTTGATGAAATATTTGAACAAGTTTAAGCTTTCATTTTGAGAAGAAACTAGCAATATAGAAATATTTGATAAATTCAGCAATACCGTAACTCTCCTCCCACCTCTAAGATCAATTTTTTACCAAAAAAGAGAGGAATAGTTGAATACTCAATTAACGAAAAATTGATTTTTGTAGAGAGAAGTTGTTGAACAACAAAACAAGCCAAAATTATGTTCGACCCAAAATCACACATGCAATCACATGACATGCAGCACCAAAACAAATCTTAATAATCAATAGGAACACATACATACATACATACGCGCTAAACTGCAAAAAGGAGGAACTATGAATTCCTAAATCGGGGGAGGAGAGAACATCAACTACATAAAGAGAAGTCAAATCGAAAAGCAAAGCAGTTATGGAAGCGACGACAAAGAAAGAACACCGAAATTAGCGAGATTAAGCTGAAAGAAAAGGTTTTCCACGGCTATTTCTAATAATCAGTTATCTGGGTATGTCCTAGAGTACCATTGTTGGGGAAAATGCATAAAGTAAAAGTTCAGTGCATGTATGTTCATAATCAATTTAAGCTCAGCACAAATATTTGAAACAAAAATTTCATAAAAAGAAAAGCACAAATTACCACAGATGAAATCCATAGGAGAGACAATATTGAACAGAAAGGGGAAAAGAGCACTCACAAAGTATATACATCAGATGGGTCACCTGAAGTAGAAAGCTCAAACAAAATTTTTAGCAAAGTCGACCAGAAAAGAGTGATTTTGGAAATCTAAATCTGAAGAAGAAAATCAGAAATTTTGATAGAATTGTGACATCTCCAAATTCAGATAAGGATAGTACAAAGAAATATGTCAGAGCACCGCTTGAAGAACAAGAGGAAGAAAAAGAAAAATATATCCTCCGACAATGAAGCAAACATGATGACCAAGAGCTGGCTGTTGTAGAGTCTTGAGACAATTAAATGAAAGGGTCAATTAAGTCTTCATTTGATTTTTTGTGACACTTTATCAAGAAATGGTCAAATTAGTGAAAGAAAAAAATCGATGACTACTGCTCCAGTATCACACTCAAACCCAAAAGGCAAGGAGAAGGAAAATGAGAAGGAGAGGAGGAGGAGAAGGAGAAGGATGAGGTGGAGAAGGAGAAGGAGAAGGAGAAGGAGCAAGAGAAGAAAGTTGAAGTTGTCAGTTGTGATGTGAAGCAAAAATATGCATTTGAAGGTTTTAACATTGACTGCGAGGTCTAAGTGAACTAATTTCATCCTTCTCGCAATGAATAAATGAGGGTCTTTACAAGCATCATGCAAAAAAGTAAAGTCGTTCAACTATTATTAGTATTTCTTCTTGTTGTCCACTAAATAATTATTTATAAGGATTACACAATTGCAGAAGAAACAATGACGATCACTACTTAGCCAATTGCTTGAATCTTGAGTTCAAACAACTTAATTTTGTAGTTGCATTTTCAAAGAACAATGACTGGTTCTACGTAATGTCTCAACCCAATAAGTGCTGGACTAATGAGGTTAATCGATGCCCACTTTTATCTTTTGATTAAGACATGAATGCATACAAATAAATGGATACATAAATACACTTGTTGTTGCATCTGGCAGTATGTGGATGTTATTTTATACTATTTGCGGAAGAAGTCGAAGCAACAGAGTCATTCTAAATATCGATATACCACTACTAATTATTTTTTCAAAACATATATTGACAATGATGTTCCTGAATATGAGAATAAAATCGTTGGCACTATCAAAGGATTTGGTATACCTGCTGGACTGCCTTGGCACCTCACAGATGAGGTTTATGTCCCTATAAATTGCAATGGGGAGTTTCATTGGGTCTTGGCAGTCGTTGTATTGAAGGAATGACGCATAAAGGTGTATGATTTGATGTCCTCATCTAGGACTAACATAAAATTGTGCGCTGAGATTCAAAAGTTATCTACAATGTTGCCAAAGTACCTTGAATCTAGCGGATTTTTTGAGCAAAAAGACCGAACCAACTGGTCAGTTCTTGAATCTTACCAGGGCAAGAACAAATCTCACCCATTCGAAGTCATACATGTTACTGGTATTGCCCAACAAGCAAACGATAATTTGTAAGTAGTATCACATTATTTTTTTAGTCTTACCACTATTGAAATGTGATGTTAATATTAGGTTTATTATATTTTCTAATTGATGATATACTATGCAGTGATTGTGGAGTTTTTGTTGCTGCATACGCTGAGTTTTTGAGTGATGGACTACAAATACCATCAGATGGAATTATTTCTCAATCCCTTCGCTTGAGATATGCTTCACTCCTATGGAATTATGAGATTTTAAAGACTCGGAGTGACTATGTTAGTAACAATGAAGACCCATTGTGAATTACCTTTTTGTTGATAAGTTGTATAAAACAATTGGTGAAGTGTTCATTTTTGCTGATAATATTAATATTAATGATTATTATTATTATTTTTATTTTGTTGGAACAAATGTCAATTATGATGGAAAGGAAGAAGTGTGGTGTCTGTGGCAACATATATATCCTCTGTTGTAAAAAACACCATAGAATTATCTGCATGTTCCCCAACAAAAAATGATACATGTGGCAACATATGTCACAGAAAGAAGATATGTGCTAACATATGTCACAGAAAATAGATATGTGGCAACATTATATTGTCATCAATTGTTCATTTTTGCTGATAATATTAATATTAATAATTATTAATATTATTTTTATTTTGTTGGAACAAATGTCAATTAAGATGGAAAGGAAGAAATGTGGTGTCTGTGGCAACATATATAACCTCTGTTGTAAAAAATACCACAAAATTATCTGCATGTGCCCCAACAGAAAGGGTATATGTGGCAACATATGTCACACTTTGAATTGTCAAAATTAAAAAAAAATAAAAAAATAAAAGGTTTAAAACAATCGTCCCTTCATTTTTCCCTCTCTCCTCTCCTCTATAAAAGGTCGTTTCATATTCCAAATTTAATTTATTTTTACTAATTTCTGGTTTCTTTTCTCTTCTTTCCTTCCTTTCTTTCGTTCCATTATTCCTTCACAGATCAAGGTTGTTGTTGCGATATTTTCTACAACATAAGTGGTAATTTATTGCGATCCTCTTCTACAACGAGGCAGCGTTGCCCTCATCATTTCTAGTTTATCGTTGATATCTTCTCAGGTAAAATTTAATTAGGGTTTTGAGAAATACTTACTGGTATTAAATCAGGACGTTTTTAGTGGTTTTATCACTTATTTGTTTGTAGGATGGTTGGGTAGTTATTCCCTTTGAAATATTATCTGATTTCAAAAAGCTTAATTTGTAGTTCGTTGGTTAGGGTTTAGGGAGGGTTTTGTGGTTTGTTGGTTGGTTCATGTGTGGTATTGAATCGTATTTGTTGTTTGTGTTGTTGTGTTTGGTTGTTGTTATTTTTGTTAAGAAATATTTGATTTTTGTGGTTGCAGATACAAATATAATGGCTCCTGTCAAAAGCAAAATTGTATTAACAAAAGAAACAACTGACACAAAGATCTAGAAGAGGCCTAGAACTAAAACTTGTAGGAAGAAGAATGAAAATTTGACTATTACTCTTTTAGAAGAACTTGCATTTGAAGCAGTTTCTTCTTCTCAAGTAGAAGCAAAATTTTCTCAAAAAGAATATGAAGAAAGAGAAAAAGAAAAACTGAAGTAGATGATGATGGAGAAAGAGCAGAAGAAGCTGAGGAAGAAGAGGGAAATAAAAAAGAAGTTGAGGAAGATAAAGGAAAACAAAAAGAAGTTGAGGAAGAAGAAGGAAAAAATAAAGAAGTAGTTGAGGAGGAAGAAGAAAAAATAAATGAAGTTGATTGAAGATAAAGGAAAACAAAAAGAAGTTGAGGAAGAAGAACAAGAAAAAAATGAAGTTGAAGATGATGGGATCAAAACTATCAATGCACACACTTTTCTTGTGCATTTGCAGCCTAATGCTACTGGTGATAGCATTATGAGGTCAGCCATGGGAAAACCTTTCGACACCTTCAGGATCACCCTCAAGCAGGATGGTTTGGAATATTTTTTTAGGAATAGTTGTTTGGTCATTTTCTTGATTTGCCAGAGAATAATAATGCACGTTTTCAAATGATCATGGTTTATGAACTTCTGAAAAGAAGGTTCATTTGTCAGAATCCTGAAGAGAAGGATGAGGTTTTGATTAATTATTGTGGCATGCCACTCTTCTTTGGTAGAAGAGAGTTTGCCATAGTTTCAGGGTTAAAATGTCATCCTCCTTCTGAGCCAGTCCCTGAATTCATAGTCAAAGAAGAACCACAGAGACGAAAGAAATGAGGAAAATAAGAAACAAGACAGTCAACTGAGGAGCAGGACTTGGTGTCCCTTGTTGGCACAAGCTTCAAAAATCCCGATTTAATATATTTGTTGAATGTCGAGGATACATCAAGGAAGCACAAGGAGTCATTGTGCTTACTTTGTTTTGTACATAATGTAATTTTAGCCAAAGATCTCAATAACAACATATCCCTTAAATGGGTGAATTTATCTCTGGATATTGAGGCTTTCAACAACTATCCTTGGGGTCATGAGAGCTTTGAATTAACTGTCAAATACTTGTTGAAACCTTTAGGACCAAAGACCAATAACTTATTTGGCTTTTCATGGGCTTTTATGGTAAACATAAATGTTCTTAATCTTTTTATATTATATTGAATAATTCAACATTTGATTTTTCACATGTTTTCTTTTTTTATAGGCTTGGGCATTTGAAGTCATTCCTCATTTGACTCATCAAGTAAATGCAGAGAAGAGATCTCATCTCCAAGGATATTGAGATGGTTGAGATCAAAAACAAAAACTGCCAAAATTATTCCATATCTTTATAACCCTCTTCATGATGCAGTAAGTTATTATTATATTACACCCATATATGTTGCAACATATCACTAATCTGTAGCAATATGTGACCCAAATGTTGCTACAAATGACTCATATGTTGCTACAGATCCATCTGTCGCAACATATGACACAAATGTTGCTATAGATGACTCATATGTTACTACATATAATCCATCTGTCGTAACATGTGACACAAATGTTGCTACAGATTCCCATATGTGTCAACATATCATCCATCTATAGCGACATATGACACATCTGTGGCGACATCTGACCTAAATATTCCTACGGATGACTCAATTTTATAATTTTAGGTTGTGCATCCATGACTTGTCCCAACAGAAAAGGAATTGCAAATGTCATATCTAACTACTCAAGGGTTGTTTGAAACCTTATTTGATCCTGTTGTGGATAGAGTTAAAATGGAGTTGGCTGGAGCAAAAACCATCATGGATGGTCATGGTATTGATGTTGGTACTGGTGCTGGACAAGACCAAGGGGCTACCTCTTGTAGAAGATACTCTGGCTTTCTCTGTGAGAAGTGCAAGAAATAAAATGAAGATTCTATTATGTATCTTCAAACATTGAGTCAGGCCGTCAATGAATTTAAAACAAAAAGGGAGGTGGGGGGGGGGGGGCAAGGTCATTCCATCAAAGAATGTTCGACATCCATAAACTCCACAGACCAAAAGGAGGAAAAAAATCCTTTATCAAGGCACTACAAAATTTGAAGAAGAAGATCTTTGGAGAATTGCCAATGGCCGTAGGAGAGGAAGTGCTGGAGTTCAAGCATGTGAATGTTTATAAGCGTGTGACTATAGCTGAAAAGAACAAACTGTTGGACTTGACGAGAGTAAAGGAACTGCGTGCATAATACAACATGCATTTTTTTAGTGGAGAAGATTTCAGGACCATGACAAGCATGGACATTTGGTGGGAAGACTGTGTAATTTTTCTCTACTAGTACCTTAAATTTATAATGCTCGTTTGTTTTATCTTTTCAATGATTACTCTTTTTTACTCTTTAATAATATTTTTTATTTCAGTATGTTGATGAAATCCTTAGCCTCATGTGGGAGAGGCGTGAGATACCCTGAGTACTATGATTTCACAGATAGAATCCTGGATCTCAACTTCTATTCCAACTTCAAACTAAGATATGACAAAATGAGCGAGGAAGCAACAACAGTTGGTGGCTAAAGCTTTACGCAGTTAATTAATGAGTTTGAATAGGATGAAGATATGATTAACTATGTCAGGGGCATTAGACCATATCCTAGAGGCATGGATTGGATTGGTGCAAAAAGGCTTTTGGCAGTCATGAACATGAACAAAACTCATTTTGTGACTCTTGAGATCCTGTGAATACTGGGGGATTCATATGGAGGAAATCACGTACTTTGGATCCAGCTGCCTCTTCCTGAATCGTACTTGGTGTTGTTGCATTTTGTCTTTGGACCTGAGCAACTACCAACTGAGTGAGCAACTGTATTGCCCCTCTAAGATCTTGCTCTGAGGCACCTGGTGGCGGTACAGGCAGTAAATGAACTATGTTGGTACTATTGGAGGTGTAGGAACTCCTGTAGCTCCTTCTGTCATGGGAATCTGAGGACCTGGAAGCATAGGAGATGGTAAGCTTTGCTGACCAGTATTCTGATCACATACTAGTTGGGACTGGTGTAAAATGGATGCCTCCTGAGTAATTCTAGCAATGGACCTCGAGCCTTCTTTATCCTTGTCCATATTAGACATGATCTGAATCACAAATGAAAAAATAGTTTGAGTCAGAATTAACTTTCTATGACTTAGCTGTATCGTACGATCTAGATTATGAAATAAGGTCAAATTCCTAAATGCCCATGTAGTCCCTATTTATAAATATGGCACGCAACACATTTATAAGAAAAGTCCTACTAGACACGGCTTCATAGAATCCCTGGGACACTTGAACCTTGTGCTCTGATACCAAGTTTGTCACACCCCTAACTGGAAAGGGGCAGACATCAAGGATATACACAAACACCTGCTAAATATCTTACTAATTTCATGCCAAAGCTGAAGATTCATAAGCAGCGGAACCTATATGAAGACACATACTAAAATATATATAACAAAAGGGCCCGTTGGGCTACTTTACAATGGAAGCAAGACTAAGTCTACGAAGCCTCTAAAGAGTATACCTCTGAGAATCTGATAACTAGTCGGGACAGGGCCCCGACATACCCATTCTGATATAGCAAAATATAGGCTCTAAATATCTGATAGCTCCAGTAGAGGTAGAGCTTACCAACTGCTAAACTAGAAGTCTCTAGTCTACTGAAAATGGTTGTTGTCCTGAGCACCTGAGCCTGTAGTGATACAAATGAAACGCCAAAATAATAGGGACGTCGGTACATATAAAACATGTACTGGTATGTAAAGCAAACTGAATAACAAGTAGACATCAAATATCATGATAGGAAAATTTGAGCAGTGTATGCAAGAGACATAATTCGTAACTGGAATTGTGATCAACCTCAAGGGTCCTCATAGAACGTTTCATGTCTTAGTCATTTATATATACATAATCCATATAATTTGCCTAAGTGATATCTTTACTTCATTATATCGCTTCTTTGCTCTTTGTAAAGCTAACTATCAGGGAATCACATGATGGCCTACCGGCGGTGATTAGTGAATCATGTATGGCATCTGTAGCCCACTGTCACGACTACGCATGAAACTCATAGTCTGGTAACGAGGTCTATCAAGGTACGCCCCCAGGGCTCCTGTATGGTCTGCCCCAGGCCTGTATCAGTCAGGTGAATTCACGACGAAAAATTCCAGCTGACTATATCTGAATTCTGTGCACAGAGTAGCGTCGCACGTGGTTGCCCTAAATATACCCACCCTACGCTGCAGAGTAGTCTATAATCTCAACTGCTTGTAATTATTTATAATAATTAATTCATTAATCACATAGCTCGTGATACAATTTGTGATTACATTCTTTAGCTTGAGAATCATATTTCTTGTGACCTATACACTTACGAATAATCTGTGACTGGTTGCTTTCTTTAAATTTATGCAACATGTACACTGCTAACTTCTAAGAGTTCTAATTGTAGACAAATGTAGTTGTGTGAAACATATTGCTTCCTTGAAGAGTACTATAACTCTATAGGTTTAGGACTCAACATGAGAGGGTTTATAAAATATGATAACTTTCTTTCAAGTATCATAGAATCTATAGTGACATTTATCGGAAGAACATGCGAGTTTAGGTCGTGCCTTAAGGGCAAAAAAAGGTTTTAGCTTTACATACCTTAATTCGGGACTTACTATCTTACGTCGTCAAATTCCTTTGCTGAAAACTTTATCTATAACATAAAATTGTAAAAGGATAGTATAAGAAACTAATCAAGAGTCACAACAATGCCAAAAACACAATAAAAGTTCGCGAGCGACAATCTCAACAATTATCATAGATGAGTGGTGTATCACCACACCTTTCTCTTTCTCTACTTTCCTAGTAGGCTTATGACTTATTTACATGTTCAGTATTACTCCTCATCCTTTAACCATAAAGAACCAGCCCCCTTAATCATCCACACTTAACATAAAAGTAAAACTCATGGCCTCCGATCACCATCTCACCGGTTCCTTGTTAACGATGTCAAATTCCTTTATAAGCTCATAGTTTAAGTTGGTAGAGAACTGATGCAATAAATTAAAATAATAGGAGCTCATATAACCAGTTACAACATATTCCTAGCGACTTAGAAATTTCATAAAACACTTGGTGAGCGACGAAGTTTCAAGAACTATAATAGTCGTGTTCTCTATAGCTTGCCTTCCATTTTAATGTAATTAGCTTACTTCCCCAATACAATACCATTGACCCCTCATTTGGTCAAAACAACATCCAACACAACCTTCTACAAACTCCCTCCTCACCAAAACATCAAATACAATGGGTAAAATATGGACTCACGGCTTCCTATCACCGTCCCGTGAGTCCTACCCACAAATTATACTTAAAGCATCCTTGGAATACTATTTATGAAGATAGAAGATGATACATACCTATATATCAAAGAAAAGCATCCCCTGCCGTTCTTTATTCTCCAAGAACAATACTTTTTCCTTTAAGAAAACATTTAGCTAAGTATATCTGTATATCTATAGGTCTATGGAGAGGAAGACACTTGATTCTTGAAGAAACCAACTTGCCTTAAGCTTTGGTGGATTGAAGATGAGAAAAACTTGAAGAAATAAGTTAAAACCAGTCCTTACACATTCTTGAGTATATAAGAAAGTATATCCCAAACTTTTAATATAAAAACAACAAGTTTGGCCGACTTTCTCTAAAGTGCCTTATGTCCCGCAGTGATTGGGCAATGCACGCGTCTATCGTAGAATGAACATAACTTTTTATTTCGATATCATTTTAACGAACGGTTTATTTTGTTGGAAACTAGACTCAAATACCTTCTATTGGATAGGTAGTAGGCCCTCTAACTCATTATATATTAGGATATATGCTCGTACAAAGTCAGATGAGAAATGAGATAATTTGTAGTATTCCTCCACAATGAACCTTTAAGCTTTAATCTTTTCTTTAATGATCTCTTTGACCTAAAACTTTTGTTTACCCCTTCAAATGACTAAATATAAGGGTTACATGGTATGCTTAATCATTTGCAATGATATACCTCCCCCGATATCACATCCATGCATTGGTGTTTACGAGTCACAAATGTATTTTAAGTTACGGGGTATTATAATATGTCTCATATGTAGCAACGTATGAGTCATCTGTAGCAACATATGGGGCATCTATAGCAATATATGTCTCATATGTAGCAACATATGGGTTATCTGTAGCAACATATGCCTCAAATGGTCAAACGTTGCTACATAAGGGTGATATGTTGCAACATTTGAGGTATCTGTAGCAACAGATGAGTCATCTGTAGCAACATATGTCTCAATATGTAGCACCATTTAACTCATATATTATGTTAAGAACAAGTAAAAATGTTGGAACAAGAGTGCAAAACTACGTTTATTTATTTTATTTCCACAACTATGATAATTTTAATGGTTGTACACAACTACATAAGAATTTTCCATCCTCCACAGTGTTGTTCTTGGTAATGCTTAAAAATAGAAAAAAACCACAACAAACAACACGAAGATTAGCTTCCAGTTGTTACAACATTTGGTTCTTCTCCTTCATCACTCATTTGTTACTTCTTTTAATATGATTTTCATCATCAATTTCCAACTCCTTAATTTTGTTCGCCAATCTCAGAATAACGAACTTGGATCGAATATCAACATCTTCACGATCCCTCCATCTAAAGAAGTTGCATGCATTCTCCTAAAATACACACCACAAAGAAATTTAAATTTAAAAAAAATAAAAAAATAAAGAGAAGTCTCCCGACTAAGATGTAGAAATGTACATACATGATAGCGTGGACAAGACCAAACTCTTTGACCTGGATTGTCCTTCGACCATGAAGTTTGCATTGAAAGTAAGTCTCCATGTTTGCAACAGATTTTCACACCCAACATGAGATCATTTTCATCATTACAAATTCGATTCAATATTGCATTTGATATTATATCAAAAGTAACAAAAACAAACAAAACTCATTCATTAGATCTTGATCTAGAGTACTGATCTATATTTAAAGAACTCATTCTTATCCAATCACTATATTACAAAATTAATGATTTTATTGGTTTGACAATATATGATAGTGCTAAGATAGAAAAGACTGACAGAAAAAAGACTGATGAAATAAAAAATATCATTATATCCCATGCAATCCAGAGATCTGAGATCCATGCGAAGAGAGAGAGAGAGCGCAAAAAGGAGAGAAACCGAAGTGGCGAGGAATAAAATGAAAACCCTATTCTTAAAATGAAAATGGAAACCCTAATTTATATATATATCCTTTCTAGAAATGAAATAATGGGCCGATTGGGCCAGTTTTAGAGGTTGGGCTTGCCTATGACTTTTATAAAGTACTTATGTTTTTTAAGCTGTTACAACATATGCCAATTATATGTACATGCAAGTAATATCACCATTAATAGAGAGGAATTCAAGCACATAAACTTGGGAAACATTAAACATAAACATAAACATGTCATTGATAGTTGATAGTTGAACTAGTGACATGCAAGGCTAGGCTAGACTACATATCCATATTTACAAGGCATTAACGCTAACAAAAATAACAAAATTTACATCTGAAACGCTCTAGCCCATTGATAGTTGATATAGTGACATGCAAGGCTAGGCTAGGCTACATATCCATATTTACAAGGCATTAACGCTAACAAAAAGAATAAAATTTACATCTGAAACGCTCTAGCCCTATACTACTACTTCTGCCAGCAAAAAAGGACTTGATTGGAGGATCTGGAGTTGTGAACACCTAATTTTTGACCAAAACATAAAGATTTTACACCCAATTTTAATACATAAATATTATTATTTCAGTAGGGTTATATTTAAAATAAATGAAAAAATAAATAAACTGAAAATTACAACAAATTATAAACTCACTTTATGATTAAAGTTTAATAAAGAAAGCTTATGAATTTAATGTATTTGTTTTAATCTTTCAACTTTTAACTAGTCTAAAAAATAATAATAATCGTACATATTATGAAAAAGTAGATAAAAAAAATAAAAAATAAAAAGAAGAGTCGTAAAAATTTCAAATTACCTTACCTTTATCCTAATTACCCCCAACTTCCTTAACTTATTTCCTAAAAATCCTCCTCCCATTAAGTTTTTTTTTTATTCTATTTATTTATTTATTTTTCCTCTTGCACGATCTTTTCTCACTTTTTTACATGTTTCTTTTTTTATTATTATTATTTTTTCTTTCTTTACTCTTCGTACTTTTTTTTTTATTAATATTATTATTTTTTTGTTAATTGTTTGTTAATATTATATTACTATTTTATTTTATTCCCTTATCTCAACCCTAAAATTCTCAACTAGATTTCAAACTAAACTCCCCACTCTTTCACGTTCGTTTAAGTTCGCACCAAACTCACATCTAAAATATTATAAAAACATGCTCAATAGAGAGATTACAGAGGCAGAAATACATACAATGAGAGAAAAAAAAACAGAGAGAAAAAGATAACAAAAGTGAGTTTTTATTTTGTGAATTAAGTCAACGTTCGAGGTTTCACTCTAGATTTCGGATTCGTAGCTCTTTAAAGTTAATATTAGCTATTAACTTTGGAAATCAGTAGATTGTAGCAGTTGTTTTTGTGGTATCAATTTTCGCAGCGAGATAACTCTAAATTCTCGCATGATTTAAATAGAATACTTGTACGAAAACTTGATTCCAATAATATGAAGTTCTTTGAATTGCATGTTATTATTATGTAATATCAATATGTGATGCATGCTGTGATTATTTTTGAGAATTTACGAACGCTCAGGAAAACGAGATCAAAGACGTTTATTGTTTAAAAGAAATAATATATAAAAAAATAAATGGTGTACCATACATTTTTTTTTATTATTGTCTTATGCTCTTTAGATGCAATTAATATTGAAATTGGTTTCGCGATATTTAATTTTGAATAGTTAGTGTTTCTTGGAGCTTAGTTTTCATTTAAGAAAATGTTGTTGAAATTATTTGTAGACTTGTTAGATTAGAATATAAACTGAAGTTTAATTGATCAATGATTTAGAAAATATAATGTGGAATGTGTTTTAGTTTTTTTTTAAAATATATTATTTTGATAAAAAATAGTTTGCCTTTAGAATAAGCATTAAGATGATTATCGTTTTAATTAGAATTATAATTAAGAGGATATATGAAAATTATTTAGAGATATATGGTAAAAAATAAAATAATGAATAATTAGGAAAACTAATAAATAAAAAAAAGGGCGAGAAAGCATAAAAAAAAACGTGAATATAAAAGAATAATAAAAAAAAATGATAAAGAAANTTAGGAAAACTAAATTAAATAAAAAAAAGGGCGAGAAAGCATAAAAAAAAAACGTGAATATAAAAGAATAATAAAAAAAAATGATAAAGAAAGAAGAGAAAATAAGAAGTAAAAAAAAAAAAAAANAAAAAAGAATTAAAATACAAAAATAAAGGATAAAGTAGAAAGAAACAAAAAAAATGTAAAAAAACAAAATAAAAAAAATAAGAAGAGACAAAATGAAAAAAAAAGAATAATAAAAATATAAATTAATGAAAAAAAGGAAAAGAAAAAGTAAGGAAAAAACGTGCAAAGAAAACAAAAATAAAAAAAAATAAAAAGGAAAAATCTTCCTAAAAATAGTCCTAATCTATTTAGAATTTTTTGCTAAAACTAATTCCAAATCACATAAAATTTTATTTCTATTCCAAGTCTAACTAAAAAAAAAAAATCCTACTCAAATTCTAATTTCTAGCAATTAGATACCTACATATTTTCTATCCACAATAAAAAAAAATACAAATACATGAAAAAAAGGAGAAGAAAAGAAATTACAGAACATTTCAAGATTTGTAAATATCAATCTCTTAATTTTATTTTGTTATTATGTTTAAATAAATTTATGTGATGTACATATTTTTAATTAATTAACATATATTAATGAAATAAAGTAGTCTTAAATAGGTTTAAAATAAATCAAAGAATGAGAATAAATAATATTTTTATTAAGCTAATAATATAATAGTCAAAAAATTAATTTAAGTCATATATATAGTCAATAAAGCGACCGTACTAGAACCACGGGACTCGAGGGTGCCTAACACCTTCCCCTTGGTCAACAGAATTTCTTACCCGAATTTTTAGTTCTCAGACCAATAAAAATAAAGAGTCAAATTTCCTTTTGATTAGGGATTTAAATAATAAGGTGACTTGGAACACCAAAACTCAATTCCAAGTGACGACTCTGAATAATAAAATAATCCCTTTTTAAAATGACACTTTAATTAGAAAAACTCTTTTTCTTTCAAAACATACATTTAAATTTCGTGAAAGAAAATAAAGAGCCGTGACAGATGGCGACTCTGCTGGGGAATAACTAGAATTCGAGCTTGTAAATATTGACTTGTGTATGACTTTATTTATTTATTTCTTCATTTATGTTTTGGATATTGTATTTGTTGGCTGAATGTGCTAATTGTTTACTTTTTTACTATTTTAATATTATTTGAATTGCATTATAACTGTATTCTCTCGCGCACCCTTCTGAGTCTTCTATAATACAATTATGAGAATTGCGACTGCGCACCCCACTTCTGTCAAGATAGCCAGTGGATCTTCGGTCCATGGTGAAGGATTTTTAGTCACACATGTTTAGAATAGGGAGCACCCATTCATAAGCCGGAAAGCGCTGCTACTGGTATGTTGCTACTCCCTAACTCGAGTTGTCCGCTCGTTTTACAGCCAGTCTAGATACCTTTCTCCACAAGTTCAACCTTAGTAGAACTGAAACCTTCAGACATGATATCCTTACTAGGTTCCGCTTTATCTGCATCATGTGCATTTAACTTAGCAAGACTCGGCATAGGGGCTAGGTCTGTCTAGGATAGGTACCTTTTCTTGAGACCATCATGTACATTTTTGTACTACTTGTTTCATCATGTGGAAGACTATAACAAATGTTGACCGGGTTTAAATAATTGACTAGAAGAAGAAACGTCTATTTTTATTCACTTTCAGCAAATAATTCAAGATAAACAAAGTGAAAATAATATATATATATATATATATATATATATATATATTGTATATAACCCTCAATTGTATTCTCGCTTTTATCAAAACATCAAGTTTTTACAAAATAATAATAATAATAATAATAAAAATTAATAATAATAATAATAATAATAATAATGCATATACAAAAATAATAAATATATATGTGTATGTCTTCAAATTTGTTTCAAATAGTGCATGTCCACCTTCTTTTTATTTCTTTTTCTTTCCCTTCTTCATGATTGACTTGTCAAAATTATCTCCTTATCCGGTCATTCTATCCGAAAACAACCTAGGCTTCCCCTAAGGAAGGTCAACAAAAGTGGTTTTCGAAAGAATGACCACTTTAGGCATTCTAAGTCATTTTTCATATTTTTTAAATTTTTTTTTAACCACTCCGACAAATGATTTCGAATGATCAAAATTTCATAAGTTAAATTTGATTTTAAATCGCGAGTTTCTTTTCTTAACCAGGTAATCATGAGATTTATGAGATGTGATAAAAGACTAAGGGATGAAGCATTCGAAATGGTCAATGATCCTCCAAAGTTCATAATCACGGATAAAACCCCACCACTACTCATGGATTGATGGAACGATATGCATGAGTTTAGGCGAACTGAGATATTCAAACATCTTGGTTTCCTCACAGATATCATGAAATTTAGTCCTGACAGAGATTTGATCGAGGCTTTGATCCCTTTTTGGGATTCTACAAGCAATGTGTTTCGCTTTAGCGATTTTGAGTTGATGCCTACATTGAAGGAGTTGGGTGGTTTCACAGGGTTAGGCAAGGATCTTCGAAGCAAAACACTCATAGCCCCAAGAAGCGTCAGCGGGAACAAATTTTTAGAACAAATGCACATCATCTATCCTCATAAGGAATGTTTCGATAATGGGTTGGTTTCCTTGGAATTTCTATACTCAAGATATGGAAAGAAAGAAGGATTTTCAGACTACGGGAAACAACTTAAAAATGGCAACACCTCCCTACTTGGGAAAAGCATAGACAAGAAGCATTCATAGTGGCCTTTTTGGGAACCATGGTTTTTCCAAGGAGGGATAAAAAAATCAATATTCGTCTGTCGGGAATAGTCGCTGTTATGATGAAGAAAAAGAAATCCACTAAGACTGCCAATGATGTTGGCTGACATTTATCGTGCTTTGACTAAATGTAGGGAAGGGGAAGACTTTTTTGAAGGTTGCAGCATTCTATTGCAAATGTGGTTTTTAGAGCACTTGTATCGCCATCGTTTTGCGACAGATTTAAAATCTGAATGGACGAATTATATTTTAAGCCACCCAGACAGGATGAAGGAATTAGTAGACAAATTGCCAAAAGGTGTCAAAGCGTAGAGACATTATTTTCTTAAATTAACTGCATCTGATATTACATGGAACTATCATTGGTTCCCTTCGAGTGAGGTAATTGTTATGTCTTCCAATCGTCCATTATTTGTTCTGACAGGCCTTCGAGGATTCCAACCATACATACCCCTTCGGGTGCTATGCCAACTAGGACAAAGACAAATCTTACCTAGGGCCGAGGATACACAGAGTTTCGTATGGGAGGTGTCGTCTGAAGATCGAGATCGAGAATCAGAAGCTCAAAAGATTTGGGGTGGTAGTCGAACTTTAAGCTCGAAAGCTATGGTAGACGATCTTGTTAAAGGAGAAGTACACCCCTCATACCCCCATTGGTTCTTTGATCAAGCCCCCCTCAAAGTAATGCCCGAAGGATCAGCGTGAGAACTCAGAGATCGAGAAGAGGAAATTGAAGTCAGAATCAAGCAAGCTCGGCTCGAGGTGGAAAGAAATTACAGGTCTACTCTGGATATCCTCAGTAATGATCTAAAGAATGCTAGAGAAGAGTTGGCTCAACGTGATGCAATATTCGAAGAGGGAGAGTTAGGTTGATTCAGAAAAGGGCTGAAAAGGAACATCAATCCACCATTCGAACCTTACATGAGGATTTAGGCATTGTCATAGGCGCTATGGAGCAACAAGAGGAGGAGTATAAAAAAGAAAAGACCCTCTTAATGCACACACAGGCTAGACTACAAAATCAGTTAAAAGCTTCGATGAGACGAGAAACAAACATAGCAAAGCGTTTCACATCGTATCAAGCAGAAGTCGCGATCGAGAGAAACCAATGGATGGGGGAGCGTGAAGAACTTCATAATCAAATCGAAGAGCTTCAGGCACATGAAGAGGATTTGACCCACATGGTTGGTACTACTCAAGAATGGTTGCAAAATTGTCACGAGAATATGGAGGAGGCCAAAGGACAAGTGCTTCAACTGACAGAGAGCTTGATTGATGTTTATGGTGGTTATCTGCATCGGAGTGATGAGAGCCTGGGTCAACATGCGCGTGCACTGGCCCCACATCTGCCAAAAGCTTTGTTCAAGGTTTACTCTAGCCTAGTGGGCAATTGATGATCGAGAAATATTGGAGAAGGATTTTTACTATTATTATTATTTCTTTTATTTTCATTTTTTGTCGAAGTTTGTTTCAATCTTTAAGTACTTTGATGCTTTGGTCATTTATTTTAAGAACATTTTGATTTGACTGATGTCTTCATATAAATAAATGTCGTGTTTTCTTTTTTTTAATAATTCTTCTTCACGAACTACGTAATGATCTGATTAATGTTCAACATGATACGTAGGCAACCTTCAACAGGTTCGATCAAAATGCGTTCAAAATATTCAAATGAGTAAAGTATGAGACTAAAATACATAAGCAAATCGTCCAAAGCCGGAATGAAACATAAAAGTCTTCCAAAACTCATTGTAGAAATAGGAATAATTTAGGTGCATAACATACAACGTGTGATTAATATTGCAAAGTGTTGAATCCTAACACATTTGTTTTTATATATAAGAGAGAAAGAGTTTAAATGTGGTTGGTTTGTGAAGAAAGTTGGCATCTCATCAATATAACACAAGATCAAAAAGGAAGGCAAAAATGACACGCAAAGATGAAACAGAGTCGGGAAATGACGAAGTCCAAAATCAAATGGTTGCACAAGAGTCAGTATCTGTAGAAGAGGTAAAAATGTTGAGACAACAAATGGCCGAAATGTATGAAGCTTGGATGAATGGGCAGGCTCCCCCATCTTCAATTCGGGAATACCTGAATGTGAATATGTCATTCCCCATTCAAGTCTCAACAAGTGACCCGATTTATCCACCTGGATTTGGACCCTACGTTAACACATCTAATACTGCTGGAACTTCTTCGGTACACCCATTGAATCCACCCATGACGAATAATCCACTCTTCATGCCAACTGTGCAAACTAATGCAATTACTCAACCAACACTAGTACAAAAATCCAATGATGATCCTATACCCAAAGATCAATACGGCCAAGGTCAGGGCCCTAAATTGACTTTCAAAATTCCTGATTCTTACCACCACACTCATCAATACAGTTCCCCCGTCGAGGTTGAAAAAACCATTAAGGACGAGGAACATGAAGAAATTGCAAGAAAAATGAGGAGTTTGGAGCAAAACATAAGGAATATGCAAGGGCTGGGAAGACACAAAAGTGTCTCGTTCAAGGACTTATGCATGTTTCCAGATGTTCACCTGCCTATAGGGTTCAAAATACCAAAGTTTGATAAGTATAATGGTCATGGCGACCCAGTGGCTCATTTGAAAAGATTTTGTAATCAGCTAAGGGGAGCCGAAGGAAAAAAAGAACTTCTTATGACTTACTTTGGAGAAAGTCTAACGGGTGTAGCCTCAAAATGGTTTATCGATCAAGATATTTCTCGATGGCATGTCTGGGATGACGTGGCACAAGATTTTGTCCAACAATTCCAATACAATATCGATATAGTTTCGAATCGCAATTCCCTAGCTAATATGAAGAAAAAATCGTCTGAAAGCTTTAGGGAATATGCATAAGATGGTGGGAGCAGACGACTAGAGTCAAACCGCCAATGAAAGACTATGAATTGATTGATGTTTTTCTCCAGGCACAAGAACCTGACTACTTTCATTACCTTCTCGCTGCAATGGGAAAGCCTTTCGCCGAAGCAATTAAGATCGGAGAAATGGTAGAGAACGACATAAAATCGGGTAAAATTGTAAGCCAAACAACCATTAGAGCTACCACGCAAGCAATACAAAGTGGGTCAGGTAATTTTGTAAATCAAAAAAAGAAGGAAGAAGGGTCCATGATGACGTCTGGATCGAGAGGTGTTCAAATGGGCATGAACCACCCTTATGTTCAAGTCCAACAAGAACAATCTAATTCTCCTTAACATTATTACCCATCCCAATATGCAGTTCTCAACACTCAAGCATATGTCCGACCTCCTCAGCGCCAACAATGGCGGGCACCTCCCCCACAAGGTTCTCGCCCCCAACAACAAAATTTTCAGGCACCCCATAATTCACGTCCCCAGATGGATTATACAAGAGAACAAGGTCGGAAATAAAACTTTGCCCCAATTGGAGAGTCATATACAAGTTTGTTACGGAAATTAGTACAATTGAGATTGGTTGAACCTGTCAATCCCTATTTTGTCAATCCGAATGCAAGAGGCTTTGATCCAACTGTTATATGTGAGTATCACGCTAACACTCCAGGTCATAGCACAGAGAATTGTTGGACTCTAAAAAGAGTCATTGAAAGTTGATTTAGGATAATGTCATTGAGATTCGCAATGAGGAGGCGCCAAATGTCACCATTAACCCACTCCCTGCTCACAATAAGGAGCATGTTGTAGGGATGGTAGACATTTATGAAGATTGTGAGCAAACATGTAGAACAAAAATGGAAAGCAGGGATTCAAAAGAAGAGTCGAGTATGGTTTTAGAACCCATACAAAAGGCATCGATAATTGTGAATGGTGCAAGTTCAAATTTTGGAGACTCAAGAAAACTAGTGTTGTATGTCCCTGGAGCTGTAAAAAGAAGAGAAGTACCGTTGAATGGACCAAAATTATACATTCCTGGTAAGCTTCGAACATTTGGTCAAAATCAAGAAAGTGTGAAAGAGCCAATTGTGATACAAATTGCAACGCAACTTCCGATGACAAACACCAAAACCGTTCCATGGAACTACAACAAAGTCGTTGTTACCCACAAGGGAAAGGAGATTATTGAAGAAACAAATGAAACAAGAGGATTAACTCGTTCTGGGAGGTGTTATGCTCCAGAAGAATTAAGAAGAGACAAATAAGCCAAAGAAAATCAGTTGCCGGTTAAAAAACCTGTCATTGAGGAGGAGGTTGAAGAGTTTTTGAAAAAGATGAAAGCTCAAGATTATTCTGTTATTGATCAATTGAGGAAAACACCCGCTCAGATATCCTTGTTGTCATTACTCATACATTCTAAAGAGCATCGTGAAGTTTTGACCAGAATCTTGAATGAGGCACATATCTCAGAAAGTATCACGGTGGGTCACTTGGAATAGATGGCCAACCGAATATTTGAGGTAAATAGAATCACTTTCATTGATGATGAATTGCCTTTGGAAGGATCTGGGCATAATAAGGCGTTACATTTAACCGTGAAATGTGAAGAACACTATATGAAGAGGGTCATGGTCGATAGAGGATTAGGTGTAGACATATGCCCTCTTTCTACTCTACAAAGGTTGAAAATCAACACGGATAGAATTAGTACTAACAATGTCTGTGTGCGTGCATTTGATGGCGCAAAACGGGACACTCTTGGTGAAATATACTTAACTGTTACAATTGGATCAGTGGAGTTCGGAATCACTTTCCAAGTAATAGACATGGACACTTCTTACAATCTACTTTTGGGTAGGCCATGGATCCACTTGGCTAGAGCTGTGTCGTCTACTCTGCACCAAGTGGTCAAGTTTGAGCATGATAAATTGGAAATCATTGTCCATGGTGAAGATGATCTCCCAATCACCCGAGATCCTTCAATACCATGCATTGAGGTCAAAAGAGGTTGTGAATCCCTCAACTATCAGGCTTTTGAGATTATAACAGTCAATCAGTTTTCGGTAGGGAAGCCTATACCACAACCTCATCTATCATTTGCTTCAGTCATAGTGGTGTCCCAGATGGTACAAAACGGCTATGAACCTGGAAAGGGACTAGGGTTGTCTTTGCAAGGAATTATAGATCCCATCAATTCGATGGGTAATCGAGAGACATTCGGTTTGGGTTTCAATCTAACTAGATTTGATAGAAAATTGGCAAAAGATCGTAAAAGAAATGTTTGGAATTTGTTGAAGCCAATCCCTCATATTGCTCAATGTTTCGTTAAATCTCGAGGTGAACCGAGTCCAGACATCTCTATCCAGAATAATGTGGATGAAATATGTCAAGGTATCAAGGAAATGTTTTATGACGTAAACATGACTCAGATGGGTGAAGGCACTAGTCATATGGATGTGCAATTCGTCGGCCCGAATGTCCAGATCAACAACTGGGAAGCCACTCCTCTCCCTACAAGGAGGGAGTCGTGGTAGTTTATTTTGCTGCTTTTAATTTATTTATTTGGATTATTCTCAGGGTTGTAATTCAAACCTTCTAGTTGTCTCACTTTGGTGTTAACCCTTCTATCATTTCTCATTTAACGCAACGAGTTCTAGTTTCCCAATCATATTCAATCATCTTCTCTATTCTTACTCTTTCTAATATATGTCCTCTTATTTTTCATTTCAGTTACGTTAATGTCGACTTTAATAATATGACATGCATGCGGAGTTTACAGTTAGATCCTAAAAAGTTGTCTGATCTCGAAACAATGAATCCAAAGTTTGACGAATATGATGAAGATGAAGCTTACGAAGAAATAAAAAAGGGATTGGATCAATTTGAAAATAAGCCTAAACCTAATTTAAGTGAAACTGAGGCGGTTAATTTAGGAACTCCTGAAGAACTGAGAGAAATAAAGATAAGTATTCATGTTGATCAGAACATTCGAGACGACATAATTCAAGTTTTATTTGAATACAAAGATCTCTTCGCGTGGTCCTACGATGACGTGCCGGGTTTAAGTGCTGATTTAGTAGTTCACAAACTTCCAATACATCTTGATTTTCCACCTGTCCAACAAAAGCAGAGAAAGTTTAAGACAGACATGAGCGATAAAATTAAAGAGGAAATTATGAAGCAACTGACTGCAAATGTGATCAGAGTTGTCCAATACACTACCTGGTTGGCTAATGTTGTGCTAGTGCCAAAGAAAGATGGAAAGATCAGAGTTTTTGTTGATTACAGAGATTTAAACAAAGCAAGTCCAAAGGACAATTTTCCATTACCCAACATTCGCATCCTGGTTGATAATTGTGCCAAACACGAGATTCAATCTTTTGTGGACTGTTACGCCGGATATCACCAAATTCTCATGGATGAAGAAGATGCAGAAAAAACTGCTTTCACCACCCCATGGGGTACATATTGTTATAGAGTCATGTCATTCGGTCTGAAGAATGCGGGAACAACCTACATGAGAGCTATGACTACCATATTCCATGACATGATGCATAAAGAAGTTGAGGTATATGTCGATGATGTCAATATTAAATCTAGAACGCAAGAGGACCATGTGCGTGATCTAAGAAAATTCTTCGAAAGATTGAGAAAGTACAACCTCAAGCTTAATCCAGCTAAATGTGCATTTGGAGTGCCATCTGGCAAACTTTTCGATTTTATAGTTAGTCGAAGAGGCATTGAATTGGACCCCTTTAAGATAAAGTCCATTCGAGAATTGCCACCTTCAAAAACCAAAACTGAAGTCATGAGTTTTCTGGGAAGGTTAAACTATATCAATAGGTTCATTGCTCAATTCACCGCTACATGTGAGCCGATATTCAAGTTGTTGCAAAAGGACGCTGCTATCAAATGGACAAGTGAGTGTCAGGAGGCTTTTGACAAAATTAAGGAATATTTAGTAAACCCTCCGGTATTGGTCCCACCAGAACCTGGTAGGCCGTTATTCTTATATCTTTCAGTGATGGATAATTCATTTGGTTGCGTTTTAGGACAACATGACATTACGGGAAAAAAGGAACAAGCCATTTATTATTTGAGCAAAAAGTTCACAAGCTATGAGGCAAAGTACACTCTGTTAGAAAAGACTTGTTGCGCTTGGACTTGGGTTTCCCAAAAATTGAAATACTATCTTTTGTCCTACACGACCTATCTTATATCTCGAATGGATCCTTTGAAATATATTTTTCAAAAATCCATGCCAACAGGTAGGTTGGCAAAATGGCAGATTTTGCTTACGGAATTTGATATTATTTATGTCACTCGCACCTCATGAAAGCACAAGCGTTGGCCGATCATTTGGCGGAGAATCCGATTGATGATGAATACGAGCCCCTAAGGACATACTTCCCTGATGAAATCAACTCTATTGAGGAAGAAATTCCTAATGGTGGTCACGTGTGGAAATTATATTTTGATGGGGCTGTCAACAAAAATGGAGTAGAAATTGGNGCACAAGCGTTGGCCAATCATTTGGCGGAGAATCCGATTGATGATGAATATGAGCCCCTAAGGACATACTTCCCTGATGAAGAAATCAACTCTATTGAGGAAGAAATTCCTAATGGTGGTCACGTGTGGAAATTATATTTTGATGGGGCTGTCAACAAAAATGGAGTAGAAATTGGGGCAGTTCTTATCTCACCAAACGAATGTCATTATCCTGCCACAGCACGACTTCGATTCTTTTCTACCAACAACACAACAGAATACGAAGGTTGCATCATGGGTTTGAATATGGCAATAAATCTGGATGTGCAGGAGTTGGTGGTTTTAGGGGATTCCGATTTAGTCATTCGACAAGCTCGAGGCGAATGGGAGACTCGAGACATTAAACTCATGCCGTACAAACAATGTTTAGAAAACCTCATCAAAAGATTCAAGTCCATTGAATTCAGGTACATTCCCAGGTTTCACAATGAGTTAGCTGATGCTTTGGCCACCCTAGCCTAGATACTTCCATACCCGGGTAATACCTATATTGACCCGTTGGAAATCCAAGTTAGGGATAAACATGGTTATTGCAATATAATTGAAGTAGATCCAGACGGTGAGCTTTGGTATCACGACATTAAACGGTTTTTAAAAGCTAAAGAATATCTAATACATGCTAATAAAGATAAAAAAGAACTATTAGGCGACTCGCCAATGGGTTCTTCTTGAGTGGCGATATCTTATATAAAAGGACTCCAGATTTAAATCTATTGCGATGTGTGAATATTCAAGAAGCAGAAACAATTATGAATGAGGTGCATTCAGGGGTTTGTGGCCCTCACATGAATGGTTATGTTCTAGCAAAAATGATTATCCGGGCAGGGTACTATTGGTTGACCATGGATCGAGATTGCTTCCGATTTGTACGCAGGTGCAATCAGTGCCAAATTCATAGTGACTTGATTCACTCACCCCCTTTAGAGTTGCACCTATGTCTGCTCCGTGGTCTTTTTGGCTTGGGGAATGGACGTTATTGAGCCGATTGAGCCGAAAGAATCTAATGGGCATCGATTTATTTTAGTTGCCATCGACTACTTTACCAAATGGGTGGAAGCTTTCACATTAAAATCAGTCACCAAGAAAGCAGTGGTGGACTTTGTTCATTCAAACATCATATGTCGTTTCGGCATACCAAAAATCATTATTACAGACAATGCAGTGAATCTCAACAGCCACCTAATGAATGAAGTTTGTGAGCAATTTAAAATTTTTCATCGTCATTCAACCCCTTATCGACCCAAAGCAAATGGGGTTGTTGAAGCGGCAAATAAAAACATCAAGAAGATTCTTAGGAAAATGGTGCAAGGATCTAGACACTGGCATGAAAAACTACCATTTGCTCTCTTGGGATACCGCACGACTATTCGTACGTCAATCGGTGCAACTCCTTACTTATTGGTTTACTGAACTGAGGCTGTCATACCCGCAGAAGTTGAAATCCCTTCTCTTCGAATCATTGTCGAAGCAGAAATTGAGGACACGGAATGGGTTAAATCAAGGTTAGAACAATTAGCACTGATAGACGAAAAACGGTTGACATCAATTTGCTTTGGTCAATTATATCAGCAGAGGATGGCTTGAGCTTATAACAAGAGGGTACGCCCAAGAAATTTTGAAGTTGGTCAACTTGTTGTAAAACGCATCCTTCCCCATCAAGACGAGGCCAAAGGAAAGTTTGCCCCAAATTGGCAAGGCCCTTATGTTATTAAACGAGTGCTATCAAAAGGAGCATTGCAACTGACAGATATGGAGGAAAAGGAAATCGACACAATTGTTAACACAGATTCGATCAAAAGATACCACGTTTAACACTTTTTGTTATGACACTCTCATGATTGACATTCTCAAGATGAGAGGATAAAAATGTATCCTCCTTTATTTCAAACATCACTTGTCTGGTGCCAAAAAAAAAGTTTCATTGAACTACGTTCGACCTGATTCTTAAGAGGATACGTAGGCAATCCTTCATTGGGGTTCGGTCTAATCACTAAATAAAACAATAATCATGTTCTTCAATTCTCCAAGGGCTCAGACATGACATTGTGACCTACGGTGTGTTACCACAAAAATAAAAAAAAATAAAAAAAATGAGAGAGTCTTATGAGTGAAAACCCTCACGGACACCATAAGACGATAGTAAGTTGAGAGAAAGAGATAAGAATGTCTTATTGGTGGAAAACCATGAAGGGCACCATTGATCAAATGATGACATTCCGTCTTGGCATGAGCACACAATCAAGATAGAAATCAGGCTATAGACTGAAAGGTACAACATTGTTTC
Organism: Solanum stenotomum; assembly: GCF_019186545.1. Classification (NCBI taxonomy): domain Eukaryota; kingdom Viridiplantae; phylum Streptophyta; class Magnoliopsida; order Solanales; family Solanaceae; genus Solanum; species Solanum stenotomum. The sequence goes on from NC_064283.1 coordinate 27,703,053, forward strand.
ATGAAATTCGGACAACTTAGAAGGATCAAACGTTCAGTCCAAATGCATGTCATGATTCATTAAAGTGGTCACGTACTTTCAGATAAGATTCTTTTCATTCCTTTTAAACCTTTACTTATTTCCTTCTTCTAAAGACATAATTTTTCTTTCATAACCCTTTCATTTGTGTCATTTGTACTTGTGTTCGGTATTCCTTGAGTCCCATTCAGCATAAACTCGCGTCAAGTGAGAAAATCAAATTAAAGTAGCGGAATTGACTACGGTATTTCCAGTTGAATGTTGGGGGCATGCACAACATTGACTAGGGCTGTGAACCCATAGAAAAACAATATATATCAAAAAATCGATATCGTGTGAAAATCGGTAAAGCAAGAAAGTTGCTTTAGCAAGGATGAGCCCCACAACGTGCACAAAATGGAAATGGGTCAAAATGTTCATAAGAAGTGTTTCAAGGGAAAATAAGGACTATCTCTAAAGCGTCTTCAAGCTATTCGCGCAATCGTCAATATGATGATTCTTTCAACCAAGACAGATTCAAAGTCAAACTCCACAAGATATTCAGAATCACAAACCAACCACCATTTAGAAAAGCTCACAAAATATTCTTTGTTTCAAAATAGGTACAAAGAAAAATCGTGCAAGTAATTCGCGAGAGTCAAACGCCACGAGGTAAGTTCTTGAATCCTTGTCTCTCCTACAATATGCACCACAATAATAATAATAACAATAAAAAAGATTATTTTTCTTAATAAAATCTGGGGCATTTTATTTTATTTTTATTTTTTGTTTGTTCCTTTTATGTTTGCAAAATGTACAAAATAATAATAATAATAATAATAATAATAATAAATGATCTTAAGTATAATAATAATAATAATAATAATAATAATAATAATAATAATAATAATATAAGTAAAAAAAATAAATGAACATATATATATATATGTATAACCCCTATTTTCATTTTTCATCTTTTCACAGGGCACAATAATCCCTGGTTGCATATAAGGCACAATAACCCCTATTTTTATTCTTCGTGTCTTCACAGGGCACAATAACCCATGGTTGCATATATGACACAATAACCCCTATTTTATGTTTCATGTCTTCACAGTGTACATTAATCCCTGGTTGCATAGCATAATAACCCCTATTTTATTTTTTCATGTCTTCACAACGCACAATAACCCCTGATTGCATATAAGGCACAATAAAACCCTTATTTTATCTTCATGTTTTCACAGGGTACAATAACCCCTGGTTGCATTTAGGGCACATTAACCCTTATTTTTATTTTTCATGTCTTCAGAGGACACAATAACCCCTGGTTGCTTATAGGGCACAATAACCCCTATTTTATTTTTCATGTCTTCAAAGGGTACAATAATCCCTAGTTGCATATAGGGCACAATAGCCCCTATTTTATTTTTTTTCATGTCTTCACAGGGCACAATAACCCCTGATTGCATATAAGGCATAATAAAACCCCTATTTTTTCTTCATGTTTTCACAGGGCACAATAACCTCTGGTTGCATATAGGGCACAATAACCCCTATTTTATTTTTCATGTCTTCACAGGGTACAATAACCCCTGGTTGCATATAGGGAACAATAACCCCAATTTTATTGTTTTTCATGACTTCACAGGGCACAATAACCCCTGGTGGCATATAGGGCACAATAGCCCCAATCTTATTTTTTCATGTCTTTACAGGGCTCAATAATCCCTGATTGCGTGTAGGGCACAATAATCCCTATCTTATTTTTTATGACTTCACATGGCATAATAACATCTGGTTATATTGGGCACAAATCTCCCTTTATTTTATTTTATAAAAGTATATTATTATTATTATGCCTAGTATAAACTTCCATAGCTTTCATCAATAACTCACAAAGTTTTCCTAGTGCATACTGGGGCAAATATTTTGTTTTGTTTGTTTGTTCTGTTTTATGGCGTACAGGTTTCTACATAGTATACCAATTTGAAGTTCAAGAATAAAATTCTCGATTTTGATTAGAGAAATGAAGAATGTCAGATGTCAATGACATTTAGAGTCGCTTTCAACCTATGTAACGGCTCAACATATCATGAATCATCTTCTCAAGAAAACAAGCATTCAAGAATATCATGCGGAAGATCGTCAACGACTCAAGTCAAATCATAAGTTTCAGATCTTAAATTCAAATATCAAGATCAAAGTTCGGAATCGATGTACCTACCCAAAGAGGGTGAAGCGATAACCGAAGATTCAAAATGAAGACTCAGTACTAGTGGAGTAGATATGATCTTGTATCTTTCCTTTCTCTCCTATTGTATTTTTCCTTTTAATGTAACAGCTGGAGCTACGAACCGAAACCTCGACAAAACCTCACTCGACTACCTAAAATTATTCTCCCGTCCCTTCCTGTATATGAACTACACCTGATTATTAACTCAGGGTAGATAGTTTGTCCAAAGTTAGGCGCAGTCAAACCTCTCTTCTTTTACTTATTTTCACATTTTTGGATAAATGTCTCGGTCAAAAAATTAGTCATAGTGTTCACGTCTTTGCATGAAAACTCTTCATGTTTCCAAGCAAAGAGGGGCATACTGTGAACACCTAATTTTTGACCAAAACATAAAGATTTTACACCCAATTTTAATACTTAAATATTATTATTTCAGTAGGGTTACATTTAAAATAAATGAAAAAATAAATAAACTGAAAATTACAACAAATTATAAGCTCACTTTATGATTAAAGTTTAATAAAGAAAGCTTGTGAATTTAATGTATTTGTTTTAATCTTTCAACTTTTAACTAGTCTAAAAAATAATAACAATCGTACATATTATGAAAAAGTAGATAAAAAAAATAAAAAATAAAAAGAAGAGTCCTAAAAATTTCAAATTACCTTACCTTTATCCTAATTACCCCCAACTTCCTTAACTTATTTCCTAAAATTCCTCCTCCCATTAAGTTTATTTTATTTTTTTATTCTATTTATTTATTTATTTTTCCTCTTGCACGATCTCTTCTCACTTTTTTACATGTTTCTTTTTTTTTTATTATTATTTTTTCTTTCTTTTCTCTTCGTTCTTTTTTTATGATTATTATTATTTTTTATTAATTATTTTTTAATATTATATTACTATTTTATTTTATTCCCTTAACCCTAAAATTCTCAACTAGATTTCAAACTAAACTCCCCTCTCTTTCACGTTCCTTTAAGTTTGCACCAAACTCACACCTAAAATATTATAAAAACACGCTCAATAGAGAGATTACAGAGGCAGAAACACATACAATGAGAGAAAAAAAAACAGAGAGAAAAAGATGACAAAAGTGAGTTTTTATTTTGAGAATTAAGTCAACGTTCGAGGTTTCACTCTAGATTTCGAAATCATGGCTCTTTAAAGTTAAGTTAGCTATTAACTTTGGAAATCAGTAGATCGTAGCAGTTGTTTTTGTGGTATCAATTTTCGCAGCGAGGTAACTCTAAATTCTCGCATGATTTAAATAGAATACTTGTACGAAAACTTGATTCCAATAATATGAAGTTCTTTGAATCGCATGTTATTATTATGTACTATCAATATGTGATGCATGTTGTGATTATTTTTGAGAATTTACGAACGCTCAGGAAAACGAGATCGAAGATGTTTATTGTTTAAAAGAAATAATATAAAAATAAAAATAAATGATGTACCATACATTTTTTTTATTATTATTGTCTTATGCTCTTTAGATGCAATTAATATTGAAATTGGTTTCGCGATATTTAATTTTGAATAGTTAGTGTTTCTTGGAGCTTAGTTTTCATTTAAGAAAATATTATTGAAAGTATTTGTAGACTTGTTAGATTAGGATATAAACTGAAGTTTAATTGATTAATGATTTAGAAAATCTATGTGGAATGTGTTTTAGTTTTTTTTTTTAAATATATTATTTTGATAAAAAATAGTTTGCCTTTAGAATAAGCATTAAGATGATTATCGTTTTAATTAGAATTATAATTAAGAGGATATATGAATATTATTTAGAGATATATGGTAAAAAATAAAATAATGAATAATTAGAAAAACTAAATTAAATTTAAAAAAAAGGCGAGAAAGCATAAAAAAAAAAGAACAAACGTGAATATAAAAGAATAATAATAAAAAATGATAAAGAAAGAAGAGAAAATAAGAAGTAAAAAAAAAAAAAAGAAGAAACAGAATGTCAAAAAAAGAAAAAAGAATTAAAATACTTTGAAAATTCTGTCGACATCTTCTGTCTTTTAGTGGCTCCATTTTTTTCATGTTGGCAATGAACATTAAAGCTTCTCTCATGGATTCATCGCCATTGAAGATTGAAATTATGGCAAACACATATGATTCACCAATGTGGCCACTGTCTATTGCTTGATTAATCATTCCCAATGCAGTTGGATCGTTACGGTTGAAAAAATCAAACTACAGAAGAAATAACACATTTAAAAGGTAAAATACATTGATAAAAACGTGAATACATACGAAAAACATAAAAAAATTACCACGCCTTTTCTCTATAAGGCTTCTAAATTCCCCGATGCTCTGTACATTTCTTGGAAAGAAATGTCTTCTTGAACTATCGACCATCTACGATAAGGAAAGTTGACCAATGTTACCTTTTGATATACAAAAGGTTCATTAGAAACTTGATTGAGGACCCTGGAACGGAGAAATCAAATCAAATGGTTAGAAAATCAAATTAAAGAGCGAAAATTGATTAATACATACATACCTTAATTTAACCCTCATTAAATCTTTGAGGGAGTAGGAAGCAATCCTTTCAACGATATCAATTAGTAGTTCTCTCGAAAGGGATTCAATGTAGTTATTTTTAATCATAGTCATTTTTGAAGATTTCTTATTCTTTCTTCCCATCTTGGAGAAAATTAAATGAAAGGACCTTCTATTGTTGTATTCTTATATAATGCCAGGAATGTGTGAAAAGTTGCAACTTCTGAAGAGGAAGAGAAGAGAAGTGAAACGACCCTAAAAATGCCTGAAAATGTACTTCGAAAACACCTATAATTGTAATTTCCATATATCTCAAAATCCGTGCATGATTTTGGAAATTCGACTTCATATTCTTATTCAAGAGATTAAATTGAGTGGGAAATGGGTTTAACCCGAATTTTAGAGCAACCGTATCAAAATTCGAAAATCGCAAAAAATGCGATTTGAAGGGTCAACTTTAAAGAGGCATATCTCTTAGCACACAAGGAACTGGAAGGGCCACTAAATATTAAATTAAATCCCTTTGAGTTAGCTTTCCAACGCACTTGGTTTCACCTCATTCCGAGTTAGGATGAGGGAGTTAAGACCATTTTCGTTAAACCTGTCTGTGCAGATTTGCAATTTCCAGTAAG
>NC_064283.1:27786989-27872527 GCF_019186545.1 Solanum stenotomum
CCATGAATCCACTAACTACCAGTTCCGCATTTTATTAATTATAATAATAATAATAATAATATAAAAATAATTAAAACAATTAATAGTAGCATTTTTGCCAGTTAAAAAATTCGAATTTGTTTAATTCAGTATTTATTAAGAAAAAAATATTACTATTACTATTTTTTTATTATTACTATTACTATTACTATATAAGTGGGAAAAGGAGGAGCTTAGGGTCAAGTTTGACTATTTTACATGGAGGGGAGCTTTGTTTTATAGAGTACTCTATAATATAGTAGAAGGGAATATCAGCAGCGGCTTCTAATCAAGTTCCAAAATTACAAACAGAGGAACTTACTTGTTCCTAATCTGAAATTTAAGCTTCACTTACTACTTTATCTAATTTGGTGTCATTAAACTACACGTGTATGTAGTGTCTTTTCCCTAGGAAACTTTTCACTTCTCACTTTTTCCCAATTTTTGCAATTCCTTTTACTTTCTTGAAATATAAATGCAGGCACCACATGATTTCTAAATGTCAATTGGAATCACATTTGAAAATGACCCATTGGGATTACGAACAACAACCAACAAATCTGATATAAGTACAAAGCAGCCATGACATGTCATCATACTGTACGCAACTATGTACACAAGAAGGTAATACATTTTCATGCCTCATTTGTTGCAGAAAATGTGAGGTATGCTACCTGAATGAAAATAGAATATATTAGATGGAGTACACAAACTATTGTTGAACCAGGTGACTTTGGAGAATGTCAAAACAATGGAAAGTATCGGTAGGGCACCTTTGAAATACTGGTTGAGTAAATTGTGTAAATCCAGTACCCAAAGCCTGAAATAAGAGAATGTTTATCGACAATATACCACACTGTATCTATAAGGAAAATAAATTAGATAAGTGACATTCCATGTTTATTGTCATCTCACTCACTATTGCGAGATAACATATAAATGGTATTGAAATATTTTCTACATTTTTATTAGTTATAAGGTGATTTTAAAAGAAAGAAAACAAGAATATGGTTCTTTAAAAGTAATATTTTTATTAGGAATAAGATGTGTTAAAAATAATAGTATATATTTATTTATTTGAGAAGGGCATTTTGGACACATCTAGTAATAATAAAAGCATTTCTGGATCAAACTATTAGTGGAATGGGTATTTTTAGACCAAATTATTTATGGAAGGCAAGTTTTTTCAATTCACATAGTTTAATGATATTTTGGACCATTTTTTAATTTAATTAATAAACACTAAATTTCATTATTAATTGTAAGAAAGAACAATTTGTGTACAAATTTAATAACTCTAGAGAAAATAAAAAGGAATTTTGTGTTGCACTCATAAACCAGATAAAGAGATTTATATATATACTACTAGTTACAACCGACCGTGCAAGCATGGGCCCAATATATGCTATTTTATTTGATTTAATATGAAATTAACAAAGTCAAACAAATTTTTAAATACTTTAAGTTGTTATTTATCGTGTTTTATAATACTTTGAATGTAATTTATATATATGTGTGTGTGTGAGAGAGAGAGACTCCCTATGTCTCAATTTATGTGGCAAACGTAAAGTATTGACAGTTACCCAAAATTTTAATATATTTTAAAAATATTGTTAAGTTGTTAAATTTTAAGTAATTTAATTTTTTGTATTATTTATTATAATTTATAACACTTTTAAAGTAATTTTCAAGTTACATTTTAGGTAATTTAAATTATTGTATTATTTATATTATGATTTATAATACCTTTACAGTAATTTTCAAGTTAAATTTTACGTATTTTGAATTACTATATTATTTTATATGATTTATAGTACTTTTAAAGTAATTTTCAAGTTAAATTTTAAGTATTTTAAATGACTATATTAATTATTATAATTTATAATTCTTTTAAAGTAATTTTCAATTGATATATATCTCTATTTCAATTTATCCGACACATGAAATTTTGAGATTAAATAAAAATTTTAATATGTTTTTTTTTTTTAAAGCAAAATTGAGTTGTTAATTATTAATTTAAATGTAATTGTCAAATAATATTGTTATTCCTTTTGTCTCAATTTATGTAGCACGTGTGAAATAGAGGAAGAGCATCCGACATGAAGAATTCAAAGAGTTTGTATTTCCAAGAATACGCTTAGTTGTTGCCTCTCTTTTATTGTGGCGTCGTTGTAGCAGAAGTGCCTCATATTGCGATAAATTTTGCGTTGCTTGGCATTCTTATTGTATAACTCTGTTGCGTTGGCGATGATTCATTGGTACTCTAATCACTTTGTTAATCTATAGTGCAGCACCAAAGACACAGTAAGTAATCACTACACCGATAAATTAAATATAGAGAGAGATTCTATTTTGGAGCATAATTTTTTTTAAGGTAGGAATGTTAATTTGGAGACATATGAATGGAGAAGAGAAATTTGTTATTTTTATTTTATTGAAGTAAAAGGTTTAAAGCTAGAGTGCGTGGAAGAATCCATCGTTGCGACCCAAGTTTGAGGTCCACTGGGCCTATGGTCTGTATAGTATTTAGTGAGCAGGAATTTCAGCACCCAAAACGCAGGGAAGAAAAATAGAATAATCGTATGTACCTTTTTAACTTATGATATAGGTTATACATGTAAGAACATAAAAAGCACATCATTAATTTTCATTTAGATAATGATAAAAAAATATATAATAAAATATACAATATAAAATATTTTTAATTAGATAAAGTTATTTGCTTATAAAAAGTGATTATTAGAAGAAAAAATGTGTTTAAAAAGAGAAGAAATAAATTCTATAGAGAGAGAGAGAGCGTATTTTTGACACATTAAATAATAGAGATAAGTGTCAAAAACACATCTAAGCTATTCATTATTTTGAATTTCATACCTAAACTATCACTTATTAGTTTGAGTAACATAGATCATTAGCGTGTGTAATGCATTCTCTCTTTTATTTGAAAAAACCTTGACACATGACATTCCACATGGATTGAATATTATAAAATTTTTAGGAATCCCATTGTAACACCTCAGGTTTCGCAATGAACTAAAGAAAGGTTCGTGCAAGTCAACCATTAGTTTTTCGTTTTGGATAAGCTTCAATCGGGCATATCGTTTAGTACTAAGTAATTAGGTGGTCCATGACCTATCAAATTAAAGGTCTTTGAGTTCTCTTCCCAACGCCGCCAAGTTTGCTTAATTTCGAGCTTGGAGTAAAAAGTTATGACCGTTTGAGTGAAACCTCTCTATTAAAGACATCTCATCCGTTTTTTGAAGGATAGTTTGGTCTTTTCCCTTTTTTCTAATGAGACTAGCCACATTTTCTTCACCCCAAATAAGGGTCTACTCAGTATTAGACCACTTTTTCACGTTCCTAAACACTTCTATCTGAAATAATAAACATTGGGACTCCATGAAGTCTAACTACCTTTTGAAGATACAACTTCGCATAATCCTCTATTGAATGAGTAGTCTTTACCGGCAAAAAGTGGGTTGATTTAGTCATTCAATCAACAATCACCCAAATGGAATCATATTGCCTGCGAGACCGCGACAAACCAGTAATAAAGTCCATATTGATCATCTCCCACTTCCATTCGGAATCTCTATATTCTGAGCCATACCACCGGGCCTTTGGTGCTCTACCTTAACTTGTCGGCAAATGAGGCATTTAGCAACGAACTCTGCGATACCTTTCTTCATACTATTCCACCAATATACTTCTCTCAAGTCACGATACATCTTTGTGGAACTAGATGGATGGAATATCTGGAGCTATGAGCTTCCTCCATGATCCTCTCTTGGAGTTCATCCACCCTTGATACACACAATCTACCTTTGTACCTTAATACTCCATCCCCCCCTTGTTCAAAAGCCATCACTTATTGCTTATGAACATTTGCCTTCAATTCAAGCAAAATAGGGTCTTGGTCTTGTTTCTCTTTCACTTCAGACATTAATGATGACTCAGCCCCATTCATCACCATTACTCTTTCTTCGTTGGAATCCATTAGTCGAACTCCTAATCGTGCAAGTCTATGCACATCTTTTGCTAATTCTTTCTTGTCCTCTTCAACATATAGACAACATGCTCAAGGCATCAACAACAACGTTAGCCTTACCTGGGTGATAGGGAATACTCATGTCAAAATCCTTGAGTAACTCCAACCACCTTTTCTGTCTAAGATTAAGCTTTTTCTGACTTAAACACATACTGAAGGTTCTTGTGGTCGGTGAACACATCTACATGAACACTACAAAGATAGTGACACCACATTTTTCAAAGTGAATACTACAACAACCAACTCTAGATCATGGGTTGGATAATTATTCTCGTGAACTTTAAGATGTTTGGAGGCATAAGTTATAACCTTGCCATTTTGCATCAATACATAACCTAGTCCAACTCTGGACGCATCACAATATACCACAAAACCTTGCGTACCTTCTGGTAAGGTCAATACTTGGAAATAGTAAACCTAGTTTTCAATTCCTAAAAGCTTTTCTCACAAGCTTCAGACCATTGAAACTTAACTATTTTCTGAGTCAACTTGGCCAAAGGGGATGAAATAGATGAGAACCCCTCGAAGAATCTTCTATAATATCCAGCCAACCCTAAGAAACTCCTAATATAAGTTGGAGATATGGGTCTAGGCCAATTCTGCACTGCCTCTATTTTCTGAGTATCAACTCTAATTCCATCACCAGAAATAATATGGCCTAAGAATGACACAAACTCAAGCCAAAACTCACACTAAGAGAATTTAGCATACAACTCTCTATCCTTTAGAGTTTGAAGAACTACTCGAAGATGACTAGCATGGTCTTCCTCATTCCTCGAATAGATTAAAATGTCATCAATGAATATGATGACAACCATATCTAAATAAAGCTTGAATACTCTATTCATAAGGTCCATGAACGCTGCAGGCGCATTAATCAAACCAAACAACATGACCAGAAACTCATAGTGACCATACCGGGTCCTGAAAGATGTCTTAGGGATATCACTTTCTCTTACTATCAACTGATGATAGACAAATCTAAGGTCTATCTTAGAAAAACAAGTGGCACCCTGAAGTTGATCGAAGAGATCATCAATTCTCGTAATAGGATATTTATTCTTGATAGTAACCTTGTTTAACTGATGGTAATGTATACACATTCTAAGGGAACCATCCTTCTTCCTTACAAATAAGACTACAGCGCCCCAAGGTGAGACACTTGGTTGAATAAAACCTTTCTCAAGGAGATCTTTCAACTACTCTTTTAGCTCTTTCAACTCTGTTGGTGCCATTCTATATGGCATAATAGAGATAAGATGAGTATCAGGAAGAATATCTATACCAAAGTCTATTTCTCTCTCAGGAGGGACTCCAGGAAGATCATCTGGAAGACTTCTAGAAACTCACTAATAAATGGAACTGACTGAATATGTTGTGTGTCAACACTAGAGTCATTAACTCAGACTAAGTGATAGATGCACCCCTTGGAAACTAACTTTCTCGCCTTAAGGTACGAAATAAAACAACTCTTAGGTATTGCTAAACTACTCTTCCACTCTACAACTGGCTCATTAGGAAACTTGAACTTGATTGCTCGAGTCCTATAATCAAGTAAGGCATAACAAACATGAAGCCACTTCATACCTAGAATAACATCAAAGTCTACCATATCTAACTCGACTAAGTCAATAATGGTGTTCTTGTGATTGACGAAAATGGTACAATCATGATAGACTCTCTCAGCTAGAATAGACTCACCAACAGGTGTAGAAACACTGATGGGCTCAAGAAGTTTCTCAGGAAGGATATAAAAGTTCATAGCAACATAAGGAGTCACAAAAGATAGACTCGCTCCTGGATCTAGCAAAGCATAAACATTAAAAGTAAAGACTTTGATCATACCAGTGACAACATTGGGAGAATTATCTTACTCTTGGTGATTGGTAATAGAATATAGACAGTTTGCCCCTCTGCCGGTCCCTGAAGTAGCTTCTCTCGGTGCAGCTCTGTCTGGTGGAGAAACTAAAGAAGATTGGGCTCTAATGCCCTTATTTCCACCGCCCTGCTTGTTCTTAGGGCACTCTTTCACAAAGTGACCCTCTTGATCACAATTGAAACAACCAGTGGAGTCATCACGACATGCCCCTGGGTGGTTCCTACCACACTTAGTACATGCAAGAGTCCAATTACCCCATTGTGTAACACTACCTTGAGACTGTACATGTTTAGCTATGAAATTCTATTGATTCTAATTGTTGAACTCACATCTGTTCCTTGGTGTAGGTGCACTAGCATATGATGGAGCAGGTCCCTTTTACTTATGTTGGAAAGATGACCAGTTGGCATTACTCTTCTACTGTCTGGACTCATTCCCTATCTTAGCTTTCTTGTTTCTAAACTCTTTTTTATCCCTTAGCTTATCTTTCTCAACATGTTGCATGTGGATCATAAGTCTTGCTATGTCCATGTCCCGTATTAGCATTGTTGCCTTGCCCTCCTTACTTGAAAGACGAGACAACCCAACAACAAACAGTCTCATTCGACTCCTCATGTGAGCAACCATCTCCAGAGCATAACGGGAAAGTTGGGTGAACTTAAGGCTATACCCATACATACTCATAGGTTCATGCTTAAGAGTGAGGAATTCTCTTACCTTTGCCTCTATTAGCTCACGGGGAAAGAAACTGTAATGACCTATTCCCGTCGTTATAGAAAATACAATGGGGAAATAATTTGGGCCAGAAAACTTTTGAGTAGTTATTTGAATATTCCTGGCCTAGTCTAGATTTGGACGAAATCTAAGTCATGCGAGGTCTAGGAAAATTTGGTAATGAATTAGAGATTTAATAATGAATTTTATTATATGAGTAGATAGTTAAGACGTTAAGAAACCCATACGACTTTATGAAATCGAATTCGGGCGAGTGGTACTCCCGATACTTATATATCTTAGTGTGTAAGGGTAGTCTTTGAACGACATGGGTTGAAGGTGTGTTGTGAAATAGGGGTTTGGGACTCAATTTTGGACTTTCTATCTCCGTGTAAGGCTCAGGGGCGGGATTATTCTCACCAGGGATAGGCCGAGTGGCGGGTTGGGTCCCGCTACGGTGGGCCAGTCGCGACTTACGGTGGGTCAACTTAAGTTGGGATTAAACCCCAAAAATGTTATTTTCTGCAAGTTTCGTTCTTGAGAGCTAAGAGACGACCCATGGATATTCCTTGAAGGTTTTCCACCTTTTCTAACACTAAAGGTAAGGATTTTACTCCGCTAATCCATTTTTCAATTCGTAGAATTTAGATTCTTGGGTAATTATTACTGAGGGAAGGTTTTGATCTGAAGTTAATGGTGGAAAAACCCTCAATTGGGGATTGGGGTCATAGGTTGTTCTTGGGTTATTGGGTTTGCTATAATCTGGATAATTAATTCTTAAATTATTGATCCTTGCGTATATTAATTGTTTGTAGATCTAGAACAAACGGAAAGAATCCAGAAATGGAAGATTAAAGTGCCTTAGGGGGATTGAAGCTTGGTTTCGAGGTTGGTGATTGTTTGATTTCATGTTTGCGTGATATATATTGGTAATTTATTCATTGTAATGCATGTATGTATGTGAATGAAGCCTTGTTGATCAAACCTAATAAAATGATTATGAATGAACAAATGTATGCCATGATTCAACACTTGATTGTATGATTATGAGTATGTACATATGAGTGTGCTTGTGATTGTGGTTGTGTTGAATGGATCGGGTGTCACGTTTCAATACACTAACTGATATCGGGTGTCACGTTCCGACACTTATATTGGAGCGGGTGTCACGTTCCGACACACTAATTGGGATCGGGTGTCACGTTTCGGCACACTAATAATTTGGGTATGAGTTCCATGAGAGGACCATTGAATTGTCAGAGCTACTTGTTATTGAGAATGTGTAATTGTACATTGATCCTGAAATGATAACCAATATGTATATATGTTCTGTACATGTACATGTCATGTTGTGACTGCTTATATATGTTTCGCTTACTACAATAGTCGTGTGATCATACCAGTACACTATGATTGTGTACTAATACTGCATTTACTCGTTCTTTGTTTAGTACAGGGCATCTTCAGGTGGCTACTGATAGACCTCACCTAGGAGATCAGTGATCGAGACTAAATTCAAAGGTGAGCCAATTCTTCCAGGTTGCCATGATTGCTCCTTTTGCTTAGTCCATTTCCTTTGGACTTAGATTAGTACTTTAGATATTCGTTTGTCTAGTTTCAGGGTTGTGCCCCTTTTTGTAGACTTGTTGAACTTTAGAGTTTTGGTACATTGACTTTCAGGTTTTACGCGTTGTTTCTGTAAATGTTTAGTAATGGTTTGTCAAACTTTTAGAGTTTATCGAAACTTCAATTTATTTCAGCATTTAAACTACTTCCGTATATTTAAATGCCTTATCTTTTGTAAAATTTGTTAGCGGGTTGTAGTAATGGTTCTCCCACCGGAGGGTTAGTGTGGTGCCAATCATGATGGTCTCGGTCGTGACAAAGTTGGTATCAGAGCCCTTGGTTCGTTGATCTCAGTGTACCAAAATGAGTCTCGTAGAATCTTGCGAAACTGTACAGAGACGTCTGTACTTTTCTTCGAGAGGCTATAGGACTTTAGGAAATCTCTCTATTTTCTTTTGTCTCCTTTCGTGCTATAACTTGATTCCAATTGGTATCTAGTGATCCAAATTGGTATCTAATCTTCTTCACTCTTCTGTTCGCAGATGATTAACACTAGATTCAATGGTGTCAGGCCTGTAGCTCCCGTCAATAAGCCCGCTGAGAAGTCTGCGGTCGAGGCAGGGGTTAATGAAGATCAAAGGGTAAAGGCCAAGGAAGGGTAGCACTCGCAAGAGGTGGTGCTCTGGTTGAGAATAATGCTTCCAGAAATGAGATTTTACCTACGCATCATGAAAAGATAGATGAGAATGTAAAGGTTGAAAATGAGGAGGATATTGGACAAGAGAAAGATGTGCAGGTTGAGACTACATGTATTCCTCCCTTAGACCCAGTGTTAGCTCAAGAGATTATGACTTTTCTGAAAGGATTGGTTGGTCCTGGAGTTCTTCTCTCAGTTCAAGCAACTCAAACTCCCGCCAACCTCTCTATTGCTATCACCGTTCCCAAGGTGGGTGGAAACGTAGGCATTGATGCCTTTCTCCATCCCCTATTGGGTTCGGTGATAACTGGTAATGAGCATGAAATGTTGACTAAATTTTTGAAATTGAAGCCGCCTGTGTTCCATGGTTCTGAGAGTGAGGACGCCTATGAGTTCATCTTGGATTGTTATGAGAGGCTGCATAAGTTGGGTATTGTCCATCAATATGGAGTAGAATTTGTGAATTTCCAGCTTTAGGATGAAATTAAGCACATGTGGAGAGCTTATGTGGAATGCAGATCGTCAACTTTACCCTTCTCACCTGGACTTAGTTTCATGCTCTGTTTTTGGAAAATTATGTACCCCAGACTTTGAGCGATCACAAGATGGATGAGTTCATGGCTTTAGAGCAAGGTGGTATGACCATAGCAGCTTATGAGGCTAAGTTCCATGCCTCGTCTAGGTATGCTACACAATTGGTGACTATAGAGAAGGAGAGGATTCAACTATTTGTCAAAGGATTGAACCTTAAACTTTAGGTATTGTCTGTTCACATGACTTCTGCAGGAAAAACCTTCAATGAGGGGACTGACTTTGTGAATAAAGTAGAGGGAGTTAGACGTGATGGACAAGCTAAGGCTTTGGCTAAGAAATCCAAGAGCACATATAACTTTCAGGGTTCTTACTCCAAAGGTTCAGGTAGGCCGATGCTTGCAGCCCGGCCAATTTAGTCCACCATACTCGTTTGTACAGGTAGTTACTCGGGAACTTCACAACAGAATTTTATTCTGGATAGCCAGGGAGCTGCATCTTAGTCTAGCGGCAGACCATCTTTTGACCGTACTTGCTATAATTATGGGGAACCTGGGCACATGAGGAGAGATTTTCCCCAACCACACATGTTGGATCCCGTACAGCAGTAGACTAGAGCATTGGTACCCACAGGCAACAATAATAATGGTAGAGGACATTCACAAGGTGGGCAAGGAGGAAATCAACGAGGCCGTGAAGGTCGGGGTAATGGTAATGCAGGTAGAGGAGCAACACAACTAGGCAAGGAGGTTGTCCGTCAAGATGACAGAGATCAATTTTATGACTTTTCGAGCAAGACTGAGGCGGAGACATTTGATACAGTGATCACAAGTACTATTCTTGTCTGTGACCGGATGGTTGATGTGATTTTTGGTCAGGGTTCTACTTTTTCTTACTTGTCAGTTCAGTTTGCCTTGGGATTTGATTCGGTTTGTGATGTCTTGATGCCCCTATCTATGTTTTTACCCTAGTTTGAGAGTTTGTCATAGTCACCTATGTTTATTGTGCTTACTCTGGTATGTTTATGGGTTTCCAAACTTAGGCTGATCTGGTTATTTTGTATATGACTGACTTTGATATAATCTTAGACATAACTTGGTTGTCCCCCTATTATATTGTGTTAAATTGTAATACTAAGTCTGTTACTCTAGAGATCCCAGATAGGGAAAAGTTAGAGAGGGAAATGGTGTTTAAGCCTAAGCCAGTTAAGGTCATATCCTCTATTCAGTCTAGGAAACTGGTGGGCAGGGGTGTTTGATATATTTGGCTCATATTCGGGATGCTGAGGTTGAATCTCCTTCTTTTGAGTCTATTTCTGTGGTGTTAGAATTTAGAAAAGTGTTTCCTACTAATTTGCCCGGTATGCCTCCGGATAGAGATTTAGATTTCTACATTGATTTGGAACCTGGTACCCGCCCCATCTTCGTTCCTCCTTATTGCATGGCTTCGGCGGAGTTAAGAGAGCTTAAGGCTCAAATTCAGGAACTTCTTGATAAAGGTTTTATTCTTCCTAGTGCTTCCCCGTGGGGTGATCATGTCTTGTTTGTTAAGAAAAAAGATGGTAGTATAAGGATGTGCATAGACTACCGGCAGTTGAATAGGGTCACCATTTGAAATAAATATCCATTGCCTCGAATAGATGATCTTTTTTACCAGTTGCAGGGCGCATCAGTTTTCTCTAAGATTGATCTAAGGTCTGGTTACCATCAGTTAAATATTAGGCTTGATGATGTACCAAAGATGCCGTTCAGGACCCACTATGGGCAATATGAGTTTCTAGTGATGTCGTTTGGGTTGACAAGTGCGCTTACAACTTTCATGAGTTTGATGAATGGTATGTTCAAGCAATTCCTGGATTCGTACGTTATTGTTTTCATTGATGACATTTTGGTTTATTCAAAGAGTAAGAAAAAACATGTCGTCCATCTTCGTATTGTTTTAGGTGTTCTTGAGAGACAAAAGTTGTATGCTAAATTCTCTAAGTGTATGTTCTGGTTGACTTAAGTTGCCTTTTTGGGGCATATAGCTTCAAGGGAAGGGGTAATGGTAGATCCCCAAAAGATTGAAGCAGTCAAGAAATGGGTCCGGCCTAGCTCTGTGACTAAAGTTAGAAGCTTTGTGGGGCTCGCCAACTACTATTATCAGTTTGTGAAGAATTTTTCTTCTATCGCCACACATTTGACAAGGTTGACCAAAACGAAGGTACCTTTCGAGTGGATTGACAAGTGTGAAGAGAGCTTTCAAAATCTCAAGATTCTTCTGACCACATTATCTATTTTGGCACCACCGGTAGAAGGTAAATAATTTATTTTTTATTGTGACGCTTCACATTCGGGTTTGGGTGTTGTATTGATGCAGGATAAGAATGGTATAACTTATGCATCGCGGCAATTGAAGGTGCGTGAAAGAAAATACCCAACAAATGATTTGGAGTTGGCAACGATAGTGTTTTCTCTCAAGATCTAGCGGCATTACCTTTATGGTGTCAAGTGTGAGGTATTTACTGACCACCGTAGCCTACAACATATATTCACTCAAAGGACCTAAATCTGAGACAACAAAAGTGGATGGAGTTACTCAAGGATTATGATGTCACCATTCAGTGTCATCTGGGTAAGGCAAAGGTGGTGGCAGACATATTAAGCCGAAGGACGGTGAGTATGGGTAGTCTACCTTGCTTGAGTGTATCTAAGAGACCTATGGCTAAGGAAATTCAAACCTTGGAATCTAAGTTCATGTAGTTGGGCATCTTAGAAAAAGGTAGGGTGTTAGCTAACATTGAGGTTAGGGCCACATTCATTGAGGAGATCAAGGCAAAACAGTTTAAGGATGACAGTTTGAATGAGCTCAGAAAGAAGACAGTATCTGGCAAGGCATAATATACAACTCTTGATGTGGGGGGTGTGCTCAGTTTAAAAAGAAGGATTTGTTATCCTCGAGTAGATGACTTGATTTAGAAATTTTTGACAGAGTCTCATGGTTTGCAGTATTCTATTCATCCGGATGTCACCAAGATGTATCGAGATTTGAAGCAACTATATTGGTCGCCTGGCATGAAGTAAGACATAGATGAGTTTGTGGCTAAGTGCCAAAACTCCCAATAGGTAAAGTATGAGCATTGATATACCGTGAGTTTACGGTATTTTTAATACATTTCACTTGAGAGTTGTGTGTGTCTAGGGCCTTTTTGTATTGGTTTTTATGTGTTTTTATCATGTTTTGCAGGAAAGATATTTAGGCGCAGAAGTAAAGAGGTAACTGAAAGAAATGCAGAACAAGGCATCTACGGACCGTAGGTCCATTGACGCTCCGTAGATAGTGACCATAGATCAGAAGGCAAGGCATGGAAATCAACTCAGGGAAATCTGACCAAGTGTGGAACCACGGTGGCCATTGACGGTTCGTAGATTGTTCTACGGACCGTACTGTTGATCCGTAGAATGATATTGCGAGGGTTCTAGTACCTGATGTTTGAAGATTCTAAGTGTGGAGCTACAGGGAGGGATTGACGTACCATAAATCGATCTACGATCCGCACTAGAGTTTCGTCGTTTGCTTTAGAGAAGCTGGTTTTTGGGAAGCTGAAATATTTTCTAAGTCTTGGCTGACGGAAGGGACTCACGGACCATAGATCCATTGACGGTCCGTGAGTCAGTCTCGTGGAATGAAGACGCGTGCCTGAACAAACTTTCCTTATTTTGTTTCCCTTTTAATTTAGGACTTGTTTTCTATAAATAGGCCATGTAAACCTCGATTTTGGGGGTTAGACTTTATTACTTTTATTCTAGTTCTTAACTTGGGAGATTTACTTGCAACTTTAGCAGTTCTTAATTTCCTAAGTTCGTTTTGAAGATTTTGGTGTTGCAATTCAAAGTGAATTTCTGGGTTTATTATTCTTCTTACGTAAGTTCATAATTCTTTTATCTAAAATAATGAATTGTGTTCATATGATTATGGGTAACTAAATTCCACAACTAGGGTTGTGGGAACCATGAGCGACTAACAAAGTATGAATAGTAAAAAAGAAATTCTTGAGTAGTGTTTTGCATGCATTGATAATTCTTTCGTTTAAAAGTCTTTTTAACGGTGCGCAACGTTAGAACTCGCCCTATTGCTACTTTCCGGACCAAGGAGGTAATCAACAAGAAAAGAATTATCAACATAGATTTAGTGTGATACTATCTAATAGGCTAGTGTTGATTGGTGCGAAGTAATAACTAAGTTAAACATCGATGTGATGTCTAATATAAGGTAAACGTAACTGTTAGTAAATTATAGACACGTAGCCGGACCAAGGTGCGGGGTGAAATTCTGTAGATGCCGGACCAATGATTTAGAGATACCTAACTTATTACTTTGCATGTAGTACACTAGAAAATGATTTCTATTACTAGGATTACTGCGTTATGAGCTTGTGGCTAGTTAATTCTCTCATCTTGATAATAACTGAAATTGAATTTTGTTTACTAATTACTTATTGAATACTTACAAGTTGTTTCACAACCTCCCCCCCCCCCCCCCCCTTTAATTACATGTCTCTAGAAGTAATTTGACTAAACGAATATAATCGTTGGTTAAAGTTAAGTCTAGAGCAATTTCCTCGTGGGATCGACCCCAACCTACAAGTTGGGTTCTTTACTTGATAACGATCACTTATGCTTCTTTAGGGAGGTGTAATTTGAGCGTATCAAATTTTGGCGCCGCTGCCGGGGAAATTGGCTTTTAGATTAATTTTAACTACATTATTGAACTTTGGTCAAATATTTCCTAATTTTACTTTTTCTTTTTTGTTTTTGTCTCTCTCAGGTTTTGACTCCAGTGTATGCCAAGTACACGGAGACAAGGTGAACCACTTACTCCTTACGATCTAGAGTTGAACCGAACTTTGCGAAGAATGAACAATCAAGGAGTTCAAGTTAATCCTATCGGAGGTAACCTATGTGATGAAGTTGAGTTGCAACCTCCGAGGGTAGTTAGTGGAGACAACCAAGTTCTAGCTGAAAATCAATTGGGAGATGCAGTGATGGTGCATGGCCCACCAGGCCCACGACTGCATGACAACATTAGGGGCAATGTAAACATTGCTGACTCAGATGGACCTCTTGTCCTACCCCCTTTGCCTCCGGGGCACACATTGTAGTGACCATCAGCTTGATGCAGATGCTTACATCGAGGGGCTGGTTCTCGGTGTCACCATAAGAGGACCCACATGCTCACATAGCCAAGCTAAGAGTGGTTTGCAAAAGCTGTGTAGGTTGACCAGACTTGGATATGGATGTTATCGAATTGCGAGTATTCCCTCTATCACTGACAGGCGATGTTGCTGTATGGTTCACTATGCTCCCTTATAACTCTATCTATATATGGGACCAACTGAAGGATGTGTTCTTAGGAAGATATTATCCAGTGTCCAAGAAGCTCAATCACAAAGATAAGGTCAAAAATTTTGTGGCACTACCTGGAGAATTTATGAGTAGCTCTTGGGACAGATTCACCATGTTTGTAAGAGGTGTTTCGAATCATCGTATTGATGATGAATGGTTGAAGGAATATTTCTATCGAGGACAGGATGACAACTATAAAGCAGTGCTTTATACTATAGTTGGAGGATCATATGGTGAGTGCACATACGCTGAGATTGCAGAAAAATTGGAGAAGATCTTTCGCAATAATAAAGCATGGAGCACTAGGAGATTGGATACCGGAAGAAACACAATTTCCGTTCATACTACAAACAACCAGTCTGCAGATGAGATTCGTGAGGAGATGGCTCAGATGAGTACCAAGTTAGGGTTGGTAGTGAAGCATGTGAGCGGAAGTGCGAAAAAGGTAAATGCTGTGAATTACTTGACTAGAACTCCACCACCAGTTGAAGAGTGTTATTATGAAGAGGATGCTTATGCGGTGAATGATCACACGGGGAGTTTCCAACCAAATGCCCAAGGATCCAACACTGATAATTGGCGCCATGGTCAAGGAAAGCAAGGTCGAAACTATGGCAATTACAATCAAGAGGGTCAATATGTCCGGTATGGGAACTTCAATCGTGACAACAACTACAACCGGAACAACTGTGGCAACATAAACCATCGGGTTGGACCTTATGTCCCCCTTCAAAATTGGGAATCTGGTACTAGGGAAGCTGATAGCAATATGGGGCGTATTGAAGATATGATGTAGAAGATGATGGGAAGGTTTGATGCAACTGATGAGAATGTGAAGGAGATGAGAAACGACTTGTCTGATATTGGTCAAAAAGTTGATGCCCATGCAGTGTCAATAAAGCATGTAGAGCAGCAGATGACTCAGTTGTCTACTATAGTGAACCCACGTCAACCTGACACTCTTCCTAGCAACAACATCCAAAATCCAAAGAATGATGGTCATTGTATGACAGTTACTACTTGAGGGGGCAAGCAAACCATTGATCCACCTATGCCATCTGTGGTGGATGTTGAGATTAGAAAAGAAGATGACGTGGTAGAGGTTAGAGAAGAGTCTGAGAATGCGATAGAGAAAGAAATAGATATATCTCAGAAAGTGGTCCCCATACCTAGACCTCCACCACCTTTTCCGCAGGGGTTAGTGAAGAAAATGAAAGATGGTAAATATCGCCGATTTATTACTATGTTGAAGCAACTTTCTATCAATGTTCTATTGATAGAAGCTTTGGAGCAAATGCCTTGGTATGCGAAGTTTATGAAAGATATGGTGACAAAAAAAAGGTCTATGAGTTTTGAAGATGATGATAGATTGCAACATTGTAGCGTTATTGCTACAAGGTCTCTTGTGCAGAAGAAGGAAGATCCTGGTACTTTGACGATTCCATGTACTATAAGGTTGTTACATTTTTCTAAGGCATTGTGTGACCTTGGTGCCAACATCAATCTCATGCCATTATCTATTTATAAGAAGCTGGGTCTAGGGGATCCAAAACCTACTACGATGCGGTTACTTATGGCCGATCGAACCGGGAAAAGGCCCATTGGTGTACTCCATAATGTGCTAGTGAAAGTGGAGTCTTTCATCTTTCCAGCGGATTTTGTGATTCTTGATTGTGAGGTTGATTTTGAGGTTCCTATCATCCTTGGGAGACCATTCCTTGTCACAGGGCGTGCATTGGTTAATATGGAGAAGGGGCAGATGAAGTTTAAACTAAACAATGAAGAAGCAACTTTCAATATTTGTAGGTCCATGAAGCAGAGTAGTGAGCTCCAAACGGTATTTGCGATAACTTACAGAGTTGAAAGTGGAATAGAAGTACAAATTGAAGAGCGACTCGGTGTTGAGGCACTAGCAGTAGTGTTGATAAACTTTGATAGTGATGGAATTAAAGAGTATGATGAGTTGGTAGTTGCACTCGATAGGTGCAAATATAAGTCAAAGCCAAAGAAGTATAAGTTAGACATGAAGAATCGCAAGTCTCCACCTGCGAGACCATCTATTGTGAAGGCACCAAAATTAGAGCTTAAGGCTTTACCACCGCATTTGAGATATGTATTCTTGGGTAGAGGTAATATTTTGCTAGTCATCATTGCGGCAGATTTAAATGCGAGACAAGTAGAGTGATTAGTGACTATTTTAAAGAGGTTCAAGCGAGCTATTGGGTGGACTATTGCGGATATTATTGGGATTCCTCCCAGTATTTGTTCCCACAAAATCCAACTCATGCTAGATCACAAACCGAGTATTGAGCACCAAAGAAGATTAAACCTACCTATGCAAGAGGTAGTTAAAAAAGAGATCATCTAGTGGTTGGATGCTGGAGTTATCTATCCCATTGCAGATAGTAGTTGAGTATGTTCTATTCAATGTGTGCCCAAGAAAGACGGGATTACTGTGGTTCCTAATGAGAGAAACGAGCTTGTTCGATGCGGCCCGTGACTGGATGGAGAGTCTGCATAGACTATCGAAAGCTAAATGCTTGGACAGAAAAGGACCATTTCCCTATGCCATTCAT
This sequence comes from Solanum stenotomum, assembly GCF_019186545.1. Lineage (NCBI taxonomy): Eukaryota > Viridiplantae > Streptophyta > Magnoliopsida > Solanales > Solanaceae > Solanum > Solanum stenotomum. The sequence continues at coordinate 27,804,403 of NC_064283.1, forward strand.
GGATCAGTTGTTGGATAGACTTACTAGTAAGGGTTGGTATTGTTTTCTTGATGGTTATTCGGGATATAATCAGATTTCTATAGCCCCATAGGACCAAGAGAAGACCACCTTCAGTTGCCCTTATGGGACCTTCGCCTTCAAACGGATGCCTTTTGGGTTGTGCAATGCTCTAACGACCTTCCAGCGTTGTATGATGTCGATATTTTCTGATATAGTGGAGGACACTATTGAAGTGTTCATGGATGATTTCTTCGTGGTAGGTGACTCTTTTGATCGATGTCTGGATCATCTGGCTGAGGTGCTCTCCATGATTTCTTCGTGGTAGGTGACTCTTTTGATCGATGTCTGGATCATTTGGCTGAGGTGCTTTAAAGGTGTGAAGACTGCAATCTGGTGTTAAACTGGGAGAAGTGCCACTTTATGGTAAAAGAAGGGATAGTTCTGGGTCATCGGATTTCAGAGAAGGGCATTGAGGTAGATAAAGCGAAAGTTGAGGTGATAGAAAAACTTCCTCCACCTATCTCTGTAAAAGGTGTTAGGAGTTTTCTTGGGCATGCCGATTTTTATAGGAGGTTCATCAAAGATTTCTCCAAAATTGCACATCCTTTGTGCAAACTGCTTGAAAAGGAGTATATGTTTGATTTTGATGATGCTTGTCTAAGAGAATTTGGAGAGTTGAAGGAGAAGTTGGCTACTGCACCTATCATTATTACACTGGATTGGGCACAACTGTTTGAGGTAATGTGCGATGCGAGTGGAGTGGCGCTTGGTGTAGTATTGGGACAGAGGCGAGAGAAAATTCTCCATCCTATTTACTATGCTAGCAAAGCTCTAAATGTGGCTCATAAGAATTATACTGTGACTGAACAAGATCTTCTTGCAGTGGTTTTCACATTCGAAAAATGTCGAGCCTACCTGCTTGGTACTAAGGTCATAGTGCATACTGACCATTCTGCGTTAAGGTATTTGATGGAAAAGAAGGATGCAAAACCGAGGCTGATTAAATGGGTATTGTTGCTGCAAGAATTTGATTTTGTTGTAAAAGATAGAAAGGGGATCGAAAATTAAGTTGCCGATCACTTGTCCAGATTAGAGGAAGAGGCTATGCTTAAGCTTGGTGATAGAGCTGAAATTAATGATACTTTCCCAGATGTACAGGTATTGGCTGCTTCTCATGATCTGATTCCTTGGTTCGCAGACTATGCTAATTATTTGGCAAGCAATTTGGTGTCCTCAGACTTGTCTTTTTACCAAAGGAAAAAGTTTATGCATGATGTGCAGAAATTCTTTTGGGATGAGCCTTACTTGTATCATAGTTGTGCTGATGAGATTATTCGTCGCTGTGTGCCCGAGGTTGAGATGTTGAGTGTACTTGAAGCATGCCATTCATCGCCTATTGGTGGCCATCATAGTGGTATTCAAACTGCGGATAAAATTTTGCAGTGTCGGTACTATTGGCCTACCATCCACCAAAATGCTCATGATTTCGCCAAATTTTGTGATCGTTGTCAAAGAGAAGGAGGGATTTCAAAGAGGCAAGAGCTTCCTATGAATCCTATATTGGTGATAGAATTGTTTGATGTATGGAACATTGATTTTATGGGTCCATTTGTGAGTTCACATAGAATGAAGTATATTCTTGTTGCGGTCGATTATGTATCGAAATGGGTGGAAGCAGTTGCGCACCTGAACAATGAAGGTAAAAGTGTCACCGCATTCTTGAAAAAGAATATCTTCTCCAGATTTGGTACACCGAGGGAGATTATCAGTGATGGAGGTTCCCACTTTTGTAATAAGTTGTTCAAGGCACTACTTGAGAAGTATGGTGTCCGCCACAATGTAACTACTCCTTACCATCCACAGACTAGCGGGCAAGTTGAAGTGTCCAACAGAGAGGTCAAACAGATTTTGGCGAAGACTATGAATGCCAATAGAACAGATTGGTCAAGAAAGCTTGATGATGCTCTATGGGCCTATCGCACTGCATACAAGACCCCCATAGGTATGTCTTCTTACCAACTTGTATATGGGAAGTCTTGCCATTTACCGGTAGAGCTAGAGCATAAGGCTTTGTAGGCTATGAAAAAGCTAAATTTGGATTGGGGCGCCGCATCTAATCAAAGAATAAATGACTTAAATATGCTTGATGAGTTTCACCTCAAATCTTATGAAAGTTCAGGTACAAGGAGAAAATGAAGAGGTATCATGATCAAAGAATTGAAAAGCGAGAATTTGTTGTGGGTGATCTTGTGCTTCTATTCAACTCTAGGTTGCGCTTTTTTCTGGGTAAACTCAAATCCAAATGGACCGGGCCATTTTTGCTCACAAAAGTGCTTCCCCATGGAGCGGTTGATCTTGAGAACAGTGAAGGAAGAAGGTTCATGGTTAATGGGCAAATGATTAAGATCTATCTGGGAAACGCAGAAAGTATGCAAGAAATTGTTGAGGCCTATCATCTTGATGAAGTCTGAGTAATCAAGAGACCTGCGTCGTGCGCGACGTTAAATAAAGCGATGCTTAAGAGGCAACCCAAGATGTAAAATCTAGCCAACAATAGGTTTTTGTTTTCCGTTTAGTAATTTTCTATGTTTAGTTGCTTCTCTGTACTCATTTAGATAGTTGTTTTACTTTTGTTTTAGTGTTGGCTAGATATAGCATAGGGTCCGTGTCTAAAAAGTATCCAAAAAATGTAAAAAGAACGTGCTAATGGTTGTTACATGTGCAGGGGCGAAAAGCAGAATCTGCAGAAAAAAGGTTTGGTGCAGCGGTCTACGGACCCCATTGACGGTCCGTGGTTTAGTCCACGAATGTCAATAGTGTCCGTAGATCCCAGGTAAGGTTTCTGAATTTTTTAAGTGCAAGTTTGATCTACGGTCCCTATCTATGGACCGTAGATCGATCCACAGACCGTAGACGGGGTCTCGTGGATCCAAACCCTAATTCTGTCTGACCCAACTCGGACTCCCATATTTAAAATTCCCCTCATTTAAAATCATTTCGACTTTTCTCCATTTACTCTCCAACCGTTTTAAACACTTCAACTCCTCTAAAATCACTCCATAACTCCCCTATAAAATCATCCCTTCCATTCCACCATAATTTCCACGATTCCTTTCCATTATGAATACTACTCATCCCATATTCCACAAAAAAGGTCCGGTGTTTAGGTTAGTAACGAATAGGTGAATTTTGGTCTTGCAAGCATTTGTCATCACACAATCACCCCATTCTCGTCGCTGTAAGGTAATAGACTTTCTCCTCACTTTGAATTTCAATTCATTGATAGAATATAGAAAGTCAGGGATTGGGTGTTGACCTTGGGTAATTATTAGATGAAATTGCATGCTAAAATTGGAAGTTACAATACCTTGGAACGGTAGATAGTGATTGTGTTTCTTTGTTGTATTTGATTATAGGTCTAAATGTAAGTTTCGACTTAGGGTTCAAGAGTTTGTCTTACATACTTGTTAAAATGATTAATCGGAATCCTGAGAATGACAAACTAGCATGATTTAGTGTTAAAATGCATGATTAGACTAGGATCCTGTTGAAAATGGTTAACCATATGAGATTGAAAGTAAAGTTTGTCTAAAACCTGGCACAAATCCCATCCACGAGTCCCCGTCCACGAACCGTAGATAAGGTCCGTGGATGGAAGTACTTGAACAATTCACTAAGTGTGAAACCACGGATGTGGACTACGATCCGTAGATCAATCTACAGACCGTTCTGTACAGCCGTGGTTTCCCTCTGCGACCTATATTGTTGGTCCTCTAATCTAAGGAAGGGATCCACGGACCGTAGACCTCCACCGTAGATGACCATAGTAGCCACTGTCTGAAATTTTTGTTAGTCTTTGTTGGTGTTCATTTTTAGTTCTAAAATTATTTTGAGTATGTTGTTAGTTAGTCTTGATACTAATAACTCTTCCACAGGTTCGATGGCACCCAAAAAGCTAGTCACCTACACAAAAATGGGCAAGTCAAAATTTCTCGCACCTAGCTTCAGGTTAATTGACGAAGACAATAATGTGGAGACAGATTCGGCATACATTCCTCCCAACACAAGGACCTCTCCCACCGCACCCCAAGTCACCAGAGGCACCCCCAAAGGGTGATTCCCGACGTAGTCACAGTCTCCAGTCTGATGAGGAGCACACACTGATCGGGCCACCTAACTGAGGTTGCTTCTAGTTCAGAGAATGGGTCTGCGTCCGGTTCTGAGTCTATCCATGCTTCAGGGTCCGAGTCTGCCCATACTTCAGGATTTGAGTTTGCTTCAGGGTCCATTGCTAAATCAGCCACAAATTTCGGCGATAATGAACAAGCAGCCTCGTCTTATGAGGCCACTAGCTCAGAATCAATACCAGCACCACGGAATAATGACCCTACTCCAGTGGCCGGCGAGCCAAATAGATGGTGTGTTGAGGTCCAATGGCAAATTTATCGGGACGCCAAGATGAAGAATGACAAAGAGAAGATGGCCCGACTCATTACAGATGAGCGCAGATTCCTCACGGGGAGCTTGCACACTGTCCCCGACATCCACCGAGTGTTGAAATTTCACAAGTGTGACTGGATGGATCGAGACCTTGGGACCTATAACGAAGAGATTGTGCGGGAGTTCTATGCCTCCTATGCTGCCACTCACCGAGGTTCGATTGACAAGAGGGCCAAGCCCACATCCCAGGACCCTATCACTTCTACTATGGTCCGAGGTTTTCCAGTAGAAATCTCACTTGCCACCATTAGCAGATTCCTCTATGGCCCTGGTCCGAATCACACTTGGGCCCTCAACACGACCGAATTTAATTACAAATGGGATGTTGTGAGTAGTGAAGCCTTCACACGTAATGCCGAGCAGAGGGAGGCTGTTTTACTGTGGTTGGCTAGGCACATAGTTGTAGATGGATTGCGTGTGGAGTGGGTTAGTTCACCACTTTTGGGTATTGGGAAGGCCACCTTAACTTTGGTGGCCAAGGTTTTTTAGTTGCTGGTGCGGAACAGGGTGTCGCCTACAAAAGCTGACAACCAACTCACATGGGACAGAGCCATCATGGTTGCAACATTAGTAGCAGGATTGAAGATCGACTACGCCTGCATGCTGCTGGCAGAGATTCACGAAAGGGCGTTCAAGACCTCCATTACTTACCCCTTTCCATGTTTGATTTTCCAATTGTGCAGGGACTCTAGAGTGCCACTCTAGCATTGTGATAGGTTGATCCACCCTACGGGGACCTTAGATATTGGCATGATACGGGACGAGGCAAATGTGGCTGCTCCTCACAGAGGGCCATAGATCAATGTGCCATTGGGTACTAATTTAGTAGATGTTGTGGAGCAGATACATGGTGATGAACCTGTCCCTCCAGCCCACACTGATGATGCCCTCGCCTCCTCTTCTCAGGCCGCTAGTCAGGCCCCCAGCTCCTCTAGGGCCACCCCACCTTTGGGAGTCAATGTTGTACCACTGGCCCGAGTCCATAAGTTAGAGGCCCAAATGGCCCCCTTGCTGCATCATATTAAGCCCTGGATGTGGAAGTTGATTGCTGAGTCCGAAGAGCGAGTAGAATCAAGGATGGATGAAAAAGTGGACCAAAAGGTCCAAGCAGTTCATAAGTGGCTCGATGCCTTCAAGTTGAGAGTTCTAGAGAGGCCAGCTCGTATACTGATATATCATATTTTCGGACTGAGCTAGCTAGTCTCCAGGCTGATGTTGACACTATCCTATCTACAGCAGTTATTGAGCCACAGGCTGCACCCTCTGTGTTAGGCGATGATACAGTCCTGGGTGCACTATTCAGTGGAGATGATGCGGATGCGCAAGCCGAGCCTGCACGTGCCCGCGGTAAGAGGCATCGATCTAGTCACAAAACTGAGCTCACGGAGGAGGAAAAGGCTAGCAAAAGGCAATGCAGGAAAGAGAAGAAGGCACGAAAAGCCTCCATAATAGATGAGCAACTGAGGAAACATAGGGCCCATGAGATGGTTGCTGGGGCGTCGAGTTCTATGCCTGTGTATGAGGTTCTGCCTACTGTGGCGATTGATGTGAGCACTACTAATGGTGCAGTTAGAGTTGCAGATAGCACTACTAATGGTGTTGTCCTTGTTGATGCGGGCACTACTGAGGGTGACTTGAGTGTTGATTTAGTGGGCTTCGGGAAATCAGACCCACCCGCTTGTTGATGGTTTGTCGATGCTATGCGTCTCAGGTTTGCTTCACCCAAATCCATTACCGTTTACTGTTTTTTTGTGCATTGGGGACAATTGCACCATTTTTTTTTCGGTGTGGTAAATGGATTGTCAGTAATAGGGTGAAATATGAGTAACCTAACTTATAATTCTCTCTTGGGGTTTTCTTGCCTGTGTTCTTTTTCTCCAAGAGACTGTTTAATTTTTGTTGAATCGGCATGTGTTAGGATCATATGTGTAGAAACATGAAAATGAATGAAGCATGATGGCTTATGAAAAATGATACCCGTCCAAATTTTGTGTGCTAGAATTTGTAAGTTAAGATAAGTTGAATGTGTTGACCCTGAGTATGACATTATTATAAATCAACTTAATGACATGACTTAAGCTAATATTTGAACTGGGTAATCTGATAATCTAATAATAAAACTATGTGCCAAGAGTGTGTGAGAATAGTTGATTGTTCAAACAGTTTTTATGCAAATCTAGAACTTGCCCGGTTAGTCCTGCTAAGACAATCTACTCTAAAGGTTAGGAAGTGATCATAGGCCCTTGTTCTGATAAGTCCACAAATTGCATAAAAGAAGAATTCTACCAAATAAAATAAATGCTTCCTTTGATCCAAATGCTTTGAGCCTAAATTAGACCATTTCTTTCTAAGCCCCTAACTCACCTTCCTATAATCTACTATGTTGGCCCTAGTCCTTCCTTGGACATGTGCACCTCGACTTAGGCCAAAATCCTAAGTTGAGGGGGGCTAATGTAAAAGGTAACCTCAATCTTGGCCCTAATCCGACATCGGGTATTGTGTACCTCAACCAATGGAAAACCCATAAGTTGAGGGTGGCTATGAAAGAGGAAACCGAAAGAAAAATAGGTATGAAAAGAGTTCGATGTTGAAAAAGAGAAAAATAAAAAGAGAGGAAAGGATGTGACTTGTTGAAATCTAAAGAAAAAGAATAAAACGCAAGAAAAAGATGAAAGTGAAAAATAAAGAGCTACAACGTCTAAAGTCACATTCTTGGTTGAAGAAAATCAAGGGAAAGAAGTTAAAAAGATAGGATGTCAAAAATAGGGCAAAAAGAAGTTGAAAGCTTATTGTAATGTCAAAGAGGGCAGAAAATCACTAAGAAGAACCCAAGTGTACCACACCTGACCCTGAGCCTACGTTACAAGCCAAGAAAGTCCTATAATGATCCTAGAATCTAGTCTAGAGAGTCTAAGCAGTGAAAATAAGTGCAAGCCTATGGTATTGAACATTAACTGTACTTGATTACTTCTGAGTGTGAGTGTTGAATGAATCCTTGAACTAAAATTCATATTCATTGTGTGAAAAAGGGATTTCGTTTGAAGTAAGGGCACTTGTTACATTGTCGGAAAGTTGGTACCTTGGTGATAGTAAAACAGTGTATGTTGTGTGTTGGTTGGTCGATATTTGTCATACTTTGACACGCATGAATTAGCTTGTCGAGTCTAAAAGAACAGACTTTGCACCAGAAAAGAGAGTCGGGATACAGAGTCATGTGATTGCTTGGGCTTGAAATTGCTTGGTTCTATACGAGTGTCGTTTAGAATCTTAGTGCGTCACTTGAGGACAAATAACGATTTTAAGTTGAGGGTGTTGATATACCATGAGTTTACGGTATTTTTAATACATTTCACTTGAGAGTTGTGTGTGTCTAGGGCCTTTTTGTATTGGTTTTTATGTGTTTTTATCATATTTTGTAGGAAAGATGTTTAGGTGCGGAAGTAAAGAGACAACTGAAAGAAATGCAGAACAATGCATCTACGGACCGTAGGCCCATTGACGCTCCGTAGATGGTGCCGTTGATCAGCAGGCAAGACATGAAAATCAACTCAGGGAAATCTGACCAAGTGTGGAACCACAGTGGCCATTGACGGTTCGCAGATTGATCTACGGACCGTACTGTTGATCTGTAGAATGATACTACGAAGGTTCCAGTACATGATATGTGAAGATTCTAAGTGTGGAGCTACGGAGAGGGATTGACGGACCATCTACGATACGTATTGGAGTTCCGTCGTTTGTTTCAGAGAAGCTGGTTTTTGGGAAGCTGAAATATTTTCTAAGTCTTAGCTGACGGAAAGGACTCACGGACCGTAGATCCATTGACGGTCCGTGGGTCAGTCTCGTGGAATGAAGATGCGTGCCTGAACAAACTTTCCTTATTTTGTTTCCCTTTTAATTTAGGACTTGTTTTCTACAAATAGGGCATGAAACCTCGTTTTTGGGGTTAGACTTTATTACTTTTATTCTAGTTCTTGACTTGGGAGATTTACTTGCAACTTAAGCAATTCGTAATTTCCTAAGTTCATTTTGAAGATTTTGGTGTTGCAATTGAAGTTGAATTTCTGGGTTTTATTATTCTTCTTACGTAAGTTCATAATTCTTTTATCTAAAATAATGAATTGTGTTCATATGATTATGGGTAACTAAACTCCACAACTAGGGTTGTGGGAACGATGAACGAGTAACAAAGTATGAATAGAAAATAAGCAATTATTGAATAGTGTTTTACATGCATTGATAATTCTTTCGTTTAAAAGTCATTTTAACGGTGCGCAACGTTAGAACTCGCCTTGTTGCTAATTGTCGGACCAAGGAGGTAATCAACAAGAAAACAATTATCAATATAGATTTAGTATGATACTATCTAATAGGCTAGTGTCGATTGGTGCGAAGTAATAACTAAGCCAAACATCAATGTGATGTCTAATATGAGGTAAAGGTAAGGGTTAGTAAATTATACATATGTAGCCGGACCAAGGTGCAGGGTGAAATTCTCTAGATGTCGAACCAAGGATTTAGAGATACCTAACTTATCACTTTGCATGTAGTACACTAGGAAATGATTGCTATTACTAGGATTACTACGTTATGAGCTTGTGGGGAACACATATACCCTAGTTAATTATCTCATCTTGATAACAACCGAAATTGACTTTTGTTTACTAATTACTTACTGAATACTAACAAGTTGTTTCACAAACCCCCCCCCCCCCTTTTAATTACTTGTTTCTGGAAGTAATTTGACTAAACAAATATAATTGTTGGTTAAAGTAAGTCTAGACCATTTTACTCGTGGGATCGACCCCAACCTACAAGTTAGGTTCTTTACTTGATAACGATCGCTTATGCTTCTTTAGGGAGGTGTAATTTGAGCGTATCAAGCATCAAAGACCTGCATGTTTGGTTCAGAGAATGCCAATTCCGGAATGGAAGTGGGAAAGAGTATCCATGGACTTTGTGGTTGGTCTCCCCAAGACATTGGGAAAGTTTAATTCTATTTAGGTAGTGGTTGACAGATTGACTAAGTCAACCCATTTTATTCCAGTCAGTATAGATCATAATGCTTAAAAATTGGCTAAGGTTTATGTGAAAGAGATGGTGAGGCTGCACGGGGTGCCCCTTTCTATCAACTCAAACCGTGGTACACAATTCACATATAAGTTTCAGAGAAAATTAAATGATGAATTGGGCACTCAACTCACCTTTAGGACATCCTTTCATCCGTTAATAGACGGGCAGTCAAAGAGGACTATTCAAGTGTTAGAAGACATGTTGAGGGCATGTGTGATTAACTTTGGAGGACATTAGGATAAGTTCCTACAGTTGTGTGAGTTCCCCTATAATAACAGTTACCACTGAAGTATTGACATGGAACCATTTGAAGCACTCTATGAGAGGGGATGTAGATCACCTAAAAGATGGTTTGAGGCTGGAAATGTGAAACCTTTAGGGGTTGACTTGATGAAGCATGCTCAAGATAAGGTAAGAAGTATCCAAGCTAAGCTCCTAGCAGCCCAAAGTCGACAAAAGAATTATACAGACCATAAGGTAAGAGACATGTCATTTCAGATCGGTGAGAATGTTCTTCTTAAAGTGTCACCCATGAAAGGGGTGATGAGATTTGACAAGAAGGGCAAACTTAGTCACTGATACATCGGTCCATTTGAGATTTTTGTCTGTGTAGGGCCAGTGGCATATAGATTGGATTTATCATCTAGCTTATCTGGAGTTCATCCAGTGTTTCATGTGTCCATGTTGAAGAAGTACCATGGGGACAGAGATTACATCATAAAATGGGACTTAGTGTTGTTAGACAAAGTCTTTCAGTATAAGGAGGAACTGTTTGCAATTCTTGATGGTGATGTCCGAAAGTTGAGGACCAAAGAGATAAAGTTCGTGAAAGTTCAATGAAAGCATCGTCCAGTTGAGGAAGCTACACTGGAAATCGAAAAGGACATGCGAGACAAGTATCCCTAGTTGTTCAACAATTCAGGTACCACCCTACTCTTACTTTAGCCAATTTTTCCTAGTTTGTCATTCGGTGATGAGCGATGGGTAAATTGGTATCTATTGTAGCAACTTGTTCCCGTCGTTATAGAAAAGCCAATAAGGAAAGAATTTGGGCCTGAAAACTTTTGAGTAGTGATTTGAAAATTCCTTGCCGAGTCCAGATTTGGATGAAATCTGAGTCATGTGAGGTCTAGGGAAATATGGTAGTGAATGAGAGATTTAATAATGAATTTGATTACATGAGTAAATAACTAAGATGTTAAGCAACCTGTACGACTTTACAAAATTGAATTCAGGTGAGTGGAATTCCCGAAACTGATCTTAGCGTGAAAAGGTAGTCTTTGAAAGTCATTGGTTGAAAGTATATTGTGAAATAGGGGTTTAGGACTCAATTTCCGACTCTATCTCCGTGTAAGGCACAAGGGCAGGATTATTCCCGCCAAGGCGGGGTTGCTGTGGCGGGTAGGGTCCCGCTACGGTGGGTCAACTTAAGTTGGGATTAAACCCCAAAAATGTTATTTTCTGCAAGTTTCGTTCTTAAGGGCTAAGAGACGACCCAGGTATATTTCTTGAAGGTTTTTCACCTCTTCTAGAACTAATGGTAAGGATTTTACTCTACTAATCCATTTTCCAATCCGTATAATTTAGATTCTTGGGTAATTATTATTGGGGGAAGGTTTTGATCTAAAGTTAATAGTGGAAAAAGCCCTAAATTGGGGATTGGGATCATGGTTGATCTTGGGTTATTGGGTTTTCTATAATTAGGATAATTAGACCTTTAATTATTGATCCTTGCGTATATTAATTGTTTGTGGACCTAGAACAAGCGGAAAGATTCGTAAAAGGGAAGATTCAAGTTCCTTAGGGAGATTCAAGCTTTGTTTCGAGGTAGGTGATTGTTTGATTTCATGTTTGTGTGATGTATGTTGGTAATTGCTTCATTGTAAAGCATGCATATATGTGAATGAAGCCTTGTTGATCAAATCTAACGAAATGAGTATGAAATGAACAAATGTATGCCATGATTCAATACTTGATTGTATGATTATGAGTATGTACATATGAGTGTGATTGTGATTGTGGTTGTGTTGAATGGATCGGGGTCACGTTCCAACACACTAATTGGGATCGGGTGTCACGTTCCGACACTTATATTGGAGTGGGTGTTACATTCCGACACACTAATTAGGATCGGGTGTCACGCTTCAACACTCTAACAGTTTGGGTATAGGTCCCATAAGAGGACCATTGAATTGTCATATCTACTTTTATTGAGAATGTGTAATTGTATATTGTTCCTGAAATGATAACCAATGTGTATATATGTTCTTTACATATCATGTTTACTATGTTGTGACTGCTTATATATGTTTCGCTTACTGAAATAGCCTCGTGATCCTACCCGTACACTGTGGTTGTGTAATGATACTACACTTGCTCGTTCTTTGGTGAGTACATGACATCTTCAGGTGGCTACTGAGAAACCTCACCTAGGAGATCAATGATCGAGACCAAATTCAAGGGTGAGCTAGTTTTTCCAGGCTGCCATGAGTTCTTCTTTTGCTTAGTCCTTTTTCTTCAGACTTAGATTAGTAATTTAGATATTCATTTGCTTAGTTTAGGGGTTGTGCCCCTTTTTGTAGACTTGTTGAACTTTATAGTTTTGGTACATTGGCTTTAAGTAACTAGGCGTTGTTTCCTCAAATGTTTAGTAATGGTTTATCAAACTTTCGGAGTTTATGGGAACTCTAGTTTATTTCTGCATTTAAACCTGCTTCCATTTCTTTAAATGCCTTAATTTTCGTAAAATCTGTTAAACGGGTTGTAGTAATGGTTCTCCCACCGGAGGGTTAGTGTGGGTGCCAATCACGATGGTCTTGATCATGACAAAGTTAGTATTAAAGCCCGAGGTTAGTAGATCTCAGTGTACCAAAATGAGTCTAGTAGAGTCTTGCAGAATGGTACAGAGACATCTGTACTTTTCTTTGAGAGGCTATAGAACTTTAGGAAATCTCTATGTATTATCTTGTCTCCTTTCGTGCTATAACTTGATTCCAGTTGGTATTTGGTGATCCAAATTGGTATCTAATCTCCTTCACACTTTTATCCGCAGATGGTTAACATTATATTCAACGCCGTCAGGCCCGTAGCTCCCATCAATGAGTCCATTGAGGAGTTCGCAGTAAGAGGCCTTGGTCGAGGCAGGGGTAGAGGAAGAGCGGTAGAAGCTGAGGAAGGGTAGCACCCGCTAGGGGTAGAGCCCTGGTTGAGAATGCTTCCAGAAATGAGGTTCCTCATGCGCATCATGAAAAGCTAGAGAAGAATGTGTAGGTTGAGAATGAAGAGGATGTTGGACAAGATGAAGAGGTGCAGGTTGAGACTACATGTATTCCTCCCTTAGACCCAGTGTTAGCTCAAGAGATTATGACTTTTCTAAAAGTATTGGTTGGTCCTGGAGTTTTTCCCTCAGTTCAAGCAACTCAAACTCCCGCCAACTCCTCTATTAGGTGAAAATGTAGGCACTGATGTCTTTTTCCGTCCCCTATTGGGTCCGGTGATGATTGGTAATGAGCATGAAATGTTGATTAAATTTATGAAATTAGAGCTGCATGTGTTCCATGGTTCTGAGAGTGAGGACGCCTATGAGTTCATATGGGATTGTTATGAGAGGCTGCATAAGTTGGGTATTGTCCATCATCATGGAGTAGAGTTTGTGACTTTCCAGCTTTAGGGTGAGGCTAAGTAGTAGTGGAGAGCATATGTGGAATGCAGATCGTCAGCTTTACCCCTACTCACCTGGACACAGTTTCATGCTTTGTTTTTAGAAAAGTATATTCCCCGGACTTTGAGAGAACGCAAGAAGGATGAGTTCGTGGCTTTAGAGCAAGGTGGTATGACCATATCTACTTATGAGACTAAGTTCTATGCCTTGTATAGGTATGCTACTCAATTGGTGACTACAGAGGATGAGACGATTCAACTATTTGACAAAGGATTGAACCCTGAACTTCAGGTATTGTCTGTTCACATGACTTTTACACAAAAAAGCTTCAATGAGGTGACCGATTTTGTGAAGAAAGTAGAGGGAGTTAGACGTGATGGGCAGGCTAAGGCTTTGGCAAAGAAAGCCAAGAGCACAAGTAACTTTCAGGGTTCTTACCCCAAAGGTTCAGATAGGTCAACACTTGGAGCCCGACCAATTCAGTCGCTCATGCTATCTTTTACAAACAGTTACTTGGGAACTCCATAATAGAATTTTATTCAGGATAACCGAGAGCCGCGTCTTCGGCTAGTGGCAGACCGTGTTTTGATTGTACTTGCTATAATTATGGGGAACCTGGGCACAAGAGGAAATATTGTCCCAAACCGCGCTATTGGATCCCGCGCATCAACAGACTAGAGCAGTGGTACCCACATGCAACTATAATAATGGTAGAGGACGTTCACAAGGTGGGCGAGGGAGAAATCAACGAGGTCGTGAAGGTCGGGCTAATGGTAATACAGGCAGAGGAGAAGTGCAACCAGGTAAGGAGTTTGTCCATCAAGATGACATGGCTCAGTTTTATACCTTTCCGGGTAAGACTGAGGCGGAGACATCTGATGCAGCGATCACATGTACTATTCTTGTTTGTGACCAAATGGCTAATGTGTTGTTTGGTCTGAGTTATACTTTTTCATACATGTCAGTTCAATTTGCCATGGGATTTGATGCAGTTTGTAATATACTTGATGCCCCTATCCATGTTTCTACCCTAGTTGGAGAGTCTGTCATAGTCACCCATGTTTATCGTGCTTGTTTTGTTATGTTTATAGGTTTCCAAACTTGGGCTGATCGGGTTATTTTGGATATGACTGACTTTGATATAATCTAAGGCATGACTTGTTGTACCCCTATTATGTTGTGTTAAATTGTAATACTAAGTTTGTGACTCTAGAGATCCTGGGTAGAGAAAAGTTAGAGTCGGAAGGGGCGTATAAGCCTAAGCTAGCTAAGGTTATATCCTCTATTTGAGCTAGAAAACTGGTAGGGCAGGGATGTTTGACATATTTGGCTAATATTCGGGATGTTGAAGTTGAGTTTCCCTCTATTGAGTCTATTCCTATGGTGTCAGAATTTAGAAAAGTGTTTCCTATTAATTTGCTTGGTATGCCTCCGGATAGAAATATAGATTTCTGCATTGATTTGAAACCTAGTACCCGCCCTCATCTCCATTCCTCCTTATCGTATGCCTCCGATGGAGTTAATATAGCTGAAGGCTCAAATTCAGGAACTTCTTGATAAACTTTTCATTCGTCATAGTGCTTCCCCGTGGGGTGCTCCTGTCTTGTTTGTTAAGAAAAAAGATGGTAGTATGAGGATGTGCATAGACAACCGGTAGTTGAATAGGGTTACCATTTGAAATACGTATCTGTTACCTAAAATAGATGATCCTTTTCACCAGTTGCAAGGCGCATCAGTTTTCTCTAAGCTTGATCTAAGGTTTGGTTACTATCAGTTAAAGATTAGGCATGGGGATGTACCAAAGACGGTTAAAGCCATTCCTGGATTCGTACGTTATTGTTTTCATTGGTGACATTTTGGTTTATTCAAAGAGTAAGGAAGAGCATGTCGACCATCTACGTATTGTTCTGGGTGTTCTTAGGAGACAAAAGTTGTATGCTAAATTCTCTAAGTGTGAGTCTTGGTTGACTTCATTTGCCTTTTTGGGGCATGTAGTTTCAAGGGAAGGGGTAATGGTAGATCTCCAAAAGATCGAAGCAGTCAAGAATTGGGTTCGGCCTAGCTCTGTGACTGAAGTTAGAAGCTTTGTGGGGATCGCCAACTACTATTATCGATTTGTGAAGAATTTTGCAACGTTGACCAAAAAAGAGTAACCTTTCAAGTGGACTAACAAGTGTGAAGAGAGCGTTCAAAAGCTCAAGACTCTTATAACCCAAACACCTATTTTGGCACTACCGGTGGAAGGTAAAGATTTTATTGTTTTATTGTGACGCTTCATATTTGGGTTTGGGTGATGTGTTGATGCAGGATAAGAATGTTATAGCTTATGCATCCCGGTAGCTAAAGATGCATGAGAGGAATTACCCAACACATGATTTGGAGTTGGCAACGGTAGTGTTTGCTCTTAAGATCTGGCGGCATTACCTTTATGGTGTCAAGTGTGAGGTATTTACTGACCACCGTAGCCTACATCATGTATTCACTCAAAAAGACCTAAGTATGAGACAACGAAGGTGGGTGGAGTTACTCAAGGATTATGATGTGACCATTCGGTATCATCCGGGTAAGGCTAACGTGGTGGAAGACGCATTAAACCGTAGGGAGGTGAGTATGGGTAGTGTAGCTTGCTTAACTGTATCCAAGTGACCTCTGGCTAAGGAAATTCAAACCTTGGAATCTAAGTTCATGCAGTTGGCATCTTAGAAAAAGGTGGGGTGTTAGCTAGCATTGAGGTTAGGGCCATATTCATTGAGGAGATCAAGGCCAAACAGTTTAAGGATGACTGTTTGAATGAGCTCAAAGAAGACAGTGTCTGACAAGGCACAAGATACAACTCTTAGTGCGAGGTGTGTGCTCAGTTTTAAAGAAAGGACTTGTGTTCCTCGAGTAGATGAATCGATTCAGAAATTATTGACAGAATCTCCCGGTTCGCGGAATTCTATTCATCTGGGTGTGACCAAGATGTACTGAGATTTGAAGCGACTTAATTGGTGGCCTGACATGAAGAAAGACATAGCTGAGTTTGTAGCTAAGTGCCAAAACTACCAACAAGTAAAGTATGAGCATCAAACACCTGTAGGTTTGCTTCAGAGAGTGACAATTCCGGAATGAAAGTGGGAAATAATAGCCATGAACTTTGTGGTTGGTCTCCCCAAGACATTGGGAAAGTTTGAATCTATTTGGGTAGTGGTTGACATATTGACTAAGTCAACCCATTTTATTCCAGAATATATTATAATGCTCAGCACTTGGCTAAGGTTTATATGAAGGAGATAATCAGGTTGCACAGGGTACCCCTTTCTATCAACTCAATCTGTGGTACGCAGTTCACATCCAAGTTTTGGAGAAAATTACATGATGAATTGGGCACTCAACTCACCTTTAGCACAACCTTTCATCCGCAAACGGACGGGCAGTCAGAGATGATTATTCAAGTGTTAAAAGACATGTTGAGGGAATGTGTGATTGACTTTGGAGGACATTAGGATAAGTTCCTACCGTTGTGTGAGTTCTCATATAATAACAGTTACCACTCCAACATTAACATGGTACCGTTTGAGACACTCTATGGGAGGGGATGTAGATAACCCATATGATGGTTTGAGGCTGGAGATGTGAAACCTTTGGGGGTTGACTTGGTGAAGGATGCTCAGGATAAGGTAAGAGGCATCAAAGCAAAGCTCCTGAAGCCCAAAGTCGACAGAAGAAGTATGCAAACCATAAGGTAAAAGACATGGTATTTTAGATCGATGAGAAATTTCTTCTTAAAGTGTCACCCATGAAAGGGGTTATGATATTTGGCAAGAAGGGCAAGCTTAGCCCTTGATACATTGGTCCATTTGAGATTCTTGACTGTGTAGGTCCAATAAATTATAGATTGGTTTTACCAGCTATCTTATCTAGAGTTCATCCAATGTTTCATGTGTCCATGTTGAAGAAGTCTCATAGGTACCGAGATTACATCATAAAGTAGGACTCAATGTTATTAGACAAAGACCTTTAGTATGAAGAGGAACCGTTTGCAATTCTTAATTGTGATGTCCGAAAGCTGAGGACCAAAGAGATTAAGTTCGTGAAAGTTCAATGGAAGCATCGTTCAGTTGAGGAAGCTACTTAGGAAACCGAGAAGGACACGCCATACAAGTATCCTAGTTGTTCGACGATTGAGGTACTACCATACTCTTACTTTAGCCAGTTTTTCCTAGTTTGTCATTCGGGGATGAGCGATGTGTAAATTAATATCTATTGTAATGACTTGTTCCCGTCGTTATTGAAAAGCCAATGGGGAAAGAATTTGGGTCCGAAAATTTGTGATTAGTCATTTGAAAATTCCTAGCCTAGTCCAAATTTGGATAAAATCTAAGTCATGCGAGGTCTAGGGAAATCTGGTAATGAATGAGAGATTAAATAATGAATTTGATTACATGAGTAGATAGCTAAGACGTTAAGGAATCCGTACGACTTTACAGAATCAAATTCGGGTAAGTGGAACTCCTAAAACTGATCTTAGTATGAAATGGTAGACTTTGAACGTCATGGGTTGAAGGCGTGTTGTTAAATGGGGGTTTGGGAATCAATTTCTGACTCTCTGTCTCCATGTAAAGTGTTGGGGTGGGATTATTCCCGCGAGAGCGGGGCCACTGTGGCGGGTTGGGTCTTGCTACAGCGGGCCAGTCGCGACTTAAGTGGGGATTAAACCCCAAAACGTTAGTTTCTGCAAGTTTTGTTCTTGAGAGCTAAGAGACGACCCTAGGATATTTCTCGAAGGTTTCCACCTCTTCTAGCACTAAATGTAAGGATTTTACTCGCCTAACCCATTTTTCAATCCGTAGAATTTAGATTCTTGGGTAATTATTACTGGTAGGGAGGTTTTGATCTGAAGCTAATGGTGGAAAAAACCCTAAATTGGGGAATCAGATCATGGGTTGGTCTTGGGTTATTGGGTTTCCTATAATTCTGATAACTAGACCTTAAATTATTGATCCTTGCGTATATTAATTGTTTGTAGACCTAGAACAATCTGAAAGAATCTGGAAAGGGTAGATTCAAGTGCCTTAGGGGGGTTCAAGCTTGGTTTTGAGGTAGGATATGGTTTGATTTCATGTTTACGTGATATATGTTGGTAATTGCTTCATTGTAATGCATGTATGTATGTGAATGAAGCCTTGTTAATCAAACCTAATGAAATGAGTATGAATTAACAAATGTATGTCATGATTCAACACTTGATTGTATGATTATGAGTATGTATATATGAGTGTGATAGTGATTATGGTTGTATTGAATGGATCGGGTGTCACGTTCCGACACACCCCAAAATAAAGGGAGTAAGTGGCACTCGATACCCTATAAGATCGAGTTACCCACTAAAACATACTAGCTAACCAAACTGTGAAACAAAAAGATTGGGAAACACAACCTCTAAAAAGTGAAGCTTGGACCCTGAAGGTCATGACCTGAATGAGAATAAACCATACAAACAATGGTATACAAGCCAAAAAAAATAATGATGTACTATCTAGTCGATGAGGCGTAAACCGAAGACATACCTACTTACACACATATATATACATGCCAAGATATGGGTTGGAGATTGAAATATACAAAATATTGTGTCCACAATAGCCTCAATGAGTGATATAAGCATTATCGGGACAAGGCCCCGACTATACCCAAACTGTACAACAAAAGTAAACATCCTCTAATACCCCCAGATAAGATGGAGCTTACCAACTCACAGCTAAACCTGAATCCTAGCGGGTGGGTCGATTAGAGTCCCTGCATATACCTGCTCGCACGAACCAAAAAGCAGCGTTCCCAGGCAAAGGGACTTCAATACGAATAAAAATGTACTGGTATGTAAAGTGGAAAGTAGAATCATAAATATTTACTGTAAAAGGGTAATAGAGATACCACCTGAAACAGAAACTCAAATAATCTCAATGGCTGACATTTAGCCCCCTACTATTTAAATATGCATGGTATGCTCGTATAATCGTATGTCGTGAATACATATATAGAGATGAAAATGCATGACATACCCAACCAAATGCTAGCAATGGTGGTGCCTTCCTGTAGCGAACCGACATCACATTCGCCAACTTGTGGCCATCTGTGCTCATACATATAATTATAGGCAATAGGCCCCATACCTCCCGATTATAGCTCGGGAGTAGAATGCATAACATGTCATGTCATGGATTTATAATACCTATATGTTATTGTTGTCATGTTGCTAATCTTGGCCCGTTTATAGTCTTGTTCTCATAACCCCATAATCACTTTCGTATAACATGTAACCATCTCATGGAACCTCATATGTTCTTCCAAATAAGCTTGAAAAGTTAACTCAAATTTAGGAAGATAACCTAACCCTGCAGATATTCATAACAAGTTTAAGGTTTTACTTAGTTCCGAACTTGGTTTCTAGATAATTTATAAAAGAAGTATTTCAAAAACCAAGTGTTGTAATAGTTTAAACATTTAAGTTATATTAGAGAGTTTTGAAGATCGTGAGTTACTTAACTTTAGTGGGGAAAGAGAGCTGGTTACAAGTAATAAGGGTCTCCCGTGATATTTTAAGTAACATCACCCAAAAGATGAATAAGAATTCATACATGCGGACATATAATCAAGGCAACCGATAAAATGACATGTATATGTCTAATACTCTATTTATCCGAACGAGTGGAATATCAAAATAATAGAATCATGAAAATAATTCAGCTGAGATCCCAATACCTTTAATTGAAGGTCTTTCTAGCAAGAGAATAGCAAAATATTACATTTGACGTTTTAGGAATTTCCCAGGAGGGGTGCTAAAATAAGGGAAGAAGCTTAGCCTTTACATACCTTTCCAATGAACACTCGAATGGTCGTAGCTTTTTAACGAAAGTTGTTCCTTACGTCTAGGCTTTGTAAACACTATATATACACAGCTGGTACGCACCTATAAACAATTCATAATTGATCTTAAATCGACAGATTTGCCATATGGCCCCAACTTGACGAAACGTCGGTAGAACTTTTTAAAAATAATCATAAAAGAGTCCCGAGATGATTGCCTTAGATAACCAAGTGTAAACTTTGAAGAAACACCAATAACTACAAATTTATATCTTTAAAAACTAGCTCCAAACGCAATTAATAGAAGGGGAAAATGATTGTCACGTGTAGAGATCATGTTTCTAGGCACGAGGGCAAACCTTTAGTGGTAAAAATCATCAAAAATTAACCTTCATCATGCAAGAACTCCATTAGAACCATCTCTTAAGCTTTCTTTCTAGTTAGGGAGTGAAAAGAAATGTTTTTGTGGCTTAAAACATAATGTAAGCTGACATACTACATTTATTGTCCCGACCCGGATCGTGACCCAAATTCTGCCCAAGAAGTGCGCAGTAAAACCCTCATAACTTTTTACTCCGATGTTGGTTGGATACGGGGTTTTGTACGTTGCAAACTAGACTCGTAGGCCTTCAATTTGATGTGTCATAGGTCTTCTAACTCTTTATATATTGGGAGAAAACATCCAAGACATTTGACCCAAAATTAAGAAAATATTACTAGAGAAACTTTGATAACTTTTGCCGACCTTAGTTTTTCTAATTTTCTTGACTCCAAAACTTAACATAAAACCCTTGTACTATTATAATACCTCATAGCACACTATTATTAGCATGTTTTACACTCATAGGCTTATCCACAAGGTATGGGACAATTTAAACCTTTCAAACGGGTGAAGTTCTACCCGAGCCATTTGTTTAATCATGAACTTTGTTTGAGGGGTCCTTTTGACCTAAAACTTTAGTTTAGTTCCTTGATATTGCCACCTGTTTGCAATCTTAATCTCCAATGTACGATACAAATTCATATACACCTCATATAACCATGTCATACTATGCCACATATATTATGCAAGAACATAGAAAAAGTATGAGATCTTAGAGGTTCTCCCATTGGAGGGTTAGTGTGGGTGCCAATCACGACGGTTTGGGTTATGACAGAAACGCCCCATGAAGGCACCCTCGAACACAGCCCCAACTTACAATCGGTGCACCCTTCCCTCTACCCTTCTTCCAGTAGTCAAACTAGACCTTACCAACATTTTTTAGTTGGTATGCAACTAGTTCCACTCGCTCAACATCAGCAACATGCATAACTTCAAACACTTTCTGCAGTTCCTCTACAAGGTTTTCGAATCCTCATTGACAATTAACCAGTGATGCTTAGAAGATTCATCATTAAGAACTCATAGATCTTTGAAGTATCGGCCACTTCCTATCGAACCCCTCTATGTTTCCCAGCTTGATTGGTCACAGCTTAAATCAACATTCGGATAGCTTCCCGGAACTCAACATTAGTGACCTATCCTTAGGGTTGCACTTCTGGTGCATTAGGTACCCCTTGATCCTGTGGTTCAACACTTCTCCTAATGGAACGACCTCTGGCAACTCTTTATGGAGGCATGATCTAAAAGATACGCGCAAACACGAGTTAGAAAGAAACTTTTATAGAGATGAACTCTATCGCACGAAAAGAGTATGAAAGAAGTGAGATAGTTCCTAAATGATGCAACCTCCTAATTATAAATGTGGCGCGCTTCGCACCGATAATTAGGACTCTGCACACACGGTTTCATAGACTCCCTAGGACTCTTAAACTCTGTGCTGTGATACCAAGTTTGCCACACCCCGAGCCTACAGCCTGGGTAGGGTTGACACTCAAGAACCATTGTTGGACCCAATTGAACCTTTGGCATGACTTAACTCTTAGCGGAAGACTTACTCATGATAAAAACACTTTAAAAAGTAAACTGTAACTCAATAGATAACTTAGAATATTTTAGAAATAAATATTCAACTAGCCAAAGTGGCAACTCAAGTCTCAACATAACAAATGAAAATGAAAAGACTCATGAACTAATAATATCTTACTATCTATGAAACCTCTAATAACTGAGATGGACGTCGGGACAAGACCCGACATCCTAATGAACTATAATGATAAAACAAATAAAAGGGATCCTCCGGAAGCAAAGAGGCTCACCAACAACTCTGAAGCTCAACTAGATCAACGAAGTGCTGGATGTTGATCCTGGTTACTTGTATCTGCATCATTAAAGATACAGGTCAAATGGCATCAGTACATGAAATGTACGAGCATGTGAGGGGAATTCTAAAACAAGACATAAGATTGAAATGAAATTGAAGAAACTTACCTCGTCTCAACTCAACTCAACTCTTTTCAATATAAAGCAGTAACAAAGATGCAGTATAAATAAAAGCTTTGTAACATGTAGATAACAACTCAGTATATTGAAAGCACAATAGTAACTTAGTTTTGTTTATGAAAAATACAAGTAACTCTGTGGGAGATTCTCTAATCGATAATCACTATGAGCTATGTGATGATGCAACGTCTTGCCCACACTGCTAGAACTGTCTCATACTTTTTCGGGGTGTATAACTACTCAACTATGTGGATCCACTAGTCTATGCTAAAAAACATTAAGGAATCATCTAAAAATTATGATCATTTCTACCCATGTTGGCTACATGGTTTATGGAGACTTTGAGTATGACCCTTTTTACGTCATACACTTGTTGGACAATGAACCTATTCCATCGTTATGTAGTTAAATTTTGTATAACTAGGTTTAGATTTAGTAAAATGTTTGATGATAAAAGTTTATTTTGCTTGGCATATTAATCTATGTATATTCTATTATTCTATTATTTATTCATATTCCATCAATTCTGTTATTTTTTCCTATTATATAGTTGTTTGGAATCTGTGGCAACATATGTATATTATGTTGGTCCATATGCTCACACAAGTGACAAAAGTCTCAACATATTGCTCAATGTGTTGATCCATATGCTCAATTTTGAAACATATGACTTACATGTTGCAACATATGGTCTAATGTAACATTTTAAATTATAATCTAATGACACATTTTTAATTATTATGGTCTAATGTAATTAATTAAGGTCTAATCTACTTTACATTTGTGGCAACAAATGTCTATTCTGTTGGATAATATGCTTAATTTTACGTTGAAATTACCACAGATACATCAAATATTGCAATACATGAATAACCTTACATGTGATTTTTTATATTAATTCAATTAAATTGAGACCTACGATAACATGTAATACTAATATATAGTGTTATAGCATGTTTAATTACTAAATTATGGTCTATTGTAACAAGCTTCATCAAATTTATCAATTATTCAATACATATACTATTATATCACTAGTTCATCATGTATTGACTAAGCAATTCAATATGACTGTGATATAACATAATAGGTAATCGTTATACACAGTATTATAACATGTTTAATTATTAAATTATGATCTAATGTAATAAATTATGGTCTAATGTAATATTTTTATTTACTAAATTACTTAATTTATTAATTAATATATCAATCTACTTTGCATTTGTTGCAACATATGTATATTCTGTTGGACAATATGCTCAATTTTGTGTTGAAATTACCACAGATAGGTCATGTGTTGCAACATATGGATAACCTTACATGTGGATTTTGATATTAATTCAATTAAATTGTGGCCTAATACAACATGTAACACTAGTATATAGTATTATAACATGTCCAATTATTAAATTATGGTCTATTGTAACAAGCTTCACCAAATTTATCAATTATTCAATACATATACTATTATACCACTAGTTCATCATGTAATGACTAAGCAATTCAATATGATTGTAATATAGCATAATAGGCGATCACTATACATAGTGTTATAATATATTTAATTACTAAATTATGGTCAAATGTAACATTTTTAATTACTACATTACTTAATTTATCAATTAATATATCAATCTACTTTGCATCTGTGGAACATATGCATATTATGTTGGACAATATGCTCAATTTTGTGTTGAAATTACCACAAATAGGTCATATGTTGCAACATATGGATAACCTTACATGTGATTTTTTATATTAATTCAATTAAATTGTGATTGAATACAATATGTAACACTAATTTATAGTGTTATAACATGTCTAATTACTAAACTATGGTCTATTGTAACAAGCTTCATCAAATTTAGCAATTATTCAATACATATACTATTATGCCACTATTGATCGTCTAATGACTAAGCAATTCAATATGATTGTGATGTAACATAATAATAGACAATCGTTATGGATAGTAGTATAACATGTTTAATTGCTAAATTATGGTCTAATGTAACATTTTTAATTACTAAGTTACTTAATTTATCAATTAATATATACATCTACTTTGCATCTTTGACACATATGTCCATTTTGTGCCAATATATTATCTATATGTTGCAACATATGCTCAATTTTGTGTTGTAATTTACCATAGATAGACAAAATTTCAACAAATATCCAAAAGTTGCAATAGAATATGAATCAATTGACATATACCGCAACATATGTCAATTCTAAGTTCTGCCAACAAAAGTGATATATGTTGCCACATATGACCTTTCTGTTGGGATACATGCAGATAATTGTGTGATTTTTTGTACAACAGAGACAATATATGTTGTCATAGATATTACATTTCCTCATTTCCTACATAATTGACATTTGTTCAGACAAAATAAATACAATAATAACCATAAATATATCAACAAAAAGGAACACTTCACCAATTATTTTTATTACCACTTATCAACAAAGAGATAATTCAAAATGTTATACATAACCAGCAAAACTAAATCTATTCAATGGTGGGAATCATAAGATTATCATATGGCGATATGACATTACTTTTTTAGGTATAGGCCTATGTGGGTCTTCATTGTTACTAACATAGCCACTCGGAGCCTTTAAAATCTCGTAATTTCATAGGAGTGAAGCATATCTCATGCGAAGGAATTCAGAAACAATTCTAGAAGATGGTACTTGTAGTCCGTCACTCAAAAATTCAACGTACGGAGCAACAAAAAGTCCACAGTCTCTGCATGGTGTATCATCAATTTGAAAAATAATAAACTAATAACATCACATTTCGACAATGGTAAGACAAAAATTAATGTGATACGTACAAACTATTGCTTGCTTGTATATCAATTCCAGTAACATATATGACTTCAAATTGGTGAGATTTGGTCTTGCCTTAGTAAGATTCAACAACTGACTAGTTGGTTCGGTCTTTTTGTTCAAAAATCCATTGAATTCAAGGTACTTGGGCAACTATAGACAATTTTTGAATCTCAACGGATAATTTTGTGTTAATCCTCGATGAGGACATCGAATCGTACACCTTTATGCATCGTTCCTTCAATACAAACACAATCAGGACCCAATGAAACTCCTCATTAAAATTTACAGGGACATAAACGTCATATGCAGGTGTCAAGGCAATCAAAGGGATATACTAAACTCTTTGATAATGTTAACAATTTTATTCTCATATACAGGAACAACAATGGCACTATCGATGTATGTTTTGAAAAAATAATTGGTAGTGGTATATCGATATTTTGAATGACTCTATTGCTTTGACTTCTTCCGCAGATAGTACAAAATGACATCCACATGCTGCACAGATGCATCAACAAGTTATTTATGTATTAGTCATTTGTATGTATGTATGAGTAGGTGATAATCAAA
The DNA here is from genome assembly GCF_019186545.1 of Solanum stenotomum. Classification (NCBI taxonomy): domain Eukaryota; kingdom Viridiplantae; phylum Streptophyta; class Magnoliopsida; order Solanales; family Solanaceae; genus Solanum; species Solanum stenotomum. The sequence continues at coordinate 27,830,280 of NC_064283.1, forward strand.
ACATAAGTGGACATGGTTATACCTCATCAGTCCAACACTTATTGGGTTAAGTCATTACGCAGAACCAATTCTTCTTCTTCAGAAATGTAACTACAAAATCAAGTTGTTCGAATCCAATTTTCAAGCAATTAACTAAGTACTGTTCATCCTTCTCTCTTCTATAATTGTGTAAACATTAAAAATAATTATTAAGTGGACATCAAGAAATATTAATAATAATTGAATGAATTTATTTTTTTGCATGATGCTTATAAATATATACCCTCTTTTATCCACTATGAGAAGGATGTCATTAGTTGAGTTGGACCCTCGCCGAAAATGTTAAAATCTTCAAATGGATATTGTTTCTTCACATCACAACTGACGACTTTCTCCTTGCCTTTTGCGGTTGAGGAAAATACTGCAACAATAATCACTGATTTTTTTCTTTTACTGATTATAGATAGTGATCTGAAAATTGATTTTTTCAACCTCCTACACTTCAAAGGTTGTTTAATCTTCTTCTTGAATATATAAACACTATATTATATGTCATTTCCTTAATAGTATTAGTGAGTTCTTTAACACGAATAAAATAATCATGTTGCTGCTCACATCCTTCGCATCGACAGAAAAAGCATTTGATGTTAGAAGAGGAAGCAGAACCAACAAAAGATTGAGTTGTTGCCACAGATGAACCTTCTTGTGACATTTTATCTACAAGGAAAACAAAAAAGGTTGAGAGTTTACAACTTATTATAAAATAATAAGTGGTATCAATTTATACTTCTGTTGATACAGATGAACCTTCTGTTGACACAAATGGATTTTCTATTGCCACATATGAATCTTCTGTTGCAATACATGAGTAACATGTTACTACAGATGACCATTTTGTTGCTCTAACACATAAGTGACATGTTCCAACATATGACAACAATGTTGGAATTTGTACCAACATATCACTAATATGTTGCAACATACGACACTTCTTTCAACAAATGAAATATATGTTGGACAAATGAACAAACTATATTTCTACAATCATATGAACAAAATGGTTACCAAAAGAAGAACAAATGCAACAAAAAATGATTTTTCACTCAATGACAATAATACATATTCATTTCATAAAAATTAGGATTTTTTTAAATTTGTCGATTTTCTTTCAAAAACAAGAAATAATAGGTACCATTATTCAATTTTCACGTCTATAGAACGGTTTTTTGTCCATTAACCCAAGAAAAGTACTTAGTATCCAGAGTGTGTTGTTCGAAAATTTTAAGATATTTAAAAAATGACTTACCCATTTTAAGAAGAGTCACAGTCGAAGACAACGTTCTGTTTAGAAAGAGTGACGGCCGGAGATGAGGAGGAAGAGAATGAGAATATCTGGTCGGAAATTTTAAGGAAGAAGAAGAACTTTTGAATCCTATTTTCTTTTACTTTTTTTAAACGGTTAGGTTAGAATTAAAGTAGTTGAAAAATGAAGTATTTTTTTTTTGTAATTTATAAAAGATTAGAAAATTTTGAAAATATTAATTTGGTCCTAGATTAACTTAATTACATTTAAAAATGGATTTGACCCTTTCTTGGTCAAAGTGTCACAAAAAACAAAACCAAAACTTATCTGACACCTTTAATTCAATTTTCTCGATAAACTATAACATTAACAATACATATTACTATTTTTATTTTAAAAAGTATATCTTATTCTGTGCTCCTCTATTTCATATTAAGTGAATTTTTGGAAAAAATTTTCATTGTCCAAATTCAAGATGGATGTTTGATATTTTTTTATATATATTTCTCTTTTCCTTTGATGAAGTTTTATATTTTTCTAGAAGATATATTGCACTACTTACAGAGTCATATTTATGATTTCACCAAGGGAAATAGTGAAAAATATAATTTGAATTATGTTCTTGAATGTTTTTCTTAAGGGGAATTTCCGCACATAGTCACTCAAAAATAACTTAATTAAGCTCCATAGATAAAGTTTGCTAATTATGATTCGTAGCTACATGTTAGAGGACAGAGAGAGGCGAGTGAGATTGAGAGAGGAGAGAGAGAGAGGACAAAGAGTGGAGAGAGGCGAATTGTATATATGTTATTGGCCTGGTATACATATGTATTTGTATATTTGGCGAGCGAGATTAGGGGAGCAAGAAAAGAGGCGAGTGAGAGAAGGCAGAGAGTGGAGACATGCGAAATGTATATGTATACTTGTCAGATATTGTATATATGTAAGTGGTATATTTGACGAGTGAGATTGAGAGAGGGAGGAGAGAGGTGAGCGAGAGAGGGAAGAGAGTGGAGAGATGCTAATTGTATTTGTATATTTGTCATACAATTGTATATGTATAATTTGTATTTGATATTTATATTTGTATATGTATAAAAGAGGATAGAGAGGCGACGTAATTACAACTAAAATGAAGTTGCGGGCTATAATTAATTCAAACTATAATTATGTTAGCTAATTAACTGATATATCTATTTACTTATCCGCATAATTTTTCCTTCTTTTTAATAGGTGTGGGTTACTTCAAAAATTCTCTTAATTATTTTATGAAATAGGAGTACTATTCTTATTCATTTAGTACAAATCATACGATTGTTGATTTAAAGAAAATGTAATTCAAACATAACTAATCTCACCCCCAATATTATTTTATTTTTTAAGAAAATGAAAAATCTCAATGTTTGTAATTTCAACATTACTAATTTTTGTATGAAAAAGATTAAAATATATCTTGAACTATGTTAGAAAGATTATATATATATACTCCTAGATGAATTTTTTTAAAATTTAAAATCAAAAAATAAATTTAAAACAATTTTTTTTCGGTATGAGTCATTTGTATAATGGTAAAGGTAAATATGAACCACAAATGATATAATTATATGATATACTTTTTCAATATAAACAAAGATGATGGATGATTGTTTGTATAATTTGAGAAAAATAAAACAGATAACTGAAAAGTGGTTATGGGCGGTATTTGTAACGGCTCTATTAAAATACTCTTTAAACTTCCCTCTTCTTCTTCTTCTTCATAATAAATCATACTATGTAAACTTCCCTCTTCTTCTTCATAAATCATAATGGACGTTCAAGAAAAGGTGTGGAAAAATGGCTAAACCTGCACGCTGCCACCGCCATTACATGTACCGTCCAAGACCCGGAAAGGTCTTCATCGATCAAACACCGGCACTAGGTACGTTCTCCTAGAAATAATAGGAAAGAATGTGCAACCACTATCAAGTCTAAATATCAATTGGCCCACGGTGGTGGCGGGAAAATTTATGCCAAATTCAAAAGGTTATTCAGAAATTCAACCAAGGAATCCTTGTTACATTCTGTCAACTCGAGACTATCAGAGGGTTGTATTGCTATTGCTCTTAAACAAACGCTTCTAGGTTTGATTGAAATTCATAATTTGGGTATGGTTCGAACATATGCGTTTCAGTGCTGGGAATATCTACGTTAATTTCAAACAGAGACCTATTTGGAATGCCGAAATCAAATTGGGATTTACGTAAGATTCAGAGTTGGAATCTCCTCGACCAAAAAATCCAGAGCTATGGGCTGCTAGCTGCTTCTATTCAAAATATGAAGTCTGCACTGTTCATTCCGATATCTAGTTAGTCGGTGTAGCAGCATTGGAATTTTAAGAATAAGTGATCGCAAAGATTTTGAGGGTCTGATCAAGAAGATAAAGAGACTGCCAGATAAGTTGAAAGATGTGCTTGAAGAGATTAGGATAGAAGAAGGGGAAGGAAAAATACAAAGATTTTTGAAAGCTTTTAACAACAAGCTGAAATATGTGAAAACTGAAAGAAATTGTCTTTGTAGCAAAAAATCAAAGAGGCCATCAGTTAGAGACCATTTTTTCTAATTGAAAGAAATGGTTTCAACGTCGCGTACGTGTTGTATGTAGGGGTGGCAGGGGGACCGGGTCGGCCCACCCCGGCCCGCGACCGGTCCGAGAACCGGCCCGCCGGACCCGGTCCCGTTTGAAGATGGTGGGATGGGGGCTTTCGGGATAGGGGACCGGTACCGGTCCGGTTCACCCGTTGGTCCCGGTCGACCCGGCCCGGATGAACCGGCCGGTTCGCGGGATCCCCTAACAATTTTTATTTTTTATTTTTTTTTAAAATTCTATCCGTTGGGCAACGGCTAGTGGGCCCCCCCAACGGATATTTTGGCAGTTTTTTCCCCAACCAACACCCCCTACCACCCCTACTTTTAATAATTTACTTTAAACCCTCAAGTTATTATAAATACACTTTAACCCACTTTTAATATTATAAATACCCCTCTATCCCTTATTATTTCTTACAAAATTATATATTCTCTCATCTATTTTTTATATTCTTTCAAGTCTCAACTCTCAACTCTCAATCTTAAGTCTCAAATCTCAATATTTTATTTCATTTAAGTCTCATATTATATCATAATACATATATTTCAATTCTAAGTTTTCATATTATATATCATAATATATATATATCTAAGTTTTCATATTATATTTGCTATCAAATATTGGAGTTCCAAATTACAAGTTACAAGTTACAACAAACTACAAGCTTCAAGAATCGGTTATAACGTCTGCTATTAACGCAGACGTTTGGTACATTCGTTTCATAATATTTATATTTTATTTTTCGTCATTAATTTTTGTGTTATTATTATTTTTATATTATACTTTACATATAATTAAATATGAGTTCTAACAAAAAAGATACCGGTAAAGGAAAAGAGAAGGAACCAAGTGCCATTAGTAGATTATTTAATTTTACTAAAAAAAGTAGTAAGGAAAAAAATAAGAGTAAATGTGGTGGTACTTCTAGAGTTAGATTTAATACAAATGATTCTACTTATGTTGATGATACTTCTTATGATATTGATTCAAATGCTCAACTCGATCATGAACTTTTACAACAAATTTATGGTGATAATCCTTATCTTGATGAAAATTCAGGTGAAGAAGTAGAAGTTGGTTCGGGAGAAGATGAATTAGAAGATACACCTACTAGTCCGGTGACAAATGTTCCAAATGAAACTACAAATTCAACGGAGCAAAATTATGGACGCCCACCCCTTATACCTCCTACAAGGGAGAAGGTGAAGTATCAACGCCCTAAAACTTCTGTTGTGTGGCAATTTATGACTTTAGATAAGGAAAATTCTATTGCTATTTGTAATAAATGTAAGCAACCTTTTAAACATAAACAAGGTGGAGGTCAAGGTGGGACGGGGGGCTTAAATAGACATTTGTTATCTTGTGTGCCGATTCAATATAAAGAAGCTAAATCATTAGCCAATAGAAAAAAAGGAATTCCAGTTAATGATTTTGATATTAATGTTAATGAATCGGTAGGGGCTTCTAACATGGTTCAAGGAACATTAGATCCTTCTAACCCCGGTGGTCCACTAACACAACGTAAATATAATAAGGAAAGAGATCGTGAAAATTTAGCTAAAATGGTTTCTGTTTGTGGTTTACCTTATAGTTTTCCTTCACATCCCGGTTTTATTGAATATATTCAACAAACTTATAATCCTAATTATAGAGGTTTTTCAAGAAATACTGTTAAATCTGATGTTTTTGTATATCAAGGTAAACATTGTCAATATCTTCGTTGTGTGTTTAGCATATTAGATTGTAGAGTGTCTATAACTTCGGACATGGGTCGTAGTGTTAATGGACGTGATTATTTAACTGTTACAGCACATTGGATTGATCATAACTGGAATTTACAAAAAAGAATCTTAAGTTATAAAGAATGTGTAGAGAAAAAAACTGGTGCATATTTAGCTTCAAATATTTTGAGTGTTATAGATTATTACATGCTTATAGATAAAGTATTGTCTGTCGCATTAGATAATGCATCTAATAATGTAAACGCTGCTAGTATGTTAAAAACTAGATTATGTCCAATTGATGATAATTCTTTTCATGTTAGATGTGTTGCACATGTATTAAATTTAGTTGTACAAGATGGTATTTCATTATTTGAATGTGGTTGTATGAAAATTGAATATGCTGTTGCCTGGATTTTTTATGCTAATAGACCTGCTAGAATTAGGGAATTTAATGAGCGTTGTGTACTATGTGATTTGCCACCAAGAAAAATTCCAAGACATATTAAAACAAGGTGGAATTCTTTTTACGAAATGCTTTCAGTTGCTTACGAATATAGAGGACCCATACAAATGGTGTTTAATGCTCATAATGCTGACCCATTAGACAGAATTTGTGAAGAAGATTGGGAAGAAAGTAATGAACTATTAGAATTTTTAAGACTTTTTTATGATGCAACAACCATGTTTTCTGGAATTTATTATCCTACTATTTCATCAGTATTAATAAATATTTGTGCTATTTCAATTCAATTTTCTAAATACAAAAAAATTGAAAAATTTAGAGTTGCAATTGAAGGTATGATTGAAAAATTTTAAAAATATTTTTTTCCTATTCCTCAAATTTTTTTAACTGCTACTTTACTTCATCCTGACTATAAATTACAAGGTGTGCAGGGACTTGTTGACACTTTTTATGATACCTTAGAAATTTCACCGGAAATAAATCCAACTAGTCAACTGTGTAAGTGTAGCATAAAAGTAGAAGCAAAAATTTTGTATGAAAAATATAGAACTACAGGAAATACTCAAGAAGTTGGTCAAACTTCTAATCCTCAGAGTAAAGCTCGAATTTCAAGTTATATGCGAGATTTTCTTGGTCTTAATTCTACTAACCGTGATGATTTTGAAGAATATCTTAATCAATCTTTAGAAACAGTGGAAGACGAAGATGGCAATGAAGATTTATTAGCATGGTGGAGGAGGCGGAGCGTTGCATTTCCAATTTTAAGCAAAATGGTTCGTGATGTTCTAGCTATTCAAGCTTCATCAGTTGCATCAGAGGCTGCTTTTAGTGCGGCAAGGTTTCAACTTGGCGATCATAGACATTCATTGGCGGAAGACAGTTTGGAAATATCAGTTTTATTTAGAGATTGGGTCAACGCCGAAAGGAGAAATGATAATTTGCCAAAGTTAAGTTCCAAACAAGAAGCTTGGATTAATGCGGTACTTGGATCTAGTGATGATGAATTAGAGTCACAAGAGTTTCTAGCAAGTTTGCCAACACCGGAGGATGTTACCGTCGATATGATGCGACAATTAGAATTGAATTTTAAAGGAAAATACAAATATTAGATTACATCAGAGAACTAATTGAAACAGAACCCTTCCTAGAAGGTGGCTGCGTAAATTAGTTACTCATCTAATATTTGTAACAAATATTAGTTTTACATATGAGAACTTATTGAAACAGAACCCTTCCTAGAAGGTGGCTGCGTAGATTAGTTACTCCACTAATATTTGTAAATTGTAACTTCTAAGTTCTAAGTTGCAATTAGATTTTATTGAATAAATTTGAAGGCTTTATTAAGTCTTTTTTATATAACTATTGTCTTGCATTTTAATTTTAATATATTCATACATATTTACATATATACTAATTTGTTTGAAAATAGTTGAACATAATAAAAAGAGAACTAGCTATTACAAAATTTTATAATAAGGAACAAATGTTAAAAAATGGAACTTTAATACATCAACTAACACCTAGATTATTAAAAAAAAAAAAAAAAAGGAAAATTCAAAGTATTGCACATAACGTCCTTTTTTGGGGCCTTTTCTTCAAAATCAAAATTTCAAGTTTAAATTACTTTAAAATATTTAAAAGACAAATTTGAACTTCTCAAATTTGTAATTTCAAAATTGAAAATTGAAAATTGAAGTTTGAAATTTGAAAGTTGAATTTGAAATTTGAAATTTGAAAGTTGAATTTGAAATTTGAAATTTGAAATTTGAAATTTGAAATTTGAAATTTGAAGTTTGAAATTTGAAGTTTGAAATTTGAAGTTTGAAATTGAAATTTGAATTTTGAAATTTGAAAACTTAAGCATTATTTATTAGCTAAAAATGTTATTGAAAAAAAATCAAATAAACTAAAAATGTTATTCAATAACATATAATTTCAATACAAATAAATAAGTATATAAAAAATAAAAAATCCCCCGTCCCGTCCCGTCCCGTCCCCCCAAAACCCGTCCCATCCCGTATATATAGTGGGACGGGATGGGACTTATTTTTGTCCCCCCAATCCCGGTCCCCCCAAAATCCCCCCAGAACCGTCCCCCGTCCCGTCCCGTCCCCCTTCGTCCCGTCCCCCAGTCCCCGTCCCCGTCCCCTTGCCAGCCTTAGTTGTATGCTAAGAATCCAATATATGCCTGATTGCTGATGTCTGATGTTGAACAATTTGTGGAAGATCAACATCATCTATAGCTAGTTTCACTGTTACACCAGAAAAAAAAAGGCATATTTGTTACGTAGAAATAATGTCATACTGTACTTACTAGTCCATGTTCATTTCTTCTGTTGGATCGATCTCTATTATTCCATGCTAAAGACTTTAGTATCAAAAAACTTTTTCGTGCATTGAATTGTGGTGATGAAATTGGGATCCTACATTTTCAAATTACTTTCTCCCTTAGTGAAAGGTCCTAGAATTTAGGACCAAAAACAACATGTTAATTACCATAATCTTTTTGTTAGTATTAATGACATCTACGCCCTCCAACTTTAGGTGTGCACATCTCTAACTTTGTGTTCTCTTATAACACAGTTAGTTCAAAGATCGATTCTTACATTTCGTAGCTTTGCAAGACTCCAAATAGTACATTGTTTGAGTTTTTCAGCATGTCTAGAGTTATAAAGTTTGTTTTAGATGGTAACCCATCTAAAATTATGGTACTATTTCATGGAATGAAAGCCACATTTCAGTAGCAATACCTTTCGAAGCAATAAAAATAAAAACAAAAGATAATATAGGACATGCATAAGCTATAGAGGGGGATAATTAAATGGTATCTGGGCTATTGTCACATAGCCCAAATTTTGGGGATGAGGTATAATAATTAAATGAAGATTATATTCATGGAAGTGCCATGTAGGAAAATAAAAGGGGTGATGTGGAACTTAACAACTCAGAGGGTAAATATAAACCCAAAATTGGATGGTAGAAATAAATATAACCAAAATATATAACAAAGGGTAAATATAATCCTTTTTTAAAGTATAAGAACAAATATGATACTTTTGTGAAATAATAATGAGGAATGACCATTTGAATACAAAATATACTAATAATCCTATAATAATAAGGAATGACCATTTGTATACAAAAATAATTCCATGTATTTTTTTCGAAAGAATTTTTTTTTGTCCTACAAGTTCCATGCCACTTTAATTTCCTCTTCTTAATCGATTAAACACTGTATATTTTTCCACCGTTCGATTAATCGATGTAGCGTTGCGTTTTTCTTGTATAAATAGTTGTCAAGAGGTGTCTTTTCCCTGTATTTATAGGTTTTTTAATTTAAAAATAAGGATATTTTAGTAATTTAACTTTAAAGTTAGAGCATTCATGCTTTCAAAATCGTATAAATTTAGCATAAACTATAGATAAGTAAATAACAAACAAAAAGAAGGAAAATATTACAAATAAAGCTTCTAAACTTGTTCTTCTTGTATTGAATTTGATTCATCATAAAAACATGGAATGATGATTCGTAAGCCTAAGAATACAAAGCATAAAAATGCACATAAACAAGGTACAATGGCAAAATAACAAAGTACTTTAAATGATTGACCAGAAATTCCCATAAAGACAAGTATCGAAAGAAAATCTATTAGACCAAAAGTAATAAATAAACACTCATAAGTATGCATAATATCCTCGTGATCTTTTGGAATACAACAACACTTTGAATTTTTCAATTCCACTTCTGTCATCCTTTGATATTAATTAAACTTGTAAAATAAATCTCTCTCAAATCACCCTTATAATCGTCAATAGGTTAATTCTCTTATTTGATAGAAATATATATGGATAGTGTAGGAGGAAACCAATCCTATTCCTAGATGAATTCTAACATCTATGTGCTAATTATAATCATTTAACTATAGAAACTATGTTATTTGTTTTTATACTAAATATTAGGTAAATTGTTAATAGGGAACTTTTTCCCCATTTTTGGGGAGTTTTAGGGGTTTTTCTTAGACGTTTTCTTTTGAAATATTTTGCTTATTTTTTAGGATTTGTTTTGCCTTTTTTTTCTTTTGGAAGGTTTCTAATTTTCTTTGCCTTTTTTGGGTTTATTTTAATTTTTTTTAGTGTTTTTTTTGGAAGTTTTCTTTCGACATTTTTTGGGATTTTTTTGCTTTTTTTTTTGGACGGTTTTTTATTTTCTTGCCTTTTTTGGTTTTTTTTTGCAAGTTTCCTTACCATTTTTTTTAGACAGCTTACAAACTTTTTTTTTCTTAATCTGTTTGAAAGTTTTTTTTAGTATATTAATAAGATAATAGTATATAATTAAGAGTAACTTTCACATATAGCAAACAAAAAAATCATATTTGTATGTTATAGCAAAGTTTGCATAATTGCGCTCCATAGCAAACATATATATGTATAATTCGCTATACATATACAATTAAAAGCTGTCTATTTCGCTATACATATATACAAAAAGAGCAATTGTATAATTCGTTGGCTCCTCTTCAGAATTGTATAATTTCATTATACAAACATAAAACTGGGCAGGGGAATATTTTTATTGTATAATTATAAGTGTATAGGACGAATATATATGTATTTGCATGTGTATATACAATTTTCTCTCGCTTTATACAAACAGAAACGCAATTTATACACTTCTGTGTATAAAGCGAGAGAGGAGAACACAGAGGGAGTGAGCGAGAGAGGAGAGTGGCGAGCGAGAGTTTGAGGGAGAGAGACGCTGGCAAACAGTTTGCTACAGGACATAATTAAATCAAAGTGTGATTATACCATTTAATTTGAATTATTAGTTTGCCATTATATACAATTTTCCCTATAATTAAAGGAAAGTTGTGAAAAGATGATTTTGTCTAAATTGAAACCTTTTAAAGAAGGGCAACTAATATGAGACTGAAAAAGTATATGACTTGTTTACAGAGAGTAACAATTAAATTTGTATCCGGGTAACTTGGTCTCATATCTGGGTGACTTGGTCTCATATCCGGGTGACACCCCTCATCTATAAATTCAACATAAACCCTTGCAAACTTATCTATAAAGTCACTCAATTATTAATATTTTATTTAGAAAGTCATCCAATCAATTTAAATATTTTTTATTGCATTTTGTTGAAATACAATTTTGTTTTAAACTAATTTCTTAAAAACAATAAGATGCTCATTTTAATTATTTTATTAAATTTTTTTTATACACAAATTTTGTTTTAAAATAATTTCTTAACAAGTATAAGATACTTAATTTAATTATTTTATTAAATTTTGTTGAAATACAAATTTATTTTAAACTATATATTTTTTTAAAAAAATGTTGTGCTGCCAGCGTAGTGAATGCAATGCAATGCATCATTTCCAATTATTTTAAAAAAAAAAAAACGCTACAGCGTAATCTCTCTCTTTTTTTTATTGGATACACAATAGTAATTACTTCTGTAAAACATTAGTTCAAAATAAAAAATATATTTCAACATGTTTTAATAAAATAATTAAAATAAATATTTTATTATTTTAAAAAATAATTTTTTTAAAAAATAGTATTTCAACAAAATTTAATAAAATAAATATTTTATAATTTTAAAAAATAATTTAAAGCAAAATAGTATTTCAACAAAATTTAATAAAATAATTAAATGAGTATCTTACTATTTTTTAGAAATTAGTTTAAAACAAAAATCATATTTCAACAATTTTTAATGAAATAAATATTTAAATTAGCTGGGTGACTTTCTAAAATGAAATATCAATAGTTGAGCGATTTTGCAGATACAATAGTCATAATTGAATGACATTGATGTTATAAAAAAAGTTGAGTGACTTTTGAGGAAAAAACTATTAATTGGGTGACCATATGAAATATTAACTCCTTCAAATGGTAGCGTGCCTTTAATTTACGAGAAGTGCTAAATGACCACAATTTTGAGGCCCCAAAATGTAGAAAGACAATATTTTGAACTTTATCTAGATAATTCATTTATATATATATATATATACCTTATATATAAGCCAACAAGAAAATGACTAACACTGTCGTGCTTAATTGTACAACATGCTTTGTGAGATGTACTGCTTATTAAGTGTACTATAAAGTTGGGCCTTTTTCTATCCTTTTAATATTATATTAAACACGTGTATTACTCTTTCACAGGGCCGTCTTGATCATAAGGCCACTAAAGCGATCGCTTGGGGCTCCCATTTTCTTCCAAAGATGTATATATATGTGGATATATATTGTTATAGAAAATTCATGTATTGATAAATTTGAAAAGAATTTTTTGTATAAAAAATATAATTGAGAAATTGAATATTGTTTAGTTGATTGTAGTATCTTTTCTAGATTCTTATGTGGCTAATCAATTATAGTATCCTTTCTAGTTTCGCATGTGGTTATCTATTTTGTTGACTAGCTCATTTATATATGACGATTATCATGAGCCAACCGTATTGTGTTCTTATACTTACTTTTCTTTATTCTCCTTTCACTATTTTTACTCTTTCATTATTGAATATTCTAAAATCTCTCAAACGTTCAAACCTTCTACATTATGTAAAATCTATTGTTGTGTGTTTATAGAAAGTTCAAATTTGTTTTTGGTGTCTGGTTCAAATTTCAAGTACCAAAACTAGTCAACACTATTTAAATATTATTATATCTACTTATCAAATTCATCAAAACACTATTTTAATATCATCATATTTTTAAAAAAAATGAGTCATGTTTTATTATTCTAACTTTATATTATATAATTTTCATTGAAAATTTACTTTATTTGCATTCTTACTTCATAATGTTTGCATATATCCTGCCTCTCTAGACTTCATTTGTAGGATTATACTGATTATGGTATAATTATTCAATTTATATTTGTCAACTAAAAAAATAGGGCCTCTTGATGAAATTTGGCTTTAGTCCCCAAAACTTGTTGAGACGACCTGCTCTTTCATTTACACGTAAACTGGTAATTTTCTCTTCATTTCTTTTCCTTCTCTCATTCATAAATAAAAATAAATAAATTGATTCATCTTACTTCTTTCCTCCACGATTTCACCGAATGCTATCTTCATTCTCCTCTCAATCCGTAGGTAATCTTTTTCCTCCATCATCTAACTAAATTTTTTAGATGAATAATGGGTGTATATAATTTTTTACATGATTTTTCTCTCTAAAATTATACAATTTTCTTATTAATGATTCTCAAATATATAAGTGTAATCAAATTGCGAGTTATTTATATTTTTGAGGTTTTTAAGCAATTTTCTTTATTATTGAACTTTTATTGTCTGTAATCGCCATTTGTTTTTTGGGTCAAGATATTGGAGTACAGACGTCGCCCTTGACAGTGTTGGCTTCCTTCCCTACATAGGAGGGCGATGATGAGTCCAATAAGGCTACCAATCAACTGCTTTTGTTAAAAAAAAAATACCCTGCTCAAATTTACTGATAATGAGTCAAGGTATCTATAAATTTAAAATGATTTTTTATTATATGCTATGCGTCTATATTGTTTGAACTCTTCATTAGGTGTATGTCGGGTTCTGCAAAAGTAGAGTAGTTTTAGAGAATTCAACACCGATAGTGCATGAAGAGTCTGTGCAACTGCTCTATAAGAGGCTATTAACTTCTGTTCTTATGAAAAATACAGGGAGTATTTTCTTGAGTTTATTGGTAGTTTTTAGAATTTATTCTCTTCCCCTAACTAAAAGTCCATTACAACTACCTAATCTTTTCCATAGCTGTCATATGTTCTTTACTTCGATAAATGGCATACCATTGTGAAATGAAAATGTTGATAGATTACTATTTGAAAGTGAATATAATAGTAGTGAGTACTTCTTCTTCTCTTTTATTTTTTGGCTGAGAAAATATAGTAGTAGTACTTCAGCCTGCTCATCTTCTCCCTCATTCATTGTGCTTGGCTTCCTTTTGTTCTTCAATCTTTCAAACTGACAAATTATTTATTGATGGTTCTTTGTTCTTAAAGGTAAGGAGAAACTTACAGTTATGTTCCACCATGCATATTAGCCTATAACCGTTGTTTGAGGAGATAAAAGCATAAGTGTTGTTAATCTTGTATTCCTAAGATACTTAGAACAAAACTTTGAAGAACTTGGTAAGACACAATAAAGTTTAAGAACATTTTCACAACTAGAAAATTAAAACTAGTAGAGAAATTAGAATTAGAAACAAATTAGAAAAAATATACGAAATATTTTTTCTTAAAGAAGAATTGTTGTCAATCTATGTTTAAAGAATCTTACTGATTCCAACAAACTTTGCAGAAACACGAAGTTACCAAAGTTTAATGAACCAGTGAAGAACAGAAGAACATAAATTAATTCACAAATCTAAAATATGTAACACATACCAGAATCTGGAAAAACAGAAAGAAGATCAAGCCCACTGAATGCACAGTGTCCCATTAAGGAAATTATTCCCCTCTAGTATCCGAGGTTTGATTTGGAATATGTCCTCCCAGGATAGAATGATCTCAATCACCAGTGTATTGATACCCAAAACGCTGGTGTCAGCGAGCCACTCAACGGCAGTAAAGTACACTTAGAATACTAGATTTAGTAGTAGAAGAAGAAGTTCAGAAAATTCGTTCTTAAAATGAGAGGAAATCCCTCAATTTATAGAAAACAAAGGGTAGTGTGAAAAGGTTCTTAATGTGCCTTACCGGAAAGGTCACAAACCTTTGGAAAAGTCACAATCTTTCGGAAAGGTCACCACCTTTCATAAAAGTCACAACTTTTCATAAAAGTCGCAACTTTTCATAAAAGTCACAACTCTTCATAAAAGTCGCAACTTTTCATCAAAGTCACAACTCTTCATAAAAGTCGCAACTCTTCATTAAAGTCACAACTCTTCATAAAAGTCGCAACTCTTCATTTTCCATTCACACCTTTTAAAAACCCAACAATCCCCCGCATGAATGGGGAATGACTCCAAGACAAAGAAACGGACAAAAGTGTGTACTTTACAAGCAAGAATTAATTGCATCTGGATAAGTAGGTTTCCCCTTGGACTTTCCGTAGTGAACATATGTCGGATATACTCGGTCAATCGGTAGATGCGATATCTTTGAACCGTCGAGCTTTGGTGTATACCTAGACAACCATATGTCACACAATTAACCCTTTACCGTTTATGGTTCTTACGGTTGTGTTCGTTTCAGCCATGAACACCTCCTGGTTTCATGAGTGTATAGAGAGATGGGCTTTTGACAATCATCCTCTTTGAAGCGGCTTACACTTCACACTCACATAGGTGATTTCTAACCGTGTTATCGCGTAGATACACTATTTGGTCAAATCTGCCAAACTTAGCAAATCATTAAAAACATTAAGCTTTATTAACTCTATAACAAGCCTTAATGATGTATCCTTGTTCCTGAGCATTGTCTTCATCATGAGAATGGATTGAGTTGATTGACAATGTCGAACCGTCAGTCACAACTTTGTTTTTCTCCTTGAATCTAGCTCCTGGGATCTCCAGTCTGCTAGATAGAGTTACCGCCATGATGACTTGTCCTAAGCCGTAAACCCATTCCCTTAGATGATCTTTAAACTTTCTCTCTAGTTAGGCCTTTTTGTAAGTGGATCCGACACATTATCCTTTGACGTTACATAGTCAATTCTGATAATTCCACTAGAGAGTAGTTTTTTAACGATATCTTGTCTATGTCCTATATGACTAGACTTTCCGTTATACATCATTCTCCATGCCCTACCTATTGCATCTTGACTATCAAAGTGTATGCATACTGATGCCAAAGGTTTGGGTCAAAAAGAATATCTATCAAGAAATTCCGGAGTCTTTCAATTTATTCACCGACCTTATCTAGAGCACCTAGCTCAGAGATCATTGTAGAGCTAGCAATACATGTCTTTTTTGGAAAATTTCCAAGAGACTGCTCCTCCACCAAGAGTAAATACATATCCACTCGTGGATTTTACTCTATTTGATCCCGGTGATCCAATTTACATCACTATATCCTTTCAATATTGTATGATATTTGTATAATGCAAGACATAGTTTTGAGTATGTTTTAAATACCCCAAAACTCTTTTCATTTTCATCCAATGAGTTTAATTGGGATTATTTGTGAACCGACTCAGTTTATTAATAGCACAAGCTATATCTGATCGCGTACACTTTTTGATATACATCATACTTCCCAATACTCTAGTATAATCCAATTATGAGTCACTTTCACCTTCATTCTTTTGAAGTGTAAAGCTCACATTATTGGAGTCTTGACAATATTAAAATCCAAATATTTGAACTAGTCAAGTACTTTTTCAATGTAATGAGACCGTGACAATGCTAAACATCTTGGAGTTCTAAGGATTCTTATACCTAAGATCGCATCAGCAACTTCAAGATTTTTCATTCCAAACTTGCTTTTCTAACATACGTTTAGTAGCATTTATGTCATTAGTGTCTCTATTGATGATCAACATATCACCAATTATACAAACAAACAATGACCTAGTGATTTTAATGTAAACACATTTATCACTTCCATCATTCTTAAATCCATTTACCAACATAGTTTGGTCAAATATCTTATGTCATTGTTTGGGCGCTTGTTTTAGTCCATAAAATAACTTAACAAGTTCGCACACTTTCTTTTCTTTACCAAGAACCACAAAACCCTCGAGTTGTTTCATGTAAATTTCTTCCTCCAATTCTCCATTTAAGAGAGTTGTTTTCACATTCATTTGATGAATTTGGAGGTCATATACCACAACTAATACAACTAACATCCAAATGAATGTAATTCTAGTTACTGGCGAGCATGTGTCGAAAAGATCAAGACCTTGTTTTTGTCTTGCTTTTTATCTGTCAACAGTTCCATCGACTTTCATTTTCCTTTGAGGATTCACTTTGAACCCAAAAGTTTATTTCCTGTGGGAAGATCAACCAACTTCCAATAGGATTGCTCAAGATTGGACCAATCTCACTATTAACACCATCTGTCCAAAAGGATAAGTCTACAGAAGACACAAGAAATGTTACAAAGTCATATTCGAAGAAAGTAGATGTCCTTTGACAGTTACTACACCTTGGAATATCTTTATTAAGTACATTCTACTTTTGTTCTTTCCAAGGTCGTTTAGGACTTTCACTAGACTACTCAAGTCTAATATAACAGTCCACTATCTTAGGTCCCATTTTAATCGTTTTAGGAATAGGAACTTGGACTTTGGCTAGACACCCCCACACTTTGAAATGTTTCAAGTTGGATTTCCTTCATTTCCATTTCTCATATGGAATAGATTGTGTCCTGGAAAAACAAAATTTTCCATTGCTTTCTTTATGAAAAGGCAAAACTTTTTGTTGTTCCCTTTTGCATTGAGGATAGTTCCTCCACACAAGTTTTGTGGTAAACCAAAACTTATAAGTAATGCATTGATCATTTCCTTCAAAGTTCAGTTTTTTTTTTCCATTAGATTGAGGTGAATAGGGCAGCAGTTTGATGGATAATTCCACTTTTCAAACATATTTCTGCAAAATGAGATTTATACTCTCCATCCCTATTACTTCTTATCTTTTTCCCAACTGATTTTCAACTTCAATATTATATTGTCTAGACGTTTCTATTGCTTCATCCTTACCATTCAGCAAATAGACATAGTCATTTCTAATGCAATTGTCAATGAAAGTTACGAAATACTTTTTTTCACCATGAGATGGTGTTGACTTCATATCACAAATGTCAGTGTAAATCAATTCTAAGGGATTAGAATTCCTTTCAACAGATTTATAAGAATGCTCAGCATACTTAGATTTCACACAAACTGGACATTTTTTTATTTATTGCACTCAAAGTTTAGACAAAACTTCTAAGTTGATCAATTTTCCTTACAAGGTTTTGTAATTGACATGTCTCAAGTGTTCATGTCACAAATAGTTTGACTCAAGCAAGTAAGAACAAATAAAAATATTGAGTTTGAAAAGCTCTCCGTGAGGTAGCTTTTTCTCACAGATATTTGTTCCTATTTCTTACAATTTTGTATGACACAAACATTGTTTAGAGTCATCACCTTGTCAAATGTCCTTTTCAGCAAGACCTTTCCATAACTTTCAATTTGATTGTTATAGAACTACCCGTGAACAAAGTTTCATCAGGTCCAATAAAGGCAATATAATCCAAATGTTTCTTTTACAAAACATAACGAATAATTATTCACCAATATTCATGTCTATGCAAATACTTTTATTATAATAGACATATTTTCATGAAAAATCACAACATTTTAAGTGACACTTTTTCATAAAAGAACACTTTTATTTTGAACAAGTATATATATAATTTGGTAGTTTCATACTAGTCACATCATATACTAGTAATAGAGAAACTCAACAACCACAATACCGAATATACTCGCTCCAAGAATTTTGTGGGTCTAACATAATACAAAAGTATCATTGAATTTCATATCTTTTTCTCCAAAATTAAATTAGACACCAAATCTAATTTTATCTTTATCATAAGCAAAGAACCCCCACATTTTAAATATGATCTCAAAAATATTTTTCAAGTATTTGAAAATAGTTTTTCCACATATTTTCCCAGACTATCAAAATGTCATTCGCACTATGAAACCTCTTTTGAAAATATTATTCTACAAAAGAATTATATTGCTTCAATTATCTTTGACAATATTTACATAGTGTCAAAGTTCATTCATAGAGGCACAAAATCACAAACTCTAAGTCACTAGTATTTTTCCATCTATCACAAATAGACATACCACTTAGTATTTAGAATACTAACAATAAAGACAAAAAAATTTGTACAATTTGTTTCTATATAACAGTGAGTTTATAGAAAGTCAAAAGTACATCATTCACTTATTATGTGAAGTTTTCATAATTTTTCAAACCAATTGGATAGTTTGATTTATCCAGAGTAATAAACTACAAAAGTTTTTAGCCTACAAAAATCAGACACAATCAAATTTCAAATGGAGTACAAAACTACAATAGTTTTTTTTTTTCTTTTAGTCTCCAAACATAATTAAACATATTCTTTATCACATAGAAATGTTTTTTCTTTTCAAATAGTCTTCCAACTATAACATTTTGACATACTATTTTATCAAACAAAAATGTGCATCTCTCATTTTGCAAACTAAAGAATTTTAAAGGCAATACTATTTGCCAAGAAAAATTCATTCCACAACAAATGGTTTGCAGATCTTTTTCCAAAGATACACATGATAAAAAATCAAAATTGTTAACTCTTAGAAACTATTTTCCACAGATAAATAATAAGAAGATTACCTGGTGTAATCTTTAACCGAAATAGCACCAATTTTTTCTGTACATTCTCACTTCGACCTTGCTAAACAAATCACCAAATAATGGAGAAGTAATGCCTTAAACTTCTACTTCCATGATCTATTTCTCTCAATCAGTAGAATACAAGAAATACCAACAGTATAATAATTTCCTTAAGATTGTTGTTCGTCTTGTATTCCTAAGATACTTAGAACAAAACTTTGAAGAACTTGGTAAGACACAATAAAGTTTAAGAACATTTTCACAACTAGAAAATTAAAACTAGTAGAGAAATTAGAATTAGAAACAAATTAGAAAAAATATACGAAATATTTTTTCTTAAAGAAGAATTGTTGTCAATCTATGTTTAAAGAATCTTACTGATTCCAACAAACTTTGCAGAAACACGAAGTTACCAAAGTTTAATGAACCAGTGAAGAACAGAAGAACATAAATTAATTCACAAATCTAAAATATGTAACACATACCAGAATCTGGAAAAACAGAAAGAAGATCAAGCCCACTGAATGCACAGTGTCCCATTAAGGAAATTATTCCCCTCTAGTATCCGAGGTTTGATTTGGAATATGTCCTCCCAGGATAGAATGATCTCAATCACCAGTGTATTGATACCCAAAATGCTGGTGTCAGCGAGCCACTCAACGGCAATAAAGTACACTTAGAATATACTAGATTTAGTAGTAGAAGAAGTTCAGAAAATTCATTCTTAAAATGAGAGGAAATCCCTCAATTTATAGAAAACAAAGGGTAGTGTGAAAAGGTTCTTAATGTGCCTTACCGGATAGGTCACAAACCTTTGGAAAAGTCACAATCTTTCGGAAAGATCACCACCTTTCATAAAAGTCACAACTTTTCATAAAAGTCGCAACTTTTCATAAAAGTCACAACTCTTCATAAAAGTCGCAACTTTTCATCAAAGTCACAACTCTTCATAAAAGTCGCAACTTTTCATTAAAGTCACAACTCTTCATAAAAGTCGCAACTCTTCATTTTCCATTCACACCTTTTAAAAACCCAACAATAAGTAATGAATTAGTGGTGATTGAATTCATTAACAAGGATAAAAAAAAAAAAAAAACTACTGCTAATGTATAAGTTCTCTCTAGCTACCAACATGTCACTGATAGTCCCGTTGTATTCCATTGACCTATTGTTCCAAATTAATATGTTCCTTATTTTAGTTTTGAGTAAGCAATTAGTGATAGACCATTGGGTTGGTTAGCAGTTTCAATCTGGTATGAATAGATTTGGATACGTGTTTATTTGTGAAATGCCCATTTCGATACGTGTTTGAATCTTTCGATTTATGATATGGTGTTCTTTTTCTTTACCCGGAATGAGTGAAAGTTTAAATTTTGTATTTCTATTGATTTTTCTTGTGTGTTCCTTTTAGGGTATGGATGAATGTAGAGGATTAATATGTTTGAACTTTACTGGTTTGGGGTAGACCTTAGTTAATTTAATTGATTGATGGGGTTCTGTTAGATTTATGCCCAAGTAATAGAAACCTTTTCTGGGTTTCGGGTCGAGTGGTGAGAGGGTAATTTGTGTTGTGTGGGTTAGGCGCACTCGTGGATTTGAAGGATGACTTGGTGTTTAAGTGGAGAAATGTGTAGTAGGCGGTTTAGAGATTTCTTGGTGATAATTAAGATAAAGAAATCATTATTCTGGTATGATATTTGGTTTCTTAAAGGGGTGGGGAGGACAAAGAAGCTAAAGTTTTGACCTGTTTGAACTATTCATTGGGTTTTGTTGTAGGTTGTCCTAGAAATGCTTCTACTGAGTATATGGATTTAACATATATGATTTTACCTGTGTTGATGAACTTCTCTGCCATTTGTCTCATCCAACTGTTTCTTTGCAGGTAAAAGATCCTTGAAATGACGACTTTTGCCTCGTGCTAAAGGTTAGTGGAGTTACTATCTTCATCTGTTTTAGCAAATATCTTTTACGGAACTTCTCAAAGTTTTTTTTGGTACTTGATAGTAATAACTCATCTATTTAAAAGCACCAAATCCTTTAGTTATTTTCTATTAACTTCAAGTTGTTATCTGCTCTCTAATAACATACCAAATATGTTTTCTGGAACTTTATCAGGTATAAGATTACTTTTTGTTCATATTAATTTGTGGGATAAACTAATCACTTCGATTTTGCTAAACCTAAACAGGAAACATATTTTGCAATTATTATGTTGCTTTGGTGATGGTGCGAGACAACCTAGGAAAGTTATGCTTTTTTCGTCCCGTTATTCGAATGATCAAAATTGTCCGAAACATTGATAATAACAAAATCGTCTCTGGCATCAACATGAAGTTTATATGGCTTTTGAATTACCAAACGAATTTGACAGTCAAAAAGTATTGTATTAGATAACTTATCTTTGATCTGTCGTTAAAGAGCATATTATATCTTAGAAGATGACATCATGTATTAATTTGCAGGAACAAATACTTAACATGAATCAATCGAAGAAGCTTTTTGTTCATACTTCCAAGTTGTAATGATTTTTTAATACTGATACGATGTTTGTCGTTAGTCCATATTGGGTCTGTGTTGGTACGGATCATTCCCATCTAGTATACATATATATATATAGGGCAGGGTCGGGTCTATGCATACTTTAATAAGACATTGACCTTAGGCCCCCAATTTTAGGGGCCTCAATTTATTATCAAGAATAAATTATGTGTTAATTTTTTATAGAAAAAATATTAATTATTTATGATAAAAAGTATATATATTTAAAATTATTATTTTATTCTCTTTAACCCCATTCAAATAGAAGAAATCAAGAAAATATTGTTTTATTTTCTTACACTCTCTCCACTAATATTCACATTATTTTATTCTTTTTAACTCTTTTTACACTCTTCATTAAATTTTTGATAAGTTAGAGTAACATTCCGTCAAAAATATCAATCTATAGTCGAAGAGTGTTGAACAAAGTGAGTTGTAAATTCTTTTTCCATTTCTTCTTAGATTTTCAAGCATTACACAAGCATAGTAAAATGTGGAGTATACCAAATTATCAATTTTTTGAATCAAATCTATGGTTCTAACTCTTATATTTATTTGAAATTTGTCAACATATTACTTATAGAACTATGTTAACAATTCTATAATGATTACCCGAGTAAAATGATATTATATTTTTCAACGTTGAATTGATAAAATATTATCTAAAACTAATAATTGGAAAAGAAACCGAATTAATTATTTATGAAAAATATATATTAAGTAATACTTTGCATTTTAAAATGTAAGAAATAAATTTTAAATAAATGCATGTGAAGTTTATTTAGATTTTAGGCCTCTAAATAAGATTTCACTTTAGGCCCCCGATTGCATTGAGCCGCCCCTGATATAGGGGTGTTCACGGTTTGGTTTGGGTCGGTTATTGGTCAAAACTAAAACCAAACCAACTTAATCGGTTTTAAAATTATCAAACCCAAACCAAACCAAATATAATATACATTTATCGATTTGGTTGTTTTCGGTTTTGGTTTGGTTTGGTTCGGTTATTCGGTTATTAACCATACATAAAAATAAAATAAACAATTCATTCAAAACGTGAAAAAAGTGACAACAATCCATTCAAACAAAAAAATAATTAGAATGACTGGCATTACAAAACTTTCGATCATTGAATTTACTGAATAAAACTTCAAAATTCACTATTTTGGCATAGAAAGAAGAGACAATGTTATTTTTAATCCCACAAAGAATTTCCATAGACACTCATATACATGAAACCAATAAGAAAAATGTTCTCACCTTGGACATTTTTTCTTTCACAAGTAAATTATAAATAAATTTTGATGAAACATATATAAAATCTTTAAAATTGTTTATGAATATAATTTATTATGTATGTATAATAATAAAATTTATGTATATAACTTGTTGGTTTTCGGTTATTTCTTCGATTTTTTTCGAAAAAAACCATAACCAAATCAAATACTATTGGTTCTTAACAATCTAAAACCAAACCAAACCAAAACCCAAATTAAATCGGTTCATTTGATCGATTTGGTTTGATTTTTTGATTTGGATCGGTTTTTATCCAAACCATGAACACGAAATATGTACACAAACTCTTGCTTTGATATGCTCGACATCAACATACTAGTCACAAGACAATAATAATGAACCAAATTCAGTTTTCTAAGTGAGAAAAATGATTTCATACTTTAATGGCTCTTTAAGTTGGAACCTTTTATTAAAGATAACGTTGTGTTAAACAGATTGGAAGGCTACTAACCATGTGAAACAAGCAACCTCATTTCCTGCTATAAATTAAATCCTTCACACTGTTATTATCTCCTTCATTTGGATTACTTCATAAGCATCATAATTAAGCCCATGACATTTTCAATAGTAAGATATATTGCAGGCTACTCTCAATATTTACTTGTAATATTTTAATTATCAAAGTACATTATCATTTGCAAGCATGAATTTGATCCCCAATTACCCAACAAAAGAACCTCTTATTTAGTGTGACGTTAGATGAATGAGTTATGCTAAGAATAAAGTGTCACCCTAAAGCAGCTCTTATATATGGTATGTACACTTTTGAGGAGAATGCTTCAAATTGACACACACTCTTTATGGATCTTTTTCTCTTCGGAGTGCCACAACAAATGTAATGCGTAGCTTGAGAATTGAGGAGCGAATGAAATGAAGAATGTGTAACACCCCACTACTAGAGAGACACAGAATTAGAAAGAAATCGTTTTTGGAAATAATCAAATTTGGAAAGTTTGACAAAGTTAAGTATGAGTTTTGGGTTAACTTCAAACACCCATAACTCCTAAATCAGGATGACTTAGGTGTGCTACGAGATACCATAGGAAATATCTTTGAATTATCTTTCCAACGCCGCCGAGTTTGTGCGATTTCGAGTTCGTATGAGGAAGATATGCCTATTTGAAGTTGGGTTGTCTAGATAAGAAAAATCAAAACCGGATTTTAGAAGGGTATTATGGTCTTTTCACTATCCAATTAAATTACTTTGTTTTTGATAATTACTTAGGGGTCTAAACTGAATTTGGTCAGTTTATGCACTCAAAGATTCACCCTAGGGTTTTTAGAGAAAGAACGCAAGAGGAGAAAAGAGGAGAAAGAGCCAAAGTTCATCGTTCTTGAGGTTTTGCTTGAGGATTTCGCCAAGGATTGATCCCTACGAGGTATGTGAGATCACATAGCGTTGGGTTCGTTTACCCACACGCCAATCATGATTTGATTCAGCGTAATTATATTCTTGAAAGAAGAGTTTATTAGTTTTTGATGAATATTGTTGAAAGTTTCGTTTGAATCTTGATTGTTGAAGTTTTGAGAAGTTCTTGAGTTAGATTTGTGAAATTAGACGTCATTTTGAAAAGATTCTTGCATATTTTGGTTTTGTAGTCGAATCTAAGTGTTTGGGGAAAGAACCAATTGAATCTAGAGGGTTTAGAGTTGAAAAACGAGCAAGAAAAATTGGAAAAAATCTGGGGAAAAGGGGTATGGCACCGCGCCAGCCAGAGCGCCCCACAAAGTGTTATGTAGTATGGCACAAAGGGGTAATAAGCCTCCTACATGTGCTAAGTGTGGTAGAAACCACTCAGGGATGTGTCGTGATGGCTCTACTGGTTGCTTCAAGTATGGCCAGAACGGTTATTTTATGAGAGAATGTCCTAAGAACAAGCAGGGTAATGGTAATGGGGGGCAATAGAGCCTAGTCTTCTTCAGTTGCTCCACCAGACATAACTGCATCTAGAGGAGCTACTTCAGGGGCAGGCGGATGAGGAAATGGTTTGTATGTTATCACTAGTCTGCAAGAGCAAGAGAATTCTCCAGATGTTATCAATGGTATGAACATAATATTTAACTTTGATGTTTATGCTTTACTAGATCCAGGAGCGAGTTTATCCTTTGTAACTCCTTATGTTGCGATGCATTTTGATGTTCTTCCTGAAAAATTTAGTGAGCCCTTCAGTGTTTCTACACCTGTTGGTGAATCTATTATAACAGAGAGAGTCTATTGTGATTGTACAATTTCCATCAATCACAAGAGCACCATGGCTGATTTACTGGAGTTAGACATGATAGATTTTGATGTTATTCTTGATATGGACTGACTTCATGCCTGTTATGCCTCAGTTGATTGTAGAACTCGAGTTGTCAAGTTCCAGTTTCCTAATGAGCCAGTTATAGAGTGGAAGAGTAGTTCAACAATGCCTAAGGGTCGTTTTATTTCGTACCTTAAGGCAAGAAAGTTAGTTTCCAAGGGGTGTGTCTATCACTTAGTTGGAGTTAATGACTCTAGTGTTGAGATACCTCCTATTCAATCAGTTTCAGTAGTAAAAAAGTTTCCAGAAGTCTTTCCAAATGATCTTCCGGAGTCCCTCCTGAGAGAGAAATAGACTTCGGTATAGATATTTTTCCCGATACTCATTCTATATCTATTCCGCCATATAGAATGGCACTAGCAGAGTTAAAAGAGTTGTTGAAAGATCTCCTAGAGAAGAGTTTTTTTTTCTTATTATGTTGAAAGTATTTTTTACTATTTATTAAAATAATAGTATATAATTAAATGAAAGTTGTGAAAAGACGATTTTATCTAAAGTGAAGGCTTTTAATTAGAGCCGTCAAAATGGGCTTAGCCCATGGGGCCGGACTAACCCAACTCGTCATTAAGATAGGGTTGGGTTATGATTTTTCAGGCCCATTTAAAATTAGGGCTTATAAGCTCGACCCTAGCTTTTCCAAATCAATTTCTATGTTAAGTGGTTATAATATTGGGGATGAGGTATAATAAATAAATGAAGATTATATCCATGGAAGTGCCATGTAGGAAAATAAAAGGGGTGATGTGGAACTTAACAGCTCAAAAGGTAAATATGAACCCAAAGTTGGATGGTAGAAATAAATATAACCAAAATATATAGCAAAGGCTAAATATAATCCTTTTTTTTAGAGTATAAGGGTAAATATGATCCTTTTTCGAAATAATAATAAGGAATGACCATTTGAATACAAAATATACTAATAATCCTATAATAATAAGGAATGACCATTTGTATACAAAAATAATTCCATGTATTTTTTTGGAAGGAAATTTTTTTGTCCTACAGGCTCCATGCCACTTGAATCTCCTCTTCTTAATCGATTAAACACGGTATATTTTTCCACCGTTTGATTAATCGATGTAGTGTTGCATTTTTCTTGTATAAATAGTTGTCAAGAGGTGTCTTTTCTAGGTATTTGTAGGTTTTTTAATTCAAAAATAAAGATATTTTAGTAATTTAACTTTAAAGTTAGAGTGTTCATGCTTTCAAAATGGTATAAATTTAGCATAAACTATAGATAAGTAAACAACAAACAAAAAGAAGGAAAATATTACAAATAAAGCTTCTAAACTTGTCTTCTCTTATTGAATTTGATTCATCATAAAAACATGGAATGATGATTCGTAAGCCTAAGAATACAAAGCATAAAAATGCACATAAACAAGGTACAATGGCAAAATAACAAAGTACTTTAAATGATTGACCGGAAATTCCTATAAAGACAAGTATCGAAAGAAAACCTATTAGACTAAAAGTAATAAATAAAGACTCATAAGTATGTATTGAGATTTACAGAGAGAAAAATCATATTGAAGGAGAAGAAGAAGAATGTATTTTTATCAAAACTGTATGAGTTAGTTACAGACGGAGTATTTATACAATTCAGTCAATACATGTGCTACTGCTACAATGTTAACAAACTAACTACCTTCTAACTGACCATTAATCAGACTAGTTAATTAAACACCTAAACTAACCATTTCACTAACTATCAGAGTTAATCAACTAACTACCTAACTAACAGAATTGATCAATCACTTAACCAATTCCAATATTCCCCCTCAAGCTGGATGTACTGAAGAGATTCAATACTCCAAGCTTGTCTAGAAGAAACTCATGATGTGATCTTCCTAGTGCCTTAGTCAACAAATCAGCCTGCTGATCCTTAGTGTTGATATAGTTAGTTTGGATGAGACCTTTTTGAATTTCTCTCGAATGAAATGACAATCAATCTCGATGTGTTTAGTACGCTCATAAAACACGGGATTTGCAGCAATCTGTATAGCAGCCTCGCTATCACAGTATATAGAAGCTGGTTCAATCAATTTTACTCTTAGCTCCTTGTGTAGACTTGCAATCCACACCACTTCAGCTGTCAGACTAGCCATACTCTTGTACTCAGCTTCTGCAGAGCTCCTTGACACTGTATTTTGCTTCTTGGACTTCCAAGATATGAGTGAATCACCATATTTCAATACAAAACCTGTTATAGACCTTCTAGTATTTGGACACGCAGCCCAATATGCGTTACAATAACCTGTCAAATGGGGCTTGCTATCAGAACTCATTAATAATCCTCTTCCAGGTTCAAGTTTGATATACTTGATTACTCTTAAGGCAACAATCCAGTGTGACATCTTCGGTCGTTGCATGAACTGGCTCAAGGACTGTACAACAAAAGCTATATCTGGTCTTGTATTGGTAAGGTATAACAACTTGCCCACAAGTCTTTGGTAGCTAGAAACATCTGCATATAAAATATCAGTGGTTTGTGTATTCTGATCATACTCTATACTGGTCAGCTTTATGTTACATTCCAGAGGTGTTACACTTGGTTTAGCATTTCCCAGTCCTGCCTCAACTATCAACTCAAGGGCATATTTCCTCTGATTCATCACAATTCCTTTTCTGGACCTTAAAAATTCAATTCCCAAGAAATATTTGAGATCACCTAAATCTTTAATCTTGAAATAACTATGCAATACATGTTTGGTTTCTTCTATCAATCCAATATCATTACCTGCGATAAACAGGTCATTAACATATACTAAGATTATCACCATTCCAGATCCTCTTTTCTTTGTGAATAAAGAGTAATCGAGATGACTTTGTGTGTATCCTGAATTGGACAATGCCTCAGTCAATTTTGCATTCCATTGTCTTGATGCTTGCTTAAGTCCATATAGAGACTTAACAAGTTTACAGACAAGATTCTGGTCCTTTCCCATGCTACAAAATCCTTTAGGCAGTTCCATGTAAACCTCTTCAAACAAATCACCTTGGAGGAATGCATTGAGCACATCTATCTGATAAATTTTCCAATTTTCAGCTGCTGCTAAGGCTATGATTGATCTCACAGTTACCATTTTCACAACAGGAGAGAAGGTTTCTTGATAATCAATCCCCTCAGTTAGACTATATCCCTTGGCTACCAATCTAGCTTTGAACCTGTCAATTTCACCATCAGCCTTATATTTGATTTTGAAAATCCATTTACAACCTATAGTTGCCTTTCCTGTTGGCAGTGGAACCATTATCCAAGTTCCAATCTCCTTCAATACTTGAATCTCCTGTTGCATAACCTTCACCCATCTGGTGTCCTTCAGTGCTTCCTCATAATTTCTGGGCTTAATGTTAGTAGAGAACTTAGACAAATATGCTTTATACTTAGAAGTCACATTATCATAGGATACATAGTTGCTTTGAGAGTGAGTATGACATCTTGGGGTAACATAATCTTTCATCCAAATGGGAGGATGAGGAACTCTAGATGACTGTCTTGATCCTCTTGCCTGAACTACTGCATTATTACCTTCATGATCTGCATGAACTGTTGTATTATCACCCTCATGATCTCCAACAACTGCATTATCATTGATTCCATCTGCTGCAACCACATGCATATTTCTTTCACTTGGATCAACATCTATCCTTGTCATATTGTCCTCCATAGGTATGTTAACATTTTCTAATTCAGCATTGTCAATGACAGGTACTTGCATAAAAACTAGCACTTCTTCACTTTCTGTAGACACATGATCTGCAAGATCATTATCATTCATGACCATATCTCTTGGAAACAATGGTTGTTGTGTGTTTGTCACTTGAAGGAAAGGGAACACATCTTCCCTAAACACAACATCTATGCTCACCATAAACTTGAGTTGAGAAATACTGTATAGAAGATAACCTTTCTGAGTTGCTGAATATCCCATTAGAACACATGCTTCAGCTCTAGGAGAGAATTTATCAGGCTTCACCATCCTTGTTGCATAACATAGACACCCTATAGTTCTGAGATGATCAACTCTTGCCTTGTGACCATTGAACTTTTCATAGGGAGCCTGTACTTTTAGTACTTCAGTAGGTAGTCTGTTTATCAAGTAAACAGCAGCTAGTACACACTCTCCCCAAAACCTAATAGGGATACCACCCTGGAATCTGAGTGCCCTAGCTACCTCAAGTATATGCCTATGTTTTCTTTCCACAACTCCATTTTGCTATGGAGTGTGTGGACAACTGCTTTCATGAATAATACCAAGTGACTTGAATAAAGTACCACATTTATTATTAAAGAACTCTGTGCCATTATCTGATCTCACTCTCTTAACATTCTTATTGAACTGATTTTGAACTAAAACAAGAAATGACTTCAATCTTACAAACACATCACTTTTCATTTTCATCAAATATAACCAGGTCATTCTTGAATTATCATCAACTATAGTCAAGAAAAATCTACAACCATTGTGAGTAGCAGTTCTATATGGTCCCCAAACATCTAGATGAAGTAAATCAAACACATTATCATCTCTAGACATGCTTATTTGAAATGGTAATCTAGTCTGCTTTGCAAGAGGGCAGACTGTACACTTATTACATGAGCTAAGATCAACATCATACAAAGACATATGCTTCAACACCTTAATTGAGGGATGCCCCAACCTATTATGCCAAAGTAGATTGTGATTATCTGAATGTTGTGTCATGGTCACTATCCCATTACTCCTACCTGTTCTACATGGAATCTGAGTAGATAAATAATATAGACCATCAACCTCCTTACCAATCCCCTTCACCTTGCCATTGGAGAGGTCCTAAATGACAAAGAACTCAGGGAAAAAATCAACTGAGCACCTCAGTTGTCTTGTTAGCTGTGAGACTGAAAGTAAATCATATTTGAACTCAGGCACAACTAGTACATTCTTCAATATGCCATCACTAACTACTTTGCATTCACCAACATGTGTTACTAAAGAGTGTTCACCATTAGGTAGTTGTACTTTCCTGCCCATACAACTAGATATAGAACTCAATCTAGAGTTTTTAGATGTGATATGACATGTGGCACCTAAGTCTAATATCCACCTTTCTGCCTTTTTCGTTTCTCTACTTGTTACAAATAAAGCATTAGGATTGGAAATTATACCTGCCATGTTAACCATGTCCATTGCACCTCCTGAGCTTGAAGTTGGTTCCTCCATGTCCATCATCTTTTTGTATTGATGGTACAATTGTTGCTCCTAGATCATAGCTGCAAAAGCATCAGCTGAAGCTCCTTCATATCTAGCTAAATTTCCTTCATGTCTGCCAGTATTCACTTGTCTACCAGCATTCATCTGATTCACCATGTCTTGTTGCTTATTGTCTTGATTTGCTATTAGTCCTAGCTTCTTATTAAACTTCCAAGCAGGAGGGTATCCAATCAACTTAAAACAATTGTCCTTAACGTGACCCTGAAGCTTACAATAATCACATATTTGATCCCAATCTTTCTTCTTAACCTGGAATTTCCTTTGAAAATTTCCTTTTCCAGCATATAAAGCAGTAGGATCTAGAATGTGCAAATTTGCAATCATTCGTTGGCTCTCATCTGCCATGATCATAGAATATGCCTTTCTGACACTAGGCAAAGGATACAACTACGCGCATGACTATAGACTTCATTCAATTCCATCAAAAAAACAAACAACCTTAAACATGCTAGATGATCCACATAAGTTCTAGACTAATCACATTTGCATGAAGGTGAAGGAACTAAGGCGTCAAATTCATCCCATAACAATCTCAATTTTGAGAAATAAGCAGAAACTGTCAAATTGCCTTGATGAATCGTGCAAATATCCCTGTGCAATTGATAACCTCTTGATCCGTCAACTTTATCGAACCTCTCTTTGAGATCTGCCCAGACCATAGCTGCATCTGTAGCATATACTATCCCACTAAGTAATTCCTTTGATACAATATTCATGATCCAAGCTAACACGAAGGCATTACATTTTTCCCACTGCTCTTCCAATTCTCCCTCATAATCACTCCTCTTAATTGTTCCTAATACAAACCCCAACTTACTTTTAGCCCTAAGATTAATCGTCATGGATCTGCTCCATAAAGAATAATTTTCAGTTCCTGTAAGTTGCACGGTGGTGAGAACACTTCCAGGAGTATCTGAGTTGTGAATATAGAGTGGGTGATAGCACTTTCGATCGATATCTTCAAGAGTCTCTGTTCGTGCAGTTGCTTGGACATTAATGGAGGTTTCTGCAGCATTCTCCATTAAGTTGTTTCTTCAGTAATCCCAGTCAACTAGTGAATGGATGATTGAATCGATTCCCGATTCAGTGCTCTGATACCATATTGAGATTTACAGAGAGAAAAATCATATTGAAGGAGAAGAAGAAGAATGTATTTTTATCAAAACTGTATGAGTTAGTTACTATTTATACAATTCAGTCAATACATGTGCTACTGCTACAATGTTAACAAACTAACTACCTTCTAATTGACCATTAATCATACTAGTTAATTAAACACCTAAACTAACCATTTCATTAACTATCAGAGTTAATCAACTAACTACCTAACTAACAGAATTGATCAATCACTTAACCAATTCCAATAGTATGCATAATATCCCCGTGATCTTTTGGAATACAACAACACTTTGAATTTTTCAATTTTACTTCCGTCATCCTTTGATATTAATTAAACTTGCAAAATAAATCTCTCTCAAATCACCCTTAATCGTCAATAGGTTAATTCTCTTATTTGATAGAAATATATATGGATAGTGTAGGAGGAAACCAATCCTATTCCTAGATGAATTCTAACATCTATGTGCTAATTATAATCATTTAACTATAGAAACTATGTTAGTTTGTTTTTATCCTAAATATTAGGTAAATTGTTAATAGGAAACTTTCGCCCCTTTTTGGGGATTTTTAGGGGTTTTTTTTAGACGTTTTCTTTTGAAATATTTTGCTTATTTTTTGGGATTTGTTTTGCCTTTTTTTTTTTTTGGGAAGGTTTCTAATTTTCTTTGCCTTTTTTGGGTTTCTTTTGAATTTTTTTAGTGTTTTGTTTTGGAAGTTTTCTGTCGACATTTTTTGGGATTTTTTTGCCTATTTTTTCGGACGGTTTTTAATTTTCTTGCCTTTTTTGGGTTTTTTTTTTTACGTCTTTTTTTTGCAAGTTTCTTTACCAAATTTTTTTAGACTGTTTACAAACTTTTTTTTTTCTTAATATGTTTGAAAGTTTTTTTTTAGTATATTATTAAGATAATAGTATATAATTAAAGGAAAGGTGTGAAAAGATGATTTTGTCTAAATTGAAGCCTTTTAATTAGAGCCGTCAAAATGGGCTTAGCCCATGGGGCCGGACTAACCCAACCCGTCATTAAGATAGGATTGGGATATGATTTTTCAAGCCCATATAAAATTCTAGTATCAAAAACTCGATGTTACAGTTAAATTTGTATGAAATCAAGGACACGCGTTAGTTGATTATTAACAATTGAATGTTATGCGATCAATTAAAGTATGAGTGAATGAGCTCGGAATATATATGAAGTTTCAATATTATCAATCGTAAACATTGGATAATGTTAAAGACTCAATCCTATTAACAAAGTTTTTTTCTGCAAACCCATTTGAATACAATATATAATAACAATCCTATAATAATTAGGAATGACTACAAAATAATTACGCTGATTTTTTTTGTCTTGATTGCATACTAAAAGTGTAGAATTTGACCCATGCAACTTTAATCGATTAAACACCATATATTTTTCCACTGTTCGATTAACCGATGTAGTCTTGCGTTTTTCTTGTATAAATAGTTGCCAAAAGGTGTCTTTTCGGTGTATTTGTAGTTTTTTTTTTTTAATTTGAAAATAAAGGATATTTCACTAATTTAACTTTAAAGTCAGAGAATTCATGCTTTCAAAATCGTATAGACTATAGATAAGTAAACAACAAACAAAAAGAAAGGAAATTATTACAAATAAAGCTTCTAAACTTGTTCTTCTCTTATTGAATTTGATTCATCATAAAAACATGGAATGATGATTCTTAAGCATAAGAATACAAAGCATAAAAATGCACATAAACAAGGTACAATGGCAAAATAACAAAGTACTTTAAATGATTGACCGGAAATTCCTATAAAGACAAGTATCGAAAGAAAACCTATTAGACCAAAAGTAATAAATAAACACTCATAAGTATTCATAATATCCTCGTGATCTTTTGGAATGCAACAACACTTTGAATTTTTCAATTTCACTTCCGCCATCCTTTGATATTAATTAAACTTGTAAAATAAATCTCTCTCAAATCACCCTTAATCGTCAATAGGTTAATTCTCTTATTTGATAGAAATATTTATGGATAGTGTAGGAGGAAACCAATCCTATTCCTAGATGAATTCTAACATCTATGAGCTAATTATAATCATTTAACTATAGAAACTAGGGGTGTTCACGGTTTGGTTTGGGTCAGTTATTGGTCAAAATCAAAATCAAATTAACTTAATCGGTTTTAAAATTATCAAAACCAAACCAAATCAAATATAATATACATTTATCGGTTTGGTTGTTTTCGGTTTTGGTTTGGTTTGGTTTGGTTCGGTTATTCGGTTATTAACCATACATAAAAATAAAATAAACAATTCATTCAAAATGTGAAAAAAGTGACAACAATCCACTCAAACAAAAAAGTAGTTAGAATGACTGGCATTACAGAACTTTCGATTATTGAATTTACTGAATAAAACTTCAAAATTCACTATTTTGGCATAGAAGGAAGAGACAATGTTATTTTTCACAAAGAATTTTCATAGACACTCATATACATGAAACCAATAAGAAAAATGTTTTCACCTTGGACATTTTTTCTTTCATAAGTAAATTATAAAAATAAATTTTGATGAAACATATATAAAATCTCTAAAATTGTTTATGAATATAATATATTATGTATGTATAATAATAAAATTTATGTATATAACTTGTTGGTTCGGTTCAGTTATTTCTTCGATTTTTTTCAAACAAAACCAGAACCAAACCAAATACTATCGATTCTTAACAATCTAAAACCAAACCAAACCAAACCAAAACCCAAATTAAATCGGTTTATTTAATCGATTTGGTTTGGTTTTTCGGTTTGGAACGGTTTTTATCCAAACCATGAACACCCCTAATAGAAACTATGTATGTTTGTTTTTATAAACCATGAACACCCCTAATAGAAACTATGTATGTTTGTTTTTATCCTAAATATCAGGTAAATTGTTAATAGGAAACTTTTACCCCTTCTTTGGGGATTTTTAGGGGTTTTTTGTAGACGTTTTCTTTTGAAATATTTTGCTTATTTTTTGGGATTTTTTTTGGAAGGTTTCTAATTTTCTTTGCCTTTTTTGGGCTTCTTTTAAAGTTTTTTAGCGTTTTTTTTGGAAGTTTTCTTTCGACATTTTTTGGGATTTTTTAGTCTATTTTTTTGGACGGTTTTTAAAATTTTCTTGCCTTTTTTGGGTTTTTTACGTCTTTTTTTTGCAAGTTCCTTTACCAATTTTTTTTTTTTTTATCAAATTTTTGTGGCCTGTTGGCCTTTTTATTCTTTACCAATTTTTTTTTAGACAGTTTACAAAATTTTTTTTCTTCCTAATATGTTTGAAAGTTTTTTTTAAGTATATTATTAAGATAATAGTATATAATTAAAGGAAAGTTGTGAAAAGATGATTTTGTCTAAATTGATGCCTTTTAATGAAGGGCAATTAATATGGGACTGAAAAAGTAACAATTAAATTTGTATTCGGGTAACTTGGTCTCATATCCGGGTGACCCTCTCATCTATAAATTCAACATAAACCCTTGCAAACTTATCTATAAAGTCACTCAATTATTAATATTTTATTTAGAAAGTCATTCAATCAATTTAAATATTTTTTGTTGCATTTTGTTGAAGTACAATTTTGTTTTAAACTAATTTCTTCAAATTTGAAGAAAGAGATGGTAGCAATGATAATCTTCAAATTTGAAGAAGAAGGCATCAAGGTAATAGTGGTTAGAGGAGGAGGAGGAGATGTGGAAATGGTGAAGAGTGGAAATGGTGGAGGAGAAAAGGAAAGGTGCTGTAGATTTTTTCCCTCTTTTTCTTCTTTATTGAAATGTAATTTTTAAAGTAATTAATTAACTAAATAGTTTTAAAATAAGTTTATCTTCATAATACATTTTTTTAATAATTATTTTTTATATATATGCCACATGTCATTATTTAATTCGCTACTTTGACATGTCATCGAGAAGTGTAATACACACATCTTATATATTTGGCTGGTTGCCAAAAAAGTGTCAATATGAATAAGGCCTACTTGAGGTGTCCAAGTGAAAATTGATGTAAACTTTAGGAAGCTATCGATGAGTTAAACCTTTTTAATCCATCCACTTCATAATTAATGGGGATAAAATGGTAAATTTACTTAGAGGTGTAAAAAATGAACCCAAACATAGGTAACCCACCCGGAAATTTAAGGGTTGGGCTCAAGATAATTTAAATTGGGTTCAATCTCAACTCATTCAAGCCTAACTCATTTTAAGAGAATCCTCAATTGAGCCCAATTCAATCTCCAATTTTAACCCGTTTTGAAACTCTTTACTAAGCTATGTTCCTATACTAAAGGTAAATTACTTACTATGTCAATTATTATTTTCTTAATGGGTATGTCATTTTAAAAGTGAACAAGTAATTAGGGACAAGAGGGAGTACATGATACCCACCACATCACTTCACTTCATATTCATCATCTTCTTCTCTCTATGTTTTCATCATACTTTAAGATTATATATAGATCATAATTATTTAAGATTATTTTTGGATACCGTTGTCATCTAGTTTCGATTTTTTAAGGTAATATTTTTTTCTCTTTTGTGCATCATACAAAAGATAAAATTCTAAAAATTATCATGTAATATTTCTTGGAGATATGCTATATTATATTTGTTTTCTTTATTTTAATTTCTTTATAGTATATTTAGTATACTTTCATTAATATTAAAAAGTATATGATTTGACTATTTTTCCTTTACTAATATACTCATTTGTATATTATATTTCATAATCATATTTAAAAAATAAAACAAAACAATTTTATAGGATAAACTTTAAAAATATTTTTTTCATATAATAACAAATCTCTTTTTTATTAAACTTTGTACTTTTATGTGATAAATATAGAAAAATAATTTTTGTGTAAGAGCTATGGATAATAAGAAATATGGTAAGAAAAATACGAGTAGAAAATTAAGAAAAATAAGAAGAAAATTAAACAAATTATATCCGGAATATAAACAACTTAATATCACAAAAACTGATAACGAAAAATTAAATCAATTAATAGATAATATATCTAAAATAGAATATAAATATATTCAATACTTAAAAATACAATGAATAACAAGAATAACGACTATAGACAAAAACTTAATGAAATAATTATAGCAAAACGACAAGAATTAGAACATAGGCAAAATAGACTTAACAATAATATATTCGCAGAAATTTGTCACAAATCTATAATAGTACAAAGAAAGACTATTTTATATCTAGAAATACAAATAAATAACTTAGAATATAAACTACAACATAATTTATAAATGAATAAAGAAGAATACGCAATAGATGAAAAAACATATGAAAATTATGACGGATTAAAAATAAAGATAATATTTTCTAATCTAGGAAGAAGATATAAGAAAATAGGTGATAATATAAGTTTAATGTTAGAAAAAGAAACGGTAAAACTAGAAGATAGTTTAACTGCTATGGTAAGAATAACAAAAGAAAATGAAGAAATAGATAGAAGAACGGAAATTGAAAAAATAAAACAACAAGCAAAAAAGGAAGTACAACAATTAGAAGAAGTAAAAAATACTAAAATAATAGAGCTAGAAAAAGAGCTAGCAATATTAAAAGAAATGTATGAAATTAAACAAAAAGAAAAAGAACAAAAAACAAAATTAGCAAATGAGATAATTAAAATTAAAGAAAAATTGCAATTACAAGATGAATTAGAAGAAAAAGAAGAAAATAACCAAGATAATCTACCCGAAATAAGAGTTGATGAAATAAACGATGATGATCTAGAACAACATTCGGAAACAAGTGAAACATATACGGAACTTTTAGCAAATATAGATAATACAAAGAATTTAGAAGTAAATGCAGAAGACGTAGACATGGACGAAAAACCTAGCACATCAGGAGTAAAAAACCCAAAAAATTTTAATCCAAAATATTATAATAAAAATTATGAACAATATAATAAAGAAAAAACTACATGGGATAAAAGATTAAATAAAAAATGGACGCCTAAACCAATAACTGGACAACATGAATTTTTAGATTTAGACTGTGTAGCAGACATAAATAAAACAATCCAATTATGGGTAGGATACATATCAAAACAATTAATAGATAACAAGATAGTAATAGCAGAGGCACCAGGATACATAGAAAGAACAATTATAGGAACAGTAAAATTATGGCTACAAAATTTAACAAATGAAAGCTTAACAACTTTAAGAAATAATAAAAAATTTGATGGTGAAATAGCCACTACAACCATGGAAATATTATATAAATACGAAATAGCTATAAGAAATGAATTTAGTAGTATGACAACAGAGGTAGAAGAACAAAATAAAGAAAAAATCATAAATCGGAATCTAATGACAAAATTAGCAATATGTAATATGTGTTACATAGATGAATATACATGTGCATTTAGAGAATACTATTATAAAGGAACATATAGCATAGAAGAAGGTAAAGAAATAAGAAAATTATATTTTACAAAATTACCAGAACCTTTTAATTCAAAAATAATAAAAAGTTGGAATGAAGCAGAATTAACAGATACCTTAGGAGCTAGAATAAAATTCTTACAACGATGGTTTATAGAACTATGTGAAAAACATAAAGAAGAAATAAAAATGGAAAAAATATTAGTAAAAAACTTGGCATGTTGCAAAAATAAGACAGCACCCCAATTTGGTTGTACGGATAGATATTATAAAAATAAAAAGAAATATAATAAAAAATATAGATCAAAATATAAATATAAAAAACCAAGAAGAAGGTACTATGTAAAAAATTACAAAACCAAAAGACCATATAGACCAAAAAGAAAACTAACGGAATGTACTTGTTATAATTGTGGAAAATTAGGACATATAGCTAGAGATTGTAAATTACCTAAAAATCCAAAGAAAAAACAAATATCAGAAATAATAATAGACGATGAAAAATATACACAAATAGAATACGTAGATTATGAATTAGAAAGCAATGATAGTATATATGAATTATCGGAAAATGAAATAGATAATGACATAGAAATAGAATCAGATAATGAATTCTATAATATAACAAATGACTGAAGCAGATATACAAACAATAAATAAAGAAGAACATCAAGACGAAGAATATTTAGAACAGAAAATAATATTTGATAATAGTATATTTGAACAAATAAAAGGAAAAGAATTAGACCTAAGCGTAGCAAAAATATTCGAAATACCAACAGTAAGAAACTGGTTTAAACGACAAAAAGAAGAATATTATGTAGTAAGTCAAAGAGAACATATCATAGATTGCAAATACACTAAAGGAAAGGCCAAAATACCAATAATAAATAAACGAATAATAAATAAAGAAATACAAGATATTAAGGCTAAAAATCCAATTAAATATGTACATTTAGGAGGAACAGAAATATTAATAAAAGCATGTTTTAGAGAAGGAATAGATACACCCATAGAAATATACTTAGCGGATGATAGAATTATACAACCCATAGAAAAAAGTATAATAAGTGCAGTAAGAGGTAACCTCATATACCAAAAATTTAAGTTTATAATAAGTGCTAACTACTCAGTAGCAATAAATGACAGAAATATAGATAAATCACTAGTATTATACTGGCGAATGTCAGGGATAGAACTAGCCCCAGGAAGTAAAATATTTACAGCTAGATGTAAAAACTTATATGTTCTAACAACAAAACATAAAATAACAGCAAAAAATAAAATAGATAAAATAAAAATAGAAGATCCATTTGAAAGAATAGTTACAGTCATAGATAAAAACGATTATAGTTATAATGAAATTGATATAGAAGAAGATTTATAAATAGTAAAAGAAAGACTAAGCACATCGAAAAGAATAAATGATGAGATACCCCAAATATCATAAAAAATGAGTACCTTAAGGAGAATAGATAAAACCCCACAAAAATCAATGGAAGAAGATATAAAACCGCATCATTACTACATAACGGGAATAATGAAACAACGAAAATATTTAATATTAATAGATACATGACGAGAAGAAAACTATATTACAAGAGAATTAGTGACGGAAGATGAAATAATAACTATTGAACAATCATGCTCCGAACTACCAAAAACATTAATGTATACCGAAGAAACAACAGAAAAGGAAATAATCATTGGAGGAGTACCAATAGTGATAAAATTCAAAATATATCAAGGAAATAAAAATATCATTTTAGGAATAAAATGGCTAGAACAAGTAAAACCATATAATCTAGAAGACAAACAATTAACAATAAATTATGAAAATAAAAGAGTAATAATAAAAAAGACTTTAGTATAATAAAAGTATGAAAATATATATACTTGCAAAGATAATAATAGAAGGATAATAATGGGAAACTCCTTAAAACCCATAATGTTTGTTTAAATACAGCTGCAGGTACAAGCAAACAAGTTAGCGATAAACAACATAAAAATGCGAACTTAAACCAACTATTCGCAAAACCATTTATCCAAAGGACACTTAGACATATGTCCATAGAACCACAAACATCTATATACGCAGATAGTTTGCAAAATCAAAATGATAAAAAGACATATAACTACATCACACGAACCTATATCAAAAATATACACAAAATTCAAACTTATTTAAACCGCAACCCCATATCAACTACAAAAGAACCAAATCAGGATTATTTGACACAAAAGTTACAAGGATATAACAAGTTAATTGCACGGCCAAAAACTAACGCTAATTTAGTAAGAACATGTTACAACTACGGACTATTAAATACCGTATACACATATGACGGAGAAGAAGTTAGTGGAATACCGGAGCTACACAAAGCATTCGTCACATACAAAAGAGTTACAAAAGGAAATTTATTTTATATAAAATTATATACAGCACCAGCGGAGATATTATACGAGAAAATGAAACCCCCAATACATGTTATCAAGATAGGACTGACTAAAGATATGATTATACCCGAGGACATCGGACAACAAGAAGAGATATGCAAAATAGAGATACCAAGTTTTTATGGCAACAAAAGAATAATTGGTATATCAACTATCATACATGAACTAGCAAATAATTATTTAAACGAAAACGCTATATGGAGCTACTATGCAAGAGATCAACTAATGATTTATTCTAATTCAAGGGAGCTAAGGAAATCAGATATGGATGAAGTCCAGAGATGGATTTTGTCATTACTTAAGCCAGAAGAACGACCTACGACGAGAGCACTAAAGGCATGATTTATTTCAACAGAGTTACTAACCAGATATTGCAAATTAATTAGACATAAATATCCTGATCACATATGTTCGAAATGTAACGATGAAGATAACATAATTCCAGATGTCGATTTAGAGTAAAAGAAGACGATGAAGATAAGAAGCAGACATACAAGATAAGATAGAGACAGAAGAAGATAAGAAGAAGACAAAAAAGTGAAAGACACGTGTGTAAAGAAAGTCATAAAGGGGAAAACAAAGAGATAAGAAGAGGAGAAAAAGAGATACATTTGGTCAACAAAAAAAAAGCAAATAGTAAAGTATATAGTAAGTTGGACTCAAGAGTCATAAAGTAAGATATGTAAAAAGTCATGAGACATTATTGTCTTTATTAGAGTAGATGTACATTATTGTCTTTACTATTAATTAGAGTAGATGTACATTATTATCATTATTATTATAATGTAAAGAAGACATTATTGTAAAGTAGTAGTCATCCTATCTATAAAAAGGAGACATATGTAAATAAGAAGATAGGCAATGCCTAACGTAATAAACATTTTCTTGAAAACACTCTCTCCACTAAGATATAAAAATACTTAAAAGTTAATATGGAGAAATCTGAAATCCACTCAGATATTTCAGATAGCATGGCTAAGCAAGAGGCAAAGGTATATTGTTAAAAAAATATGCAGAACTAATTTCATATATTCCTGAATATCATATATATGATTGAATAAATTTATGTTAGTTATTATGTATTAGAATCATTCGAATAATGATTTCTAGTTTATTAGCACACTGGAAACAGAGAGAAAACTTCTATACTATGTCATCCTAATGTTGAAATCGGTAGGCGAGGAAAGCCGTTTAGGGGAGTAAACAAAATTGAGGCGCTGATAAGAAGGAAGTATCCGCTAAAGTACGATGCTAGTAGTGACAGAAAAACATGATAAAGATAATCTAGTTCATAATGATCTAATATGAATTTAATCAATTATGAATATGATAGGAAGGAATAATTTGAAATAAAAAACCTGCATAATAAAGATCATGACTACATACATGCATGATGAAATGATAAAAAACTACGAAACTTTAATCTTATATGTACTT
>NC_064283.1:27873520-27958742 GCF_019186545.1 Solanum stenotomum
ATCGTACTTTAGCGGATACTTCCTTCTTATCAGCGCCTCAACTTTGTTTACTCCCCTAAACGGCTTCCTCGCCTACCGATTTCAACATTAGGATGGCATAGTATAGAAGTTTTCTCCCTGTTTTCAGTGTGCTAATAAACTAGAAATCATGATTCAAATAATTCTAATACATAATAACTAACATAAATTTATTCAATCATATATATGATATTCAGGAATATATGAAATTAGTTCCGCATATTTTTTGAACAATATACCTTTGCCTCTTGCTTAGCCATGCTATCTGAAATATCTGATTGGATTTCAGATTGTTGCTCCATTTATCTAAATACTTAAATTTTTGTAGAGAGATTTTTGACAAGAGTGTGTTTTATATATCAGGCATTGCCTGCTTTACAATGTTTTCGACTAAGTCTTTATATAGACATACAAATTTACTTATTCTAAACACATATCCTTATACGTTTTTTACACCTATCCACTACTATTTACTACACTATTCATGAATAATTTCCTATTCTAATCTACTACTATTTTATTAAGACTTATTTACAACCTTGTCTCCTAACTTTTACACTTGTCCTTAATATGCACATGCACTTATTGACTATTTTACACTACCTTGTCTTTTTACAATAATAATGCATGACTAATAATTTACATTGTCACGTTATTTTACATAACTTAGTCAAAAGACTTTAGCTTTCCTTTTTTTGTCCATATCTTATCCTGTCTTGTCTGCATCTTATCTCCATCGTCTTCTTTTACTCTAAGTCGACATCTGAAATTATGTTATCTTCACCGTTGCATTTTGAACATATGTGATCAGGGTATTTGTGTCCAATTAGTTTGCAATATCTAGTTAATAACTCCGTTGAAATAAATTCTGCTTTTAGTGCTCTCGTCGTAGGTCGTTCTTCTGGCTTAAGTAATGACAAAATCCATCTCTGGACTTCATCCATATTTGCTTTCCTTAGCTCCCTTGAATTGGAAGAAATCATTAGTTGATCTCTTGCATAGTACCTCCATATAGCGTTTCCGTTTAAATAATTATTTGCTAGCTCCTGTATGATAGTTGATATACCAATTATTCTTTTGTTGACATAAAAACTTGGTATCTTTCTTTTGCATATCTCTTCTATTGTCCGATGTCCTCGGGTATAATCATATCTTTAGTCAGTCCTATCTTGATAACCTGTATTGGAGATTTTATTTCCTCGTATAATATCTCTGCTAGTGCTGTATAG
The DNA here is from genome assembly GCF_019186545.1 of Solanum stenotomum. NCBI lineage: Eukaryota > Viridiplantae > Streptophyta > Magnoliopsida > Solanales > Solanaceae > Solanum > Solanum stenotomum. The sequence goes on from NC_064283.1 coordinate 27,874,768, forward strand.
AATTTTATATAAAATAAATTTCCTTTTGTAACTCTTTTGTATGTGACGAATGCTTTGTGTAGCTTCGATATTCCACTAACTTCTTCTCTGTCGTATGTGTATACGGTATTTAATAGTCCGTAGTTGTAACATGTTCTTACTAAATTAGCGTTAGTTTTTGGCTGTGCAATTAACTTGTTATATCCTTGTAACTTTTGCGTCAAATAATCTTGGTTTGGTTCTTTTGTAGTTGATATGGGATTGCGGTTTAAATAAGTTTGGATTTTGTGTATATTTTCGATATAGGTTCGTGTGATGTAGTTATATGTCTTTTTCTCATTTTGATTTTGCAAACTATCTGCGTATGTAGATGTTTGTGGTTCTATGGACATATGTCTAGGTGTCCTTTGGGTAAATGGTTTTGTGAATAGCTGGTTTAAGTTTGCATTTTTATGTTGTTTATCGCTAACTTGTTTGCTTGTACTTGCAGCTGTATTTAAACAAACATTATGGGTTTTAAGGAGTTTCCCATTGTCTCCTTTTAGCTCTGGGTTTTTTCCGTCTTCCGATTGACGTAGCTTCGCATTTTTATAGTCATGCTGCTGACTAGCTTTAGACTTCAGATTATCTTCATTAGTCTTTAGTTTTTGTATCTCGTTGTCCATACTATCCACTTTTGTACAAAGTGTAGTAATAGCTTTGAGTATCTTTTCAATTGTATTTTCTTCCTCAGTCTCAGTCTGAGTAGCTTTGTCGTGATAGGTAATCTGCAATAACATTCTTATCAGTTTTTATTACTTCAATTGTAAATATAAAATTTAATATATTTAATACCAATCTCCTTATTTCTTTTGTTGTTACCGAATCTTATATTTTTCTTGTTAGCCACCATTTTATTTGTGTATTATCTGTTCTTATAATAAATTCGTTATATACAATATATGGTTCAAATGATAATAAACACTTATATACTGAATATAATTCTTTTCTATTTATTTCCCATTTTATTTCTGTATTATTAAACGTTCCTGAATAATACCTGCAATGATGTTCTATCGTAGTGTCATCATACCTGTATTTTAATATTCCTCCATAACTTTTTTCACTTGCATCTGATTCTATTATATAAGTAAATTTTTTATTTTCATCTGGAAAGTATAGTTTAGGTAAGTTTTTACATAATAATTTTACCTTTTGTATTTGTATTTGGTCTTTTTTATCAAACTGATATTCTATATCTTTCTTTAATTTTTGTTGTAATGGTTTTAAATTCTCTGCTAATTTTGGTATGTATTCTCTTACTTGATTTACTAGTCCTAAGAATGATTGTAATTTCTTTTTTGTGTCTAGTTGTTCATTTGAGTTAATTATTTTTTGTACTATATGTGTTTGCATTTTTATTCCGTTTTTATCAATTTGTATTCCTAAGAATTCTATTTGATTTTTCATTATATCAGCTTTCTTTTTACTTAGACTTATACCTGAATATTCTATGATGTGTATAAATTTTTCTAATAATCTTATATGTTCATCTTGTGTCTTAGAATATAATAATATATCATCGATGTACACTACACAATTTTCTATTTGTTTAAAGTAATTGTCCATAAAGTGTTGATATCTACCTGGTGCGTTTTTATATCCAAATGGTAATACATTCCATTCATAAAATCCTTGTGGTACAGTGAATGCTGTTAGTTTTTTAGATTCTTCTTCTAGTTTTAAGTGGTAAAATCCTGATTTACAATCAAATTTGCTAAAATAATTATATCCTTGTATTTGTCTTATCTTTAGTATTTTATTTGGTATCGGATAATTATATGTTTTAGTTTTTGCATTTAAATTTCTATAATCAATAACCATTCTACTTTTTCCTCTTTTTTGTTCACTATGTTTATTTACGATAAATGCCGGGCTTGTATGCTTACTATTGCTTTCTTGTATATATCCTTTTTCTAGTAATTCATCTATATGTATCTTAAATTCGGTTAAATCATTAAAATTATACTTTAATGGTTTTTGGGTTATTATACTGTTATTATCAATTAGCTCAATTTTTACTTTTGTTTTATGTTTTTCCCATCCTTGTAAAGGATCCTCACTATATAATAATTCTAACTTATCTTGAATTATTTTTACTTTATCTATAGAGAATATAATTAATTCTATTTTAGGGTCTTCTTCTTTTATATTTTCTAATTTTTGTGTAATTTTTTCACTTCCTTTTATCCATTCCGTTGTTTTTCGTTTTTTATTATTTACTCTTTTTGCTCCTATTTTTTGTTTACACGGTGTCGTGAACCACCAGTGTGTTTTTGTTATTATATGTGGGTATAATTTTTCTAAAAATGGCATTCCTAATAGCATATCTTTTGTAGTTAATTCAAAGTTATATATTTCTTCTATAGTTAATATCTTATCCCATATTTGTATTTTTATATTTTTTGCCTTATATGTGATCATGCTTCCTTCATTATTAAATCCTGTTACTACTATAGGTGTTTTTAATTTTTCCCACTTATCTTCTGGTAAACAATTGTATTTACATATATTAGCTTCTGCTCCCGTATCTATCATTGGTGTATAATATCGGTTGTAATATCCTTCTATTATTATCTTTGCAAGTATATATATTTTCATATTTTTATTATACTAAAGTCCTTTTTATTATTACTCTTTTATTTTCATAATTTATTGTTAACTGTTTGTCTTCTAGATTATATGGTTTTACTTGTTCTAACCATTTTATTCCTAAAATGATATTTTCATTTCCTTGATATATTTTGAATTTTATCACTATTGGTACTCCTCCGATGATTATTTCCTTTTCTGTAGTTTCTTCGGTATACATTAATGCTTTTGGTAGTTCGGAGCATGATTGTTCAATAGTTATTATTTCATCTTCCGTCACTAATTCTCTTGTAATATAGTTTTCTTCTCGTCCTGTATCTATTAATATTAAATATTTTCGTTGTTCCATTATTCCCGTTATGTAGTAATGATGTGGTTTTATATCTTCTTCCATTGATTTTTGTGGGGTTTTATCTATTCTCCTTGAGGTACTCATTTTTGATGATATTTGGGGTATCTCATTGTTTATTCTTTTCGATGTGCTTAGTCTTTCTTTTACTATTTCTAAATCTTCTTCTATATCAATTTCATTATAACTATAATCATTTTTATCTATGACTGTAACTATTCTTTCAAAGGGATCTTCTATTTTTATTTTATCTATTTTATTTTTTGCTGTTATTTTATGTTTTGTTGTTAGAACATATAAGTTTTTACATCTAGCTGTAAATATTTTACTTCCTGGGGCTAGTTCTATCCCTGACATTCGCCAGTATAATACTAGTGATTTATCTATATTTCTGTCATTTATTGCTACTGAGTAGTTAGCACTTATTATAAACTTAAATTTTTGGTATATGAGGTTACCTCTTACTGCACTTATTATACTTTTTTCTATGGGTTGTATAATTCTATCATCCGCTAAGTATATTTCTATGGGTGTATCTATTCCTTCTCTAAAACATGCTTTTATTAATATTTCTGTTCCTCCTAAATGTACATATTTAATTGGATTTTTAGCCTTAATATCTTGTATTTCTTTATTTATTATTCGTTTATTTATTATTGGTATTTTGGCCTTTCCTTTAGTGTATTTGCAATCTATGATATGTTCTCTTTGACTTACTACATAATATTCTTCTTTTTGTCGTTTAAACCAATTTCTTATTGTTGGTATTTCGAATATTTTTGCTACGCTTAGGTCTAATTCTTTTTCTTTTATTTGTTCAAATATATTATTATCAAATATTATTTTTTGTTCTGCCGATTCTTCATCTTGATATTTTTCTTTAGTTATTATTTGTATATCTTTTTCAGTCATTGATATCGTATTCATTATCTGATTCTATTATTGGATTATTTTCCATTTCATTTTCCGATAATTCATATATACTATCATTGCTTTCTAATTCATAATCTACGTACTCTATTTGTGTATATTTTCCATCGTCTATTATTATTTCTGATATTTGTTTTTTCTTTGGATCTTTAGGTAATTTATAATCTCTAGCTATATGTCCTAATTTTCTACAATTATAACAAGTACATTCTGTTAGTTTTCTTTTTGGTCTATATGGTCTTTTGGTTTTATAGTTTTTTACATAGTATCTTCTTCTTGGTTTTTTATATTTATATCTTGATCTGTATTTTTTATTATATTTCTTTCTATTTTTATAATACCTATCCGTACAACCAAATTGAGGTGTCGATAGTGACATATTTCTCGAATTAAGATGATTTGAATTTGATCTCATTATGAATATTCCATGAATTTGTGAAATATTCGAGAGGCCTCTCCAAGGAAATTTATTGCCCTTTATATAGACATGAGCTTGGGTTTAGGGTAGAGTAGCCTCTAAGAACCCTAACTGAAATTGAACACGTCTTGTAGAGTCCTACAAAATTTCAATGTCTACAAATGTCCCCTACTCCAGGGCTTGTCGAAGTGTAGACTTGATGAAACTCAATGACGAAGCTCGAAGTACTCATTCTTTCACCTTTGTTGTTTTCTGGCTTTAGATTTGCAGATTTGATTTGTGAAAAAAGAGATGAAGGGCAAAATTGGTCCAACTGGGCATGCCAATTTGTTTGCAACAAATTTTAGGGCCGAGAAAAATAAATAAACGATAAATAAAATTTGAAGAAACAAGAATATTATTGATAAAACATGGGTACAATTTTGTTCCTCCGCCATTAGTGGCAATGGCGTAGCCAGAAATTTTACGAATGGTGTCCAAGCATTGGGTAAGTAATTGTACTTTACTTACAAATGAGTGAACCAAAAATTTTAAAATCTAAATGCATAATACTTAGCTCTAATGAGTTCATATTTAATTTAATATGAAGTGAACGAACGACAAAAAAAGAAAAAAAGAGAGAAAGAGGAAAGAAAGTTTATCCTAGAAAGAAAAAACTTTTAGTCTTTAATATTTCAGTAGTCTCTGACTACGACGATAATAACAACAAGACACAAAGAAGAAAGAGCAGAATCAAACGGAATTTTAAAAAAAATTAAAAATAGTGAAACATTTTTGCTTTTAGATTTTGGCAGAGTTGTAATTTTTTTTGTTGTAAGTTTGACCAACAAAATTTAATGTAAAGTAAAAAAAGACACCTTGGGTAAGAATTATTGGCTATTGATACTTTTATTTTTTTTAAAAAAAAATTACGAGAAAATCAACTCTCTTGGTCACTTACTAATTGCATAAAAATGTTGAACTGCCTTGATGCCTTGGCAGGCTTTGACCTGCTTTCCTTCGCTTACTGGAGAGTGAATTCTTTATTACTGACTTTTTGCGAACAACTTTTTATCATCTCTTACATGTAAAAATAAATATATCATATAAAAGGATGATAAAAATATAGAAAAATTGTTAATAAATAAATAACAAATTTCATTGTAAAGTTAGTGAGTTAAGGTGCAAGTTAGTATTACTTTTTTAAAAATGAGAGAAATAGATAGCAGCTTCTAGGAATCGATCCTGCAAGATCATTTAGAGATCTTCGAACATATTCGAGTGTAACATCGGCCAACACACAAGATTAAACTTTACCATCGTGGAGCAGCTCTTTGCCCTGCAAGCACACGCACGGGCAACCAAGCTTTTGCTAAGAGATTTCGAACCCTGAGCTATACTACAATCTTGTATACAGAGTGTCAAAAATATTATATTTACTCCTATTACATAACATTTTACCTAAATACATCATATCTTTTTTCGACGAAGGATTTCTAATTGGACACCCTCGACACACTGTAGCTCCGCTCCTGATTAGTGGCATATTTCTCTAACTAAGATGATTTGAATTTGATCTTTATGAATATTTCATTCCATGAATTTGCGGAATATTCGAGATAATATTCTTCAGCTTACTATTTAGTTTTTCAATTCTTTCAATTTTCACCTACTTCAATTTTTTTCTTCAAATTCTGAAGAAGAAGAAAAAAATTGATTACTCGAAATTTTTTATTTTGTGAGTCACCTAACAAACACTACTTGTGAAAATCATTTCACTAACAAGCTTCTTTCAAAACAGATTTTTTTCTTTAAAAAAACAATACTATAGTTTTTTCTCTTTCAATTAGCTGGATGAGAGTAAAAGAAAATTATAAACTAAAAGAACTCTAAATCGGCGTTGACAAAATAGTAACAAAATCTGCAATTTGAAATTTTAATTGCTGAATCTTTGCTTTTTTATTTTTTATTTTTAAGATTAAAAAAAAGTATTTTAGGATCCAAGTCTAATTAAACGTACAAGCAATTTCTGCATTTGTAGAACTTTTTCCCTTCGTCATTTTATATCTTTTAATATTTTTAAATTATTTTTTGTAAATCATACTCCTTTTATCTCATACTAGATAAGCATTGCCCGTGCTCTGCACGGGCCCAATATGATTTATAATTTGACCTGACTATCCTTTATTACGTAAAGAAATTTCACGCTTTAAGACAACTTGAATCCTAAATAGCAATAGTTAGTTACAAATGACCATAATTTCAAAAACTATTTACAGTATATACATTTAAGTGGTGTAAATCTTGCTCCTTTCTAGAAACTATTTTGGAGAAAATGACCAAACGCCCCCCCCCCCCAACCTATTGCCGGATTTCCAACTAAACACTCATACTTCACGGGGGTCCTATTACCCCCCGGACATTTTTTTTTACATATTATCTCACCCTTATTTGCTGACATGTCGAAGAAGGTGAGAACAACTCCCTTAGGCGCGTAAGAAGAGAAAATAAAACGTCAAAAGCTGAAGAAAAGTATACGTGTGAGTCCAAATCAACTAATTCATCCCCAATGGTATAATCTCATTCTCTCCCAAAATCAAACCCTCTTTTTCTCAATTTTCAATTGTATATTCATTCATTCTCTCCCAAATCAACTTAAAACTTGAATTTACTTGTCAAAGCATTCAACTATAGTATCAATTTTGCAAAAACTTGAATCTTTAGGGCTTGTAATTTCTCTGATTTCATAGTTAGGGTTCATAAATTATTCTTCAAATTCATCATTTTTTGCTTGGTTAGGATAAATAATGGCAAATGCGGACTTGAACAAACTTTCATAGTTAGGGTTCAAAAATTGTTCTTCCAAGTCAATTGGAACGAAATCTCATATCATGAAGAGAATGGGGGTGAATATGGAGTGATTGAAAAAAGGTTAAGGTTTAGAGAAAGAAAGAGGAAAATGAAAAGATTAAGGGAAATTTTAGAGTTATGGGGTCCATTCAATACTTGGCAGCGCGTGTAAACAAACATTTTATTATATCTGGTTTATGTGGACATGTCAACAAATAATGGTGAGATAATATGTAACAAAAAATGTTCAGGGGGTTAATAGGACCCCCGTGAAGTATGAGTGTGTAGTTGGAAATCCGGCAATAAGTTGGAGGGGATTTTGGCCATTTTCCCAACTATTTTGAGATGTGTAAACATAAAACAACACACAATTTTATAACACGTAGTAAATGTTACTCCTTTCTAGATACTATTTTGAGGAAGAAAATATCTCCAGATCAATGTATAACAATTTATTGATGAGACATCTCTCAAAGGCGAAGGATGATATGAGGAAATTTGCTACACTTAATCCAACCCGACCATTAGAGAGTTGTTTCATTGTGTCTATTTCTTCATTTCTGTTATGCAAGTCGAACCACAATATGGCCTGAAATTTAAAACATCAAGGACATTATTTGAATACATATAAATATATAAAAGATTTAATTAGGGATAAGGGTCTGAAAAATATCTCAACTTTGGTCGGATTTGCTGTTGCGATACTAAATTTTCATGAGGACCTATTACCTCCCTAGACTATTTAATACCGTATTTTAAACATATATATTTGCCCACGTGGACATTAAAAATAATGCAAAATTATAAATAGTAATGTGTCCACGTGGGCACATATATACCTTTAAAATACACTATTAAATAGTTCAGGAGGTAAAAAATACGGTATTAAATAGTCTAGGGAGGTAATAGGTCCTTATGAAAGTTTAGTATCGCAACAACAAATCCGACCAAGTTGGGGTATTTTTCTGACCCTTATCCCATTTATTAAGGTGTTAAGTTAACTGATGTAGTTTAATGACATATACTTTCTCTTTGAAAATGCATATTTGTCATGGCCCAGACCGTCGTGATTGACACCCACACTAATCCTCCGGTGGGAGAACCATTACTACAACCCAAACTAACAAATTTTATGAAAACTAAGGCATTTAAAGTTACAGAAGCAGGTTTAAATGACAATAAAAATGGAGTCCCCATAAACTCCAAGGTTATGACAAATAACTAACCAACAAATGCGAAAATTCAACCTCTAGAACCTGAAAATCATTGTACCAAAACTCTACTAACGACAAGTCTAAGAACAAGGGGTACAACCCCGAAATTAAACAAACCCCTTAATAAATAGTCTGAGTCTGAAAAGAGTGGACTTAAATAAGAAAGATCCATGGCAGCCTGAAAGAACTGGTTCACCCTTGAATCCGATCACGCTCAATAGTCACTTAGCTGAGGTCTATCAATAGCCGTCTAAAGATGCCCTGTACTCAACAAAGAACAAGCAAGTGCAGTATCAGTACACAACCACATTGTACTGGTAGGATCACATGGCTATCCCAAAGGTGAAACATATATAAGCCATTACACAATAATAAACATGCATACACCGAACATATACAATATTAGTCATCACTTACGAACAATGCACAATTTCATAATTCTCAAGATATACAGTTATGTCAAGTCAATGGCCCTCTCATGGAACCCATACCCAAACTGTTAGTATACAGATTCGTGGTACCCGATCCAAGTTAGTGTGCCAGACGTGACACCCGATCCCATGTTTATGCTGAAACGTGGCAACCGATCCCATGTTTATGCCAGAACGTGGAAATTGATCCCATGTTTATGCCGGAACGTGGCAACCGATCCCATGTTTATGCCGGAACGTGGCAACCGATCCATTCAATAAGACACAATCACAATTACAATGTACATTCTTATAATCATACAATAAATTCATGATTTCATGGCATACGATTATTCAATCAACCTTATTTATGAGTAATGTGATCAATAACGCAACATTCACATACATACATCATATATGCATCATAATGTAGTAATTGCAAACATATATCACACCAACATGAAATCACATCCATCACCTACCTCGAATCCAAGCTTGAATCCCCTAACGCACTTGAATCTTCCCTTTTTGGATTATTTCCGCTTGTTCTAGATCTACAAACAACAATTTATACGCAAGGATCAACAATCAAATGTCTAATTATCTGGATTATAACAAACCCAATAACCCTATACCAAACCCCTGATCCCCATACCCAGATTAGGGCTTTTCCCACCATAAATTCCAGATCAACCCCCCCTCCCCATCGATTATTACCCATGAATTTACATTCTACATATCGAAACATGGATTCGGGGAGTAAAATCCTTACCTTTAACCTAAAAAATGGTGAAAAAGGGTCAAGAACTCGCTTGGGGTCGTCTCCTAGCTCTCAAAGTCAAAAAGTGCAGAATAAAACATTTTTGGGGTTTTATTTCCGACTTAAGTCGCGTCTGTCCCGCTATGGCGGCCCCTACCCGCCACAATGTCCCCGCCCTGGCGATAATAATCCCGCCACTGCGGCTTGCACGGAACCAGTGAGCAAATTTAAGAATTCCAAACCCTTATTTCACAACACACCATCATCCCATGACACTCAGAAAGTACCCATTCACTCTAAGTTCAGTTTTGGGAGTTCTACTCATTCGAATTCAATTCTGTAAAGTTGTACGGGTTCCTTAACGTCTTAGCTATCCATTCATGTAATAAAACCTATTAATCGATCTCTCATTTGATACCATATTTTCCTAAACCTCACTGACTCCGATTTTACCCAAATCGGGACTAGGTTAGGAAATTCCAAGTTACTACCAAAGAGTTTTCTGTCCCCAATTCTTTTCTCATTGACTTTTCACTAACGACGGAATCAGGTCGTTACAATATTAAAATTCTAGAAAATCAAAGATAAAAGTTTATGTTAGAAATAAAATATAAGAAATCCACATAATGGGCTTAAATACATACAAACAAATTCAAGGACAAGATCTAAGCAAACAGAGAAGAAAAAGCTATACAGTTGTAAAAACTTTCAAGTGTTGTATGAGTTCTTGTAACCATAGCAGCATGCATTTTGCTTCTACCAACCATAACACTTTCCAAAAACTCACTTTTCTTTGCTTTTGTTTTCATTTCACATGTTTTCATGGAAATTTCCAGCACTATCCTTCCTACAACAACAACCAATGCCACTAAATAGTCTGATAATAAATTTAGTTGAGTGATTTAATTAATACAATGTAACACCTCGGCCTTAGAAAGAGCTAAATTTAGAAACAACTAATTTGGAAAGATCTAATGAGATCGGAAAAGGCTTAAAAATACTCCTAAACTATCGGAAATAACTCATATTTACTCTTAAACTATATTTCGGGTCAAAACTACCCTTCCCGTCAAAGTATTGGGTCACACTTACCCTTCTAGTTAACAGAATTATGTTAAGTGTCACGTGGACACCACATGGATGCCACATAAGCGCCAAACATTTCCCACTTCCATGTAGACTAATTAGATCCCTAATATCTAGTTTTTCCCTCAATACAATTTCACCCATTTCCCCAAATTTTCCCCTAATATCAAGGTTCAAGGCAATGACATTCATCATTATCATGTTTTAGAATCAATTTCCTCAGCTTCATAGAGCTGATTTCCAGACGACGAATACCAACAACATTATCTAATTCCAAGCACTCCAAATTAGGAGAACCTAACAATACTTTTTCCATTACATCCTCTGTCATATCGACATCCCCAATCAAAAGAGAAACCAAATTACTCCACTTCATATTACCAGCAGCAACTTCAATTAGGGGAAAATGGGTGAAATCGTATCGAGGGAAAAATTAAATATTAGAAATCTTATTAGTCTACATGGAAGTGGGAAATGTTTGGCGCTTATGTGGCATCTGTGTGGTGTCCATGTGGCGTCCATGTGACACTTAATATACTTATGTTAACTAGAAGGGTAAATGTGACCCAATACTTTGACGGGAAGGGTAGTTTTGACCCGGAATATAGTTTAAGGGTAAATCTGAGCTATTTCCAATAGTTTAGGGATATTTTTGAGCCTTTTCCGAATTGAGATTTGTTCAAGATAAACTTAAGTTGCGAATTTTGAGTCAACTTCAAATGACCATAACTTTCAGTACAGGATGAGTTAGGTGACCCATAAGATATCAAATGAATGGTCTTTGAATCTTCTTTCCAACGCCATCAAGTTTGCTAAATTTTGAGTTTGTATGAGGAAGATATGCCCGTTTGAAGTCGCCTGTCCAGTTAAGGAAATTTACCTTAATTAATGAGGGGTAATTTGGTATTTTCCTTACCCCAATAGCTATAACATTTTTGAAAATATTTTTGGGGTCTAAATTGACTTAGATCAGTTTTCATAATTCAAAATCACACTTAGGGTTTTGAGAGGAGTTCAAGAGGAGGAAACAAGGAGGAGTTCAAGCGTTCACCAAGATTTCTTGCGAATCGAGGATTTGTTTCGCCAAATTAAGGTATGTAAGTTTTCATAGTGTTGGGTTCGTTCACCCACACACCAATCATGTGAATTCCATTCGTAATTTCATTCTTGAGGCTGAATGATTTGAATTCTTGATGGGTGTTCTTGAGGTTTTGTTCTCCATGCTTTGTTTATGGAGTTGATGAATTCTTGGGGTGACGATTTCAATTTTTGAGAGTTTTTCTTGAGGAAAAGTGAGTAGATTATCGTCTACTTGTATTGGATAATTGAATCTAAGGAAACTTTGAGGAAAACAATCGATTCCAGGAGAATTAGGGTGAGAAAACGAGAAGAAAAATTCATCGAATTGTTCTGGGAAGGGGTTGGGGCGCCACACCTCAGATGCGCTAGGAGGGCTGGTGTATGACGCCAACAGTACGCCTAAATTGGCTCCCAGTAGTTGGAGGCCTGGCGCGACGCGCCACCCCAGCGCCAGGAGCATCATGCCACCTTCTTCTTCGTTCATCGATCCGTACTTGTCCCATCGAGTTGAACTTTCATTCCTTTCTTAATCCTAACTATATAAACTACATTTAATTATCACGCGATCCTTTGTATCATGAATCATAACTCTTGAATTCATAATTCAAATTTAAGATCGAGTTAAGAGTAGAGTTTGATGGATTAAAGTCAGACTATTAGATAGCAGCAAATCCTTAACTAAATATCTGTTGTTTAATCCTTTTCTCATTCGTTACCTCCTTGGTAAGTCAAGTAGGAATGAGGCGAGTTCTAACGTTCGCCACCGTTAAAAAGACTTCTAAACGAAAGGATTAACAATACATGCATAAACACTATTTAAGAGTTACTTAGTTATTATTCATACATTGTTAATTGTTCATGGTTCCCACAACCCTAGTTGTGGATTTAGCTACTTATGCTTGATAGTTCACAATTTAGAATTAGGTTAAAGAATACATGAACTTACAATGATAATAGATGAAAACAGAAATCTTGAATTGAAATTCAAAGTGAAATTTGCATAAACTAACTTTCGGAAATTAATTTGCTAAGAGTTTGCAAAGTAATTCCAAAAGACTAAAACTAAAACCTTACAATAATGTCTAACCCTAAAAAACAGAAATTACAACTAATATTTATAGAAAAAAAAAATCCCAAACTTGGTTGGAAACAAAATAAGGAAATAACTTCTCAGACGCGGTTTCGATCGACCCTTCGACCTACGGATCGTGGGTCGACCTACGACCTATAGGTCACCTCCGTGGCCCAGGTACTAGAACCTCAAATTCTCTGATCTCATCGACGGATGTCCAGGACGGGTCATCACTCGACCTACGGTCTGTCATTGCTTATGTGGTTCCATACTTGGTTAGATTTCCCTGAACTTGCACCTATACTTACCCACCTACGGTCCGTCCTGTCACTCCATTGTTTGACTATTGAAAATCAGCATACTTACCAGGACCTAGGACTACCTATCTATGGCCCGTTAATTGACCTACAGTCCGTGGTTGGCTCCATTAGTGGCTATTTATGCACTTTTCAGCTCATATCACTCTCAATCGCTTCCGAACCAATTTTCTTGCAAAGATTACATTAAAAGCATTAATTCTAATAATAAAACAACCTAAGACTCATACAAACTCTAAGTGAAATGTATCAATAGTACCGTATACTCACGGTACATCAACACCCGCAACTTAAACTTGTTGTTTGTCCTCAAGCAACACACTAAGAATCTAAACAACACCTGCGTAGAAGAAAACATACAAACTGAATCAACCACGTGGCTTTCTCAATAAATTCAATCAGTTAGTGCAAATCTTTTCATCTAGACTCAACAAGCTAACTCATATGGATCAAAACATGACACAGACAGACCAATAGACATCACAACATACACTTTTCACAATCACCGAGGCACCAACTCTCCAAAAATGTAACTAGTGCCCTTCACTTCAAAGAGATCTTTTTTCTCACCATAAATCTATTTTTTTAAAGTTTAAGGATTCAGTCAAGACTCACGTTCAGAAGTGAATTCAAATACCGTTAGTGCTCAATACCATAGGCTTGCCCTTATTTTCACTACACAGACTCTCCAAACTAATCACTAGGATCACCATATGATTTTCTTAGCTTGTAACGTAGGCTTAGGATCAGGTAGGGTACATTTGGGTACTTTTAGTGACTTTTTTGTCCTCCTTGACATTACATTGGCTTCTTACATCTTTTCTCAACCAATTTTGACATATTTTTGTTTTATGCTCTTTTCCTTGACTTTTTCAGCACAACTGTGACTTTTGACTTTATTGTTCTTCTTTTTCACTTTTTTTTCACTTTTGTTTTTCATTCTTTGTTATTTAGCATCAGTTTCACTCATTTTGTTTCTTTTGAATTTAGTCACATCTTTTTCTATCCTTTTTCTTCTTCTACTCACAAATCTTTTCATACCTTTTTATCTTTCAGTTTCCTTTTTCATAGCCACCCTCAACTTAAGTATTTTGCATGAGTTGAGGTGCACAATGTCTGAGATCGGACCAAGGAGAAAGATTAAGGTAACTTTTTGAATTAGCCACCCTCAACTTAGACTTGTGGCCTAATTTAAGGTGCACATGTCCAAGGAGGGACCATGGACAACACAGTCTTTTAGGGAAGGTGAGTTAGGTGTATTGATATAAGTGGTCTATTTTAGGCTCAAACATTTGGATCAAAGGGAGCATTAATTTCTTTTATTTGAATTTATTTTAGGCTTAAGTGGACTCATTTGAACAAAGGCCAATGATCATTTCCCAATTCCTAGCCTAGATTGTATTAATAGGACCAACATGGCAAGTTCTAGATTGGCACATACAATATGAATATACAAAATCCACTCACAGTCACTTGGAAGATTATTTCATTACCGGATTATTGAATCACTCAGTTCAAGTTATAGCTTAAGTCATGCTATCATACCGGTTCCTTATCATGTCATATGAAGATCCAACACATTCAACTCATTGAACATATAGATCTAGCACATTTCAAAATTTTGGACAAGTATCAATTTCATGCTTCTTATGCCATCATGCTTTCATTCTTCTACTTATGGTTGAACCCATCGACGGCCCCCTAAAGTTGACAATAAATTTCACTTAGACACCTCAATTGAACTTTGTTCATTTTAGACACCTTATGTATAGTCTCGTTGTGTCATTTTGACATTTTTTTGACAAGTCACCCAAATATACAAAGTGTGTGTAATACACTCGCCGATGACATGCCAAAGTGACGAATCAAACAAAGACATGTGGTATATATATCAAGAAATAAATTTCAAATAATGCCTTTTGAGTAGAAAAAAAATGGCCACATATTTGATGACATGTGGCATTTTAAACTCTAATAATAATTTTTTTAAAGAAAAAAAATCACCCCATGCCCAACCCAGTAGTCTTCTTCACCCCACCCAACCGAGTCGTCCTCTCCACCCTTACCCACCCCAACCTCAACTGCTCCTCCACCCCACTAGCCACCAGAACTTCATCTCTACCCCCATCCACCCCAATCGCTCCTCCACAGTCCACCAGATCTTTCTCTCCACCCCATCCACCCACCCCAACGGCGCATCCATCCCACCAGCCACTAGATCGTCCTCTCCACCCCACCCAACCCAACATCAACTCCGTTTCCACCCATATTAAATTTTCAAGAAACACTTTCAAAAGAAATTAATTGCTATGACAAAATTATTTTACAAAAGTATAATTTTTCTCTTCTTTACTTCTAAAATTAGTTATTAATTAACAATGGAAGAATTTGTTTTTTGCAATTCTCATATGTGCAAATGATTCAAATACGTGAAAAAGAAATACAATTATTATTTTGTAACGTTGAAATTTACACTTTCAGGAAATCTTGTGGGCTGAAATTCACTTTTTTATTTGTGGCATCACTAAATCTACTTTACTATAGAAAGAAATTTAAGTTTAGGAAATGGTAGCTAGAAAATGGAGAAGAAGAAGAGAAAAAATTAAAAAATTTTAGTGAAATAATGTTTTCACGAGCAGTAAGTGTGTGTATCACACTCACTATGCCATGTAAGCAAAAAATATCAAAATGTTAGGGTTCAACTTCGACTTATTTCTACACATACAATCCTAAACATGCCAATTCAACATAAAAGTAAATCAGTCCCTTGGGGAAAAAAACAAAGGCAAGAAAACTCCAAGGGAGGATTACGAGTTGGGTTACTCAGACTTCACCCTATCACTCACAACCCATTTAGCCCACCCCCAATAAAGTGTGGTGCAATTTCCCTTAATGCATAGATAATAAAAAATATAGCATAGGGAGAAGCAAATCTGTGGCGCATATGCTTCAACTACCCATCAAGAAGCAGGTGGATCCAGTTTCCCCAAACCCGCTAGATCAGCAATAAGAATTCCCTCCGTAGCGCCCTCATCAATAGTGGTAACACCCTCAGCAGTGATCCTCGAACCTGATGGACCAACCCTATCTCACGGGCCTTCTACTGCCGCATCTCCTCATCAAGAATGGACTGCCTCAAGCTCCTGCCTATTTTTTTTCATGTCCATCAGGCCTCATCAACATCACAAGTGTGGTCTGAAGAGTTGTGGCGCTTCCCAGCAGTGCGGGAGGGGTCTGGTGGTGGTACAATTTCGCCAAAAAGGGTAGTCATCACAACCTCGTCCTTCTCAACCTCAGATGCAGCCTCCGGTACAGTCTCAACAGGGGATAGAAGAGAAACAACATCAGCACGGAGGCTGTAGAAAACACAGTATAGAAAGGAAAAGAAGAGCTCAATATTATTGATGTATTTCATATGTTAAACTACTGCACAATACCTCCTTATATAGGCTGATGGTAGGTTACAATATAGGAAAGTTCTACTTGAATTCTACTTTGTAAGTTAACTCTTACTAGTAACACATAACAACACTTACACTCCTAATGTAATACATACTCCTAATGCTAACACAATTCTTATTTTTTAGGCTAGTCTTCAACACTTCCCCTTAAGCTAGTGAGAGGTGGATTAACCACTCATAGCTTGCTTCAAAAGGCTGCAAATTGTTGCTTTGTAAGTGCCTTGGTGTGTATGTCAGTTAGTTGATCTTGTGATCGAACAAAATGTGTTATGAGTTGTCCCCTTGCCACCTTTTATCTAACAAAGTGATAGTCCATCTCCACATGTTTAATCCTAGCATGCAATACTGGATTCACAGTCATGTAAAGTGCACTAAGATTATCACAAAATAGTATTGGAGTTGTGGTAAGTGTGGCACCAATATCTTTGAGTATATAGGTGATCCATGTAATCTCGGCCGCAGTGGAGGCTAGTGCTCTATATTCAGCTTCAGCACTTGACATGGAAATTGTATGTTGTTTCTTTGATGACTATGAAATGCAGTTAGCTCCTAAGTATATTGTATAACCTGTAGTTGATTGTCTTGTTGTGCAACAACCTCCCTAATCTGCATCAGAGTATCTACACAACCTTAGAGGTGACTTTGCAATTAACCTAAGTCCAAGTTGAACTATCCTTCTCACATATCTAAGAATCCTCTTTACAACGTGAAAGTGCTCACTGTTTGGATTTTGCATGAACTGACTTGTGAGATTTACTGCATGAGTTATATCAGGCCTAGTTAGAGTGAGATACTGCAAACTACCCACAATACTTCTATAAACTGAAGCATGTGCAGAACTTCCTGTAGGCTATGCTTTTGTGCAAGTGGTGTGTTTACTGCTCTAGCCATGGACATATCAGTTTTCTTGAGGAGTTCAGTAGCTATTTACTTTGATTTAGGTGAATACCTGCATTAACGTATGTAACCTCAATCCCAAGAAAGAATTGAAGAGGACCAAGATCCTTCATTGCTAACTCCTTCCCAAGTGCAACAATTATTTCTTGAATATGAACATGGGAGCTTCCTGCAATCAGTATATTATCTACATACAAAAGAAGCAGGATAGTACCACTTTTACAATGAAGTACAAATAAGGATGAGTCTGCTCTACTATATTTTAACCCAAGGTGCAGAAGGAACATGCTGAACCTTTCAAACCAGGCTCTAAGTGCCTGCTTGAGGCCATATAGTGCTTTCTTCAGAGAACAAACATGCCTTGGATATTGAGGATCAACAAAACCTAGGGGTTGTGCCATATAGACTTCTTCCTGTAGATGCCCACGTAGAAGACATTTTTGACATCAAGTTGTCTAATAGGCCATTTTAGACTAACAACAACTGATAGAACTACCCTTATGATGGTAGCCTTAACTATAGGACTAAAAGTTTCTTCAAAATCAATTCCTTCAAGCTGAGAGTATCCTTTGGCAACCAACCTAGCTTTATGTCTATCTATAGAACCATCTGATTTTAACTTGGTCTTGAATACCCATCTTGATCCAACCACATTCATTTTTGTTGTTTTAGGTACCAAAGTCCATATTTGATTTTCATGTAAGGCATCGATCTCTTCTTTCATAGTTGCATACCAATGTGGAACCTTTAGTGCTTATCCACATTTGTTGGCTCAACAATACCTACTAAAGCTGTGTAAGGGGTTGGATAATTGTTTTCCTTCAATCTAGTCATCATATGATGTCCTTCTATAGTGCTAGAGGTTTGTGCTTCTCCAGCTCTGCTTGTAGATTCTAGAATTTGGTTTATCTCTTCATTAAACCAGCCTATAGGTCACCTTCCATGTTTACACCTTGTGCAGTAGGCACTGTGATATGGTTATGTTCTAGCACTTCAGTTGCATCCTGACTTTTCGATGCATTTTCTGGATCATCAACACAGTTATCACTTTCACCATCAGAGATGTTTTTTGGATCATGAGTACTATTTGGTAGCACGTCATCAGGCTCAACATGATATGAATCTACACCATCAATGTTGGGAGGTTTTGTCAACACTTCCGCTGAAGTTGAACCACCATTTGTTGGAGAGTTATCCTGCACAGTGGAGAAAAACTCAAGAAAAGTAGCTAAGTGAGTAGAGGTGTTCAGAGAGGATTGTGTAGGTTGCACATATGGAAGCAAATGCTCATCAAAGATCACATGTCTTGATATAAAAACCTTTTTTGTGGATGGTTGGTAGCACCTATAGCCTTTGTGTAAACTTCTATAGACAATGAACACACATGGGTAAGTTTTAGGTGCAAACTTTGATTGTCCCTTGAGGTGTGGATAACATCTGTACCCAAAAACTTTCAAACTATTGTAATCTGGAGATGCTCCATGAAGTTTGACAAAAGGTATCTCATTCTTCAGAACCAAGGATGGTAGTCTGTTTATCAAGAATACAGCAATGAGAAAAGCTTCCACCCACAAGAACATAGGTAGTTTTACATGAAAGAGTAGAGTGAGACCAGTTTCTACTATATGCCTATGTTTTCTTTCGAAGATTCCATTGTGTTCAGGAGTATTTGGACATGGAAATTGTCTTATAATTCCATAGTTTTACAAATTTTTAATGAACTCATTGTTGATGAACTCACCACCTCCATCCCATTGAAAGATTTTAATTGATCTTGAAAACTGTTTTTCAACCATTTTCTGAAACCTACAAAAAATCTCAAAAAACTCAGACTTCTTTTTTATTGGATACAACCAGGTGTGTCTAGTATTATCATCCACGAACAATACATAGTACTTCATGTGTTGAGAAGATTCAATAGGGGCTGGACCCCAAAGATCACAATGAATTTTGAATAATGGTTCCATCTCGATTTTGTTTCTCAATGCCAAAGGAAGTTTACGACTTTTCCCTAGCTGGCAGCTAGTATAGATAGTAGGCACTTTATTCCAACTCTTAACATCTATATGGTTATTTCTATTCAAAAATAGTAAATACTTCAAATTAGGGTGACCTGATCTAGCATGCCAAATGCAATATGTCTTTCTCCAGTCCGGGGATTGCTGTCAAAGCATAAATGTTGTTATCTTCCAGTGCGTAGAGTCCTCCTTTCTTAGTTCCTTTGGCCAGTTGCTTCCCTGACTTCTTGTCCTTAACAACAAAATCACTTCTTGTCCTTAACAATAAAATCAGATTCATCAAACTCAAGGGTGCAACAATTATCTTTTGCTAGCTTGCTAGCAGATAATAAATTTTTATTAATATTAAGAACTACTTGTATCTCGTTAATCTTCAAACCTGACCTTGTTGTATTCCCAACATGTATAATGTTTAGACGAGATCCATTACCAACAGTTATCTTATCAGTTCTATTATAAGTATTAATATTAGATAAGTTACATTTGTTGTTAGTCAGGTGGTTGGTTGCTCCATAATCAACATACATATCATTGTCCTCAACCTGTGTATCTTGAAAATTGACTATTGCTAAGCCTTGTGGGAGGTCTTCTACTGCCTGATATGAGTAGTCCCATCTATAAAAGCACTTGATTGCAGTGTGGTTATTCTTTCCACATATTTGGCAAGCATTGGAGGCTAAGTCCTTGTCCTTCACGTGGTTTGATGCATGTATATTCTGATTATTTTGACTATAGTTTCCGAGTCTAGCAGGTCTGAAATCTCTTCCTCTTGAGTTGTAGTTAGAATTACCTCTATTATGATTGTGATTATAACATTCTCTACCTCTACCTCTATCTTTTTGCGCAGAGAAGGCCATGTTATGATTCTCCCTCTGTTCAGCCTCCCTCTAAAATGCCCCGCTCTGAATAATGCACGTCCTGTAGTCATACTCTCCTATATTAATAGGCAGAGTATGGGATGGGTCATAGATGAACCAGTGGATAGTAGTATTGGAGATGTCCACAAAGAAATTTCACACCAAGGTGGCCCGAAGTGGTAGCTAAACTATGGGCTTGGCCTATTTAGATATGGCATTATGGATAGTGGCGGCATAGAGGCATAAAACTCTCTAGTCATCTCCTAGTTTTAGTCCCTGGGATCCATGCCATCCATTCACACTTGTGCTTCTTGAATAGCTTCTCAATAGTGGGCATAGTGTGGAGGCTACATGTAAGTACCGACGCTCCTCAGTAATAATATGAGCAATCTTCTGATGTTCATTCGACATCTTGGCATCAAAGTAAATTTGGTACTGGCCCTCGACGCACCATTTGTTCGGCTCAGTGGTACTAGGGGTTGGCTCAGCTCTAGGTGGTACAAGAGCATTAGAGGAAGAGGCAAAATCACCGCTGGAACGCGAGCTGGAATGCGACTCAGAGCCAAATTGTGACTCATCTATAGATAAATCCTCCTCCTCAAAATGGGGGGCAATGACTCTGACCTCGTCACTGGATCTAATAATTTGACGTGCCCTGTTCCTCGTGGTCCGGGGGCAGTAGGAGAGCCTCTGGTGGTCTACGGGATGAACACATGATCACTTTCTTCATCTATTAGACATCGGGAAAGGGCACCTGATTTGGACTTGTCATTCCTTGAGTAGGTTGGAGCTTGTTTCAGAGCTATAGTACCTATGGGAGACTCGTTAGTACTAAAAGAACACCAAAAGACCCATGAAGTAATTTTAGAACAAGAATCAGAATTAGACAAAAAAATTTAGAAATTTAGGCAATAGCTGTAGTTTTGACCCATGGTGGGTACCTATGGTCCGTCAATAGAATGACGGCTCATGGATCCCCCTCCGTTGGTCAGAAGGTCCATTTTTTGTTCTCTAAAGTTGGAACCATGGATATGCAGAACGGTCCGTCGATTGAACAACAGAACCTAGTCTCCACTGTGGTTCACAACTTAGCAGAAAATTTAGGCATGGTGTAGTAACAGGCCACGACATATGGTCCGTAGATGCACCTATGGTGCGTTGGTAGTGGCCATGGACCAGAACTGGTGCAGGTAGTGACTTCAAACTTTCATCCAACAAAATTACTTCAACAATCATTCAACTAATCTAAGTCTAAACATGCATTTAAACATATTGCTCAATAGTTCATCATCCGTAGGGTTTCAATTTATTTAAAATGCATAGTTCAACATAAGGAAACAACGAAACCCTAAGTCAAAACTCTCAATTAGACCTAGCAGACAATTTATTCGATTTAACTTAACTACACACTCACACCATCATTCCAAGGGTATTATTTATACTAGATTCAACCAATTATGCATGGTTTGAATTACCCAAGGTCAAGTCTAACATTGTGACTTCAAGTTTAAACAATAAAAGATTCAAAGTTTGGGAGAAATCCATTACCTTACAAGTAAACAACACTGGTGAGTGTGTGATCGAATTCAAATGCTCTTAGACCAACCGTAACACTGAACCCAGACCGTAAAAGCTTTTGGAGAGAAAATGGAAGTGAGGGGAGGAAAATTTGTGAATTTAGGAGAATAGGGAAAATGGAATAGAAAGGGAAGGAGATGGGGAGATTAAGGAGTGAATGTGAGGGTAATTGATCAATTTGTAATGGTTGGGGGAAAGAGGGAAGTGGGAGTGGGGAAATGAATTTAAAATGTGGGGTTTTATTTTATTGGGGTCCGGGTTGGGTCATCAAAAGCCCTAACTTGGACCAATGAGACCCCGTCGACGATCCTTGGGTCGACCTACGACCCGTCAACGGGTCTGTGGTTCACTCCAACATTTAGACAAAATCAGAGGACATACATGGGATCTATGGATGTCATCCACGGTCCGTGGATGGACCAACAGATCGTCGATGGGACCCGTAGACCACTGCATTAGCTAAACTTCTACAAAATTTTCCTTGTCGTCCCTGCACACGTAGCAAACATTATGACTTATTTTTTTTTACATTTTCTGGACCTTTTTAGACACAGACCCTATTCTAACTATATCTAGCCAACACTAAAACATAAAAATTAATACACAATTATCTAGTAAACTACAAATTTAAGAAAACTCCCTATATCGAAAAGAGAGAAAAAAAACTCCAATGGTTGGCTAGAATTTACATCTTGGGTTGCCTCCAAAGAAGCGTTTGATTTAACGTCGCGATACGACCCAGACACCTTAGTTACTCAGACTTCACTAAGATCCCATTCCTCTATCACTTCATTGATACTCTTAGATTTTCTGAAGTAGATTTTGATCCTCTGACCGTTCAAATTGAACCTCGTTCCCTCCTTGTTCTCGAGTTCAACCGCTCCATGTGGAAATACTTTGGTTACTCTGAATGGCCCGGTCCACTTGGACTTGAGTTTTCCAGAAAACAAGTGCAACCTTGAGTTAAATAAGAGCACCAAATCACTAACAAAAATTCACTCTTTTCAATCTTTTGATCATGGTACTTCTTCATCCTCTCCTTGTACAAGGCTAAACTCCCATATGCTTTTAGGCAAAACTCGTCGAGCTCATTCATCTCATTTAGTCTTTGACTTAAAGCAGCGCCCCAATCAAAATTCAACTTCTTTAGTGCCCACATTGCTTTATGCCCTAGATCTACAGGCAAATGTCAAGATTTCCCATATACAAGTTGGTAGGGGGACATACTTATGGGATTTTTTAATGTAGTGCGATAAGCCCATAGAGCATCATCAACCCTTCTTTACCAATCAATTATGTTGGCGTTCAGTCTTTCCAAGGATTTGCTTTATGTCTCTATTTGATACCTCAACTTGTCCACTAGACTACGGATGATACGGAGTGGCAACATTGTGACGAACACCATATTTTTCAAGTAATGACTTGAACAACTTGTTACAAAAGTGAGAACCTCCATCGTTGATTATTTCCCTAGGTGTACCAAATCTGGAGAAGATATTATTTTTCATGAATGTGGTGACACTCTTTCCCTCATTGTTTGTAAGCGCAATTGCTTCCACTCATTTTGATACATAGTCAACCGCAACAACAATATACTTCATCCCATGCGAACTCACAAACGGATCAATGAATTCAAGACCTCAAACATCGAATAGCTTAATCACCAATATCCGGTTCATATGTAGTTCTTGTTTCTTTAAAATTCCTCCTTCTCGTTGGCAACGATCACAAGACTTGGCGAAATCATGAGCATCTTGGTGGATGGTATACCAATAGTACCCACACTGCAAGATCTTATGAGGAGTCTAAATACCACTATGGTGCCCACCAACATGCGATGAATGACACACCTCGAGTATAATCATCATCTCAACTTCAGGTACATAGCGGCAAATAATCCCATCAGCACAAACACGAAACAAGTAAGGCTCATCCCAAAAGAACTTCTTCACATCAAACATAAACTTTTTCCTTTGGTGAAATGACAAATCTGATGGAACCAAATTGCTTGCCAAGTAGTTAGCAGCATCTGCGAACCAAGGGATAAGATCATAGGAAGCAACCAATACCTATTCATCAGGGAATGCATCATTAACTAATCCCCATCTCCTAACTTAAGCATAGCTTCCTTCTGTAATCTTGATAAATGATCGGTGACTTGATTTTCTGTTCCCTTTCTATCCTTTACCTCAAAATCGAACTCTTACAACAAAAGCACCCATCTAATCAACCTTGGTTTTGCATCCTTTTTAGCCATCAAATACCTTAATGCAGAATGGTCAGTATGCACTATGACCTTAGTACCAAGCAAGTAGGATCTAAATTTCTCAAATGCGAAAACCACAATAAAGAGTTCTTGTTCAGTCATAGTATAGTTCTTTTGAGCCACATTCACAGCTTTGATGGCATAATAAATTGGAT
Organism: Solanum stenotomum; assembly: GCF_019186545.1. Classification (NCBI taxonomy): domain Eukaryota; kingdom Viridiplantae; phylum Streptophyta; class Magnoliopsida; order Solanales; family Solanaceae; genus Solanum; species Solanum stenotomum. The sequence continues at coordinate 27,899,075 of NC_064283.1, forward strand.
GGAGAATCGTCTCACGCCTTTGTCTTAATACTACACCAAGCACCACTCCATTCGCATCATACATCACTTCAAATGATTGTCCCCAATCCGGTGAAATAATGATAGGTGCCGAAGTTAACTTTTCTTCCAACTCTCCAAATGCTCTCAGACAAGCATCATCAAAATCAAACTTACACTTCTTTTCGAGTAGCTTGCACAATGGGTGTGCAATTTTGAGAAATATTTTATGAACCTCTGGTAGAAACCTGCATGCCCAAGAAAACTTCGAACACCTTTTACAGAGATGGGTGGTGGAAGCTTTTCAATTACCTCAACTTTGGCTCTATCAACCTCAATACCTTTCTGCGAAATCAAATTACCCAAAACTATACCCTCTTTTACCATGAAGTGGCATTTTTCCCAGTTGAGCACAAGATTGCACTCTTCACACCGTTTTAGTACCTCAGCCATTTGTGCCAAACAATCATCAAACGAGTCACCTACCACAGAGAAATCATCCATAATACCTCTTTGGTGTCCTCTACTATATCTGAAGATATCGACATCATACATAGCTGGAAGGTCGTTGGAGCATTACATAGCCCTAATGGCATCCTCTTGAAGGCAAAAGTCCCATATGGACAAGTGAATGTGGTCTTCTCTTGGTCTTCCGGAGCTATGGAAATTTGATTGTATCCCGAATACCCATCTAGAAAGCAATACCAACCCTCACCATCAAGACGATCCAACATCTGGTCCATGAAAGGCATCAAAAAATGATCTTTTTTTATCCATGCATACTCTCCACCCATTCACTGGCCTCATTGGAACCAACTCGTTTTTCGCATTAGAACCACAGTGATCCGACCTTTCTTAAGTACACACTGAATAGGGCAAACCCAACTACTATGTGCAATGGGGTATATGACTCCAACATCCACCATTTAATAGTTTTCTTTTTCACTACTTCTTGCATAGGGGGATTTAGTCTCCTTTGGTTCTCAATACGTGGCTTACTTTCTGGCATGAGTTGGATTTTGTGAGAACAAATGCCCAGAGGAATCCCAATAATGTCCGCAATAGTCCATCCAATAGCCCTCTTAAACCGCTTCAACACCGATGTCACAACCTCTATTTTCCCTTCACTTAAGTCAGCAACAATAATAATGGGAGAGGTGCTATTTTGTCCCAAGAATACATACCTCAAGTGAGACGGAAGGACCTTAAGTTCCAGGTTTTGAGGCTCATCAACAGACGGTTTCGCAGGTGGGGTGTCACGATTCTTCATCTCTAAATCCAACCTTTTTGGCTTGAAACGAAACTCGAACCTATAAAGTGCATCGACTAGCTCATCATACTCAGCAATACCGTCACTGTCAAAATTTATCATCACCGCTGCTAGCGCATCAACACCTAACATTTCCTTAATGGACACCTGAGATTCTTTCCCCACAATGTGATTCACCACAAATACCGATTTAAGATCATTTTCATGCTTCATAGACCTACAGATGCTAAAAGTTACCTCCTTATTATTTAATCAGAACTTCATCTGCCCTCTCTCCATATCAATCAATGCACGCCCAGTAGAAAGAAATGGTCTCCCTAAGATGATGGGAACCTCAAAATCAACGTCACAATCTAAGATCACAAAGTCTCCTGGAAAAATGAATGAGTCTACTTTCACAAGGACACTTTGCAACACTCCAATGGGCCTCTTCACATTTCTATCAGCCATGAGTAAATGCATCACAGTCGATTTTGGAGCTCCTAAACCCAACTTCTTATAAATCGACAATGACATCAAAGTAATGCTTGCACCCAAATCACACAAGGCCTTCACAAAGTGCAACATACCGATGGTACAAGGAATAGTGAAATCTCTAGGATCTTATTTCTTTTGCACAAGTGACCTAGTAGCAATGGCAGTATAATGTTGCAACCTCTCATCATTCTCAATACTGATATCCTTTTTTTTGGTCAGCAAGTCCTTCATGAATTTTGCATACCCAGGCATTTGCTCCAAAACTTCTATCAACGGAACATTAATGGAAAGTTGTTTCAACATTGCTATAAACCTGTGGTATTTTCCTTCTTCAGTCTTTTTCCCCAACCTCTGTGGAAAGGGAGGTGGAGGTCTAAGCATGGGAATAACTTTTTGGGTCAACTTAGAATCCTTTTATATAGCATCTTTCGACTCTCCAGTAACCTCAATCTCATCCGCATATTTTTCTACCACTCTTTCAACCTCAGACGGCATCGGGGGAACAATATTCCATTTACCTCCGCCAATAGTGACTGCTATACAATGCCCATCATTTTTTGGATTTTGGATGGTGTTGCTACGAAGTGTGCCAGGCTGATGTGGGTTCACAATAGTGGACAACTGACTAAATTGCTGCTCAAGTTGCTTGATCGACACTGTATGGGCATCAACTTTCTGACCAATCCCAGAAAGATCATTACGTATCTCCTTCATATTTTCATCAGTTGCATCGAACCTCTTCATCATCTTCTGCATCATATCTTTAATGTGATTCTTACTATTACCACACTCTATATTACTAGATTCTCTATTACCAGGTGGAACATAGGGCCCAACTCCCTCAATCATGTTGTCATTGTTGTTCGGGTTGTAGTTGTTATCATGATTGTAGTTCCCATCCAGGACATAGTTTCCCTCTCAGTCCTAGTTTCCATAATTCTGACCTTGGTTTCCTTGACCTTGGCGCCAATTATCTGAGTTGGAACCTTGGGCATTGGTTCGGAAACCCCCCATCTGATCATTCACCAAATTTGCATCATCCTTATAGTAACATTCCTCAACTAGTGGTGGTGGAGTTCTAGTCAGATAGTTTAACACATTCACTTTTTCCACACTTCTACTCATATGCTTTAACACCAGACCAATATTTGTCCTCATTTGTTCCATTTCTTCACGAATATCATCATTGGATTGGCTGGGTGCAGTTTGGACATCGAACGTGCTCCTTCCAGTATTTACCTTTCTAGTGCTCCAAGCCTTATTGTTTTGGGAAATCCTCTCAATTTTTTCGGCGATCTCCTCACAAGTACACTCACCATATGACCCTCCAGCAATAGTATCCAACAAATCCCTTCCATTTTCATTCTATCCTCTATAGAAGTACTCCTTCAGGACTTATCACCTATGTAGTGATTTGGAACACTCCTTATGAACCCAGTGTGTAACGACTCGGAAAACTAGTAGGTGAAACTACATCCTTACGAGTTTGATGTTGGGTTTTATGTTGTAAAATGAGTTCCCAATCTTAGGTTGAGGTGTTTAGGGGTTAAACATCAATGTACGACTCCCCAAGGACCAACCAAGGGTTCTTGAGGAGGACCCTAAAGTCTAACCCCAAGGCTGCCCCGAAGAACTAAAAGCAGCCAAAAATCTAAGGACCTAAGGATGGGACCTACTGGGCGTAGGTCCATCTACGCCCCATAGAACCAAACCATAGGTCAAGGCTCCTAGATGGAGAGTTGCAGACCCCAACCATGGACCTGCAGGATGGGGCGTGAGTCCACTCACGGTCCGTGGGTCTAGGGGCTTGAGTCACACCTGAAGGTCTGTCTAGGATCGGCCAAGTGAGAGACTAAGTGGTAAATTCCTAGGGTGGTTAGTTAAGTTAAGGGTTGGTTTATATTGGTTATTTAGATTTATTTAAGACATTGTAAAATCTTAACTACCCTTTACAACTCATAATTCCCAAAATACAAAATAAAAACACCTCCTCTCCAAATATTCTCTCTCTAGAAACTCCATTGAAGGAGAAGATCAAGGTAAAGTTTAGGGGTGAAGGAGCAGCCTTTTCTCTTCAATTTCATGAGGAAAACTTCATAAGGTATGGTAGTCTTCATCCTTGGTTAATTTCCATCCAAGGATTCCTTTCAAAACATAATATCAAAGCTTCCAATTCCCCCCCCCCCCCCAAAGTTAGGGTTTCAATCTAAGTCATGGATTAAACTTCAAAATGTCTTCAATGGTTTATTTATGATGAATTATGGTTGAATTGATGAATTAAATATTTATTTATGATGAAATTCTTCCATGAACCCATGATTACCTCAAAATACTAAATTGTGAATTTATGATGTGGGTTGATTGATTAAGGAAGCATGTTAATTGATTATGTATATATTTATTGAGTTATTGAATCATGATATTCCCCTTATATAATGTAGTAATCTAGATGTTTGGATTGAGTTTGATTCATAGCCTTGGAGGGCAAATTTATGAAGGTTGATGTCTAATCATGATGCTATGTAAATGCTTTGTGATTTCAATGAAAGTAATGTGATCATGTCTACAATGCAATTGTGTTATTATTGAAAGATTATTCTAAATTATACACTTATGAATGATGATGACCTGTTGTGAAAGGTTTCTTCAATGTCATGTTATCTCTTGAATTGGTAGGCTTAGGGCATCCTCTTCTTGTGTAAATGAAAGTGATCTTGATTGAAGTACCTTGAATTGGTAGGTTTAGGGAATCTTCTTCTTGTGTAACTGATGTATCTTGAATTAATGAACATTGAATTGGTAGACCTAATAGTGTTATCCCTTTCATGTATCTAATAATGAACCTTGAATCGATAGACCTAATGGTGGTAGCCCTTTCATAAATGATTAATGAAGTATTCTAAGGCATTTTCTTGATTCGGTAGACCTAGTGGTGGTAGCCCCTTCATGATGAGTCTATGAACTACTAATGTATTGATTAACCTTGAATTGGTAGACTTAATGGTGGTAGCCCTTTTATGTGTGAAATGATGAACCTTGAATCGGTAGACCTAATGGTGGTGGCCTTTTCTTTAGGATTAAATGAGTTATCCTAATAATGTACCTTGAATCGGTAGACCTAATGGTTGTGGCCCTTTCATGTGTGTAATGTATTTTTGGGTTGGTAGACCTAATGGTGGTAGCCCTCTCAAGTATAATAATGTTGATGAGAATGAACTACTCTATGAGAATGTAAGCTTAGCACCGAGTGGATATGGTAAGATGGAAGCTCTCCCCATGTTAGGCTGCGTTTCAATGAACATCTTTCTTATCCCAAAACTATGTGCCTACATAGGTCTTAGCTAGTGGATCCACCTAAGTCAAAATGTTATCGGTCCTACCTTAGGCAAGTAGACTAACCCTTTACGGTGTGGGACAGACACCGGATTCCATGATTTGCCTACATGGTCTTGTCGGTTACTGCTTATTCCCATCATGTGAGATACGTGTTATGGTTACTCAAGAGGTTCTATGAAGTGTAGGTGGTTGTATGAGATGTTATTCATGCATTGCACGAGTAGGCTTTGACAGGGATATGGTGTGTTCTCTAATGTCTTAATGTCTAATGAAATGAATGTGCTCATAATGATGCTAACGAAGAATGTTAACTTAAAAGCTTAATGCAATGATGAATGTTTAACTTGGATTGTTATTATGAGTTACTTTCCTTTTCATGACATATTGAATGAGAATGTTCCTTATCTATGAGTATGGACTAAAGATGAAAATGAAGAATGGTAAGTACATCTATGGTGGCCTCAAAGTGGTACTTAGTATGAATGGTGGAATGGGATGTCATTCCTACATTGCACAAGAATAGCTTAGGGTTACTTAAGATGAAGGTTCTAATGTGTTGTAATGGCTTTATGTTAAATATGCTTGTATGTTATGCCTCTTATACTAAATTTCATGATGTTTCTTAAAATTGGCATAATGCATTATTTTCAACCAAAATGTCCTTTTAAGCATGATTTTTGCATGGCTACCATACTTAGTACATTTTTGTGTGCTAACCCATTTTACGTTTTGGACTATGTTGAAGTGTTGTGACCCTATCTTTGTTTCAAGGTGTATTAGATGGCCATGTGAGACAAGTTAGACTTCCGCTGTTTGTTTTTAAATAAAGACTTCATTTGTATGGTTTAAAGTTTTTAAATTTTGTACCATATTCTTATGTCTTATGGTATGAATGCTATGAGGCTTTTTCAGAGTCTTGCACGCCATGTTACTTCTAGGGTATATGCCTAGGTCGTCACATAATGAACCTATCCCATGAGTTGCTTATGGACTCTCCAGGTAGTGCTACGAAATTATTCAGTTTATCTTTGTGATTTAACTTCTTGCACACCCGAAAATACCTTGCTACGAACACTTTATACAACTGGTCCCATGTATAGATTGAATTATAAGGAAGCGCAGAAAATCACACAACAAAATCACTGGTCAATGACAATGGGAATACTCTCAAGCCTATAACATCCATATCTGATTCCGGTCATCCTACACAACTCTTGCAGACACTTGACAATTTAGCCATGTGAGTGTAAGGGTCTTCTGAAGCCAACCCAACAAACAACCCTCTTGCCGTAAGCATTTGTATAAGGTTGTTGGTCACCACAAATGTATGTCCTGGAGGTAGTGGAGGGAGAACAATAGGCCCATCTGATCCAACTGCATCATAGTCAGCCCTACAATGGTCACGAAACCTCAGTTCTGGCGGATTCTGCACCCTTTCTGTATTTCCAGTAGATTACTACCATGAACTTGAGCAGGCACATCAACAACCCCAGGAGGCTGCATTTAAACCCCATCTTCGTGACCGTCTTTGATTGGATTATTGTGTACCCTAGATTTGCCATTTTTCTCAAAGTCTTTCTTAGTTAGGATCGTAGGGGTCAAGGGTTCGCCTCGACTCTGTATACTTGGCATACACTAGAATTGAAACTTGTAGAAAACACAAACAAAGCAAAACGTAAAATCAGGAAATACATGACTAAAGTTCAATAATATAGTTAAACTTAATCTTAAATTCGAATTCCCCGGCTGTGGCACCAAAATTTGATACGCTCAAATTACACCTCCCTAAAGAAGCATAAGCGATCGTTGTCAAATAAAGAAACCAACTTGTAAGTTGGGGTCGATCCCACGAGGAATATGGTTTAGACTTGAACTTAACTCACAATTATCTCTTTTTAGTCAAACTATTTCCGAAAAAAGTAAATAGAGGGGCTTTTGTAACGAAAGTAACAGATTGTTGATTTGAATCAATAAGTAACAAGTAAGGAAGATTAACAATTTGAGAAATAAATATAAGATGGAAACTAGGGTATGTGTTCCCCACAAGCTTTTAATGCAGTAATCCAAATAATAATAATCATCTGCTAGTATTTAACATGCAAGGCCAATAAGTTATGTATCCCTAAGTGACTAGTATTCATCGTAGGAACTTTCACTTGCAATTTGGTAAATCTACGAATGTGTGCTTTACTAACCCTTACCTTTACCCCAGATTAGTCATCGTATCAATTTAGTTGGTTTTTCACCCTCACTTCGATTGATTAAAGTCAAACTATTAGATACCAACAAATTCTTAACTAAATATATGTTGTTTAATCCTTTTCTCATTCGTTACCCCCTTGGTAAGGCAAGTAGGAACGAGCGAGTTCTAACATTGGTCACCATTAAAAAGACTTCTAATAAAAGGATTAACAATACATGCATAAACAATATTCAATAATTACTTAGTTATTATTCATACATTGTTAATTACTCATGGTTCCCACAACCCCAGTTGTGGATTGCTACTCATGCTTGATAGTTCACAATTTACAATTAGGTTAAAAGAATTCATGAACTTACAATGAGAGTAGATGAAAATCGAAATCTTGAATTGAAATGCATAGTGAAATTTGCATAAACCAACTTCTAGAAATTAAACTGCTCAAAATTTGCAAAATAATTCCAAAAGACAAAAACTAAAACCTTACAATAATGTCTAACCCTCAAAAATGAAAATTATAACTAATATTTATAGAAAACAAATCCCAAAATTGGTTGAAAACAAAATAAGGAAATAACTGCTCAGATGCGATTTTGATCGATGCTTCGACCTACGAACTGTGGGTCGACCTACAGCCTGTAGTTCACATCCATGGTTCAGGTACTGGAACCTCAAATTCTCTAATCTCAATGATGATTGTGCAGGACATGTCGTCACTCGAACTACGGTTCGTCATTGCTTCCGTAGTTCCACACTTGGTTAGATTTCCCTAAATTTGCACCTACACTTGCCCACCTATTATTCGTGGATTGGACTACGGTCTGTCTTGTTACTCTGTGGTTTGAGTATTGAAAATCATTTTTCTGACCAAGACCTATGACTGCCCATCTACGACACGTCAATGGACCTACGGTCCATGGTTGGCTACGTCAGTGGCTCCTTATGCACTTTTCAGCTCATATCTCTCTCAACCGCTTCCGAACCAATTTCCTGCAAAGATTACATCAAAAACATCAATTCTAATAATAAAACAACCCAAGACACACATGAAATCTAAGTGAAATGTATCAATAGTATCGTAAACTTACGGTACATCGATGTTCATGTTGATGTGTTCACCGATCATAAGAGTCTTCAGTATGTATTCATTCAGAAAGAGCTTAATCTCAGATAGACAAGGTGGTTGGAGTTACTCAACGATTATGACATGAGTATTCTCTATCACCAAGGTAAGGCTAATGTTGTTGTTGATGCTTTGAACATGTTATCTATGTGTAGTACTTCCCATGTTGAGGAAGGAAAGAAAGAATTAGCAAAATATGTGCACATACTTGCACGATTGGGAGTCCGGTTAATGGATTCGAATGAAGGTGGAGTGGTGGTGATGAATGGGGCTGAACCATCACTAGTATCTGAAGTGAAAGAGAAACAAGACCAAGACCCTATTTTGCTTGAATTGAAGGCAACTGTTCATAAGCAAAGAGTGATGGCTTTTGAACAAGGGGAAGATGGTGTATTGAGGTATCAAGGTAGATTGTGTGTGCCAAAGGTGGATGAACTCCAAGAGAGGATAATGAAGGAAGCTCATAGCTCCGGATACTCTATCCATCCGGGTTCCACAAAGATGTATTGTGACTTGAGAGAAGTATATTGATGGAGTAGTATGAAGAGGTGTATTGTAAAGTTCTTTGCTAAGTGCCCAAATTGCGAACAAGTCAAGGTAGAGCACCAGAGGCCTGGCGGTATGGCTCAGAACATAGATCTTTCATAATGAAAGTGGGAGATGATCAATATGGATTTTATTACTATTTATCGCGGTCTCACAGATAGCATGAGTCGATTTGGTTGATTGTAGATCGGATGACTAAATCAGTCCATTTCTTACCGGTAAAGACTATTTTTTTTAGCAGAAGATTATGCCATATTATATATTCAAGAGGTAGTCAGACTTTATGGAGTTCCTGTGTCCATCATTTTAGATAGAGGTGCGTAATTCACCGTAAAATTCTGGAAGTCTTTCAAGAAAGGCTTGGGTTCGAAGGTAAATTAGAATATAGCTTTCCATCCTCAGACTGATGGTCAAGCAGAGCGCACAATTCAGACTTTGGAGGTTATGTTGAGGGTGTGTGTGATCGATTTCAAGGGTAATTGAGATGATCACTTACCTCTCATAGAGTTTGCCTACAATAATAGCTATCACGCTAGTATCTAGATAGCTCATTTTGAGGCTCTGTATGGGAGAATATATAGATCTCTTATTGGATGGTTTGAGGTTAGTGAAGGTTGATAAGACCGGACTTGGTTCATCAAACTATGGAGAAAGTGAAGATCATTCAAGAAAGGTTGAAAATAGCGCAAAGTCGTCAGAAATCATATACCGATGTTAGTAGGAGAGACTTGGAGTTTGAGGTGGCTGATTGCATTTATTTAAAGGTTTCACCCATTAAGGGTGTTATGAGGTTTGAAAAGAAGGGGAATCTTAGTCCTCGGTATATTGGTCCTTACAAAATATCCAAGAGGATTGGCAATGTAGCCTATGAGCTGGAGCTACCGCAAGAGTTAGCAGCGGTCCATCTGGTATTCCACGTTTCAATGTTGAAAAAGTGTATGGGCGATCATTCACTTATTATACCTATGGAAAATATTGGTATTAAGGACAACCTATCTTATGAGGAGATTCTTGTTGAGATACTTGATCGTCAGGTACGCAAGTTGAGAACCAAGGAGGTAACATCAGTCAAGGTCTTATGGAGAAATCAATTCATTAAGGAAGCTACAAGGGAGGCTGAGAAGGATATGAAGAAGAGATACTCACCTCTCTTTCCTTTTGGAGAAAATCCAGACCAAGGTAATGACTTTTGTAAAACTCTTTTAATTGATATGTTATATAGTGTTATAAATTGCATGTTTGGTGTTTGAGATGGGTGTTAGTGTTACCACCCTTAGTTCTAATAAGAGTGATCTCATTCGAGGACGAATGTTCCCAAGGGTGAGATATTGTAACACCTCTGCCTTTGAAAGAGCTAAATTTAGAAAGAACTAATTTAGAAAGAGCTAAATTGAGATTTGTTCAAGATAAGCTTAAGTTGTGAAGTTTGCATGAAGAGTCTTGAGAAAAAAAGTTGTGCCTAAATAATTAAATTGTTTAAGTAAATCAGAATTTGTGAGTAACCTTATTTAACTAGCACTGATTTGGTATAGGATCTATAGAGGATAGGATAGATTGTTCGAGGACTAACAAAAGCTCTTAATATGGGGTGGTGATTTGGGGTGTATTTAAGTATTCAAACATCATACTTTATCCATATTTTATCTTAGTTCTTAGTATAATCTTGATAATATCCTTGTGTTTATTGATGATATATTGCTATGAGCTAATCGACATGATTAGGCTAATTTTAGGCAAAAAGTAGTAAGAGAAGACCCATATGACGTATTGGAACATAGAACAAAGTAATCTTAAGCTAAAACAAAGAAAAATAGCTCCAGAATGGACCATGAGATGACCCTCACGCTGCATCTATTTGTGAACTAAGCAACAGAGACCCAACGAAAAGAAGCCAAATGCGAGATAGGCCCCACACCGTGATGTAGTTTCTTTTGTGATGCCCCTCGCACACCAACTCCCTTATCCATTAGATCAGATTTGACCTAGTCAATGTAGAGCCTAATCGAGATTAGGATTCAAACTATGTTATTATATATATGTAGTTCAAAGATGTTTATTAGAGGAACAAAATTTAGAATAGCTATTAAGACTTACAATTAAACAATAAAATTTATTGTTCTTAGTTTCTTTACTTTATAGTTTTAGAAGATTATAATAGAACGAACAACATTAGCTTGCAAGTGTTGATTTAATCAAAGGTTTTTCTTATTCTCTTTTATATTCATGATTTCCAATAGTTTAATTTATTATAAACACTAGTTATGACTAGCTAAATTCATAACTAGGGTTATCAAACTTAGGTTAGGGATGATGATGAATGTTGTACAATAATATATCCATTTATAAAAGGGTGATCATTGTGTATTATGTTCCACTCATACATAACACTTTCTTTAAAGATAATGTTAACAATTGATAAAGGAAATTGTCCATATTCTAACCTGCTTGACTATAGAGGTGACTAATGAGTCGGAGATTTTGACTCATTTAGGGCTTTATTTTCATGGTTTAAGTGTCCTTAAATTCCTAATTTATTCTCTAAATTGATGTTAAAGTGGTAATTTGCAGCAACGAAGGTTATGGAGCAAGGCAAGGACATTATCGGGCAAATAGAAGCGAGAAAGCTGAAGAAGTTGAAGGAAGACAGTCCTGGCGATCGCCAAGACCACTCGACGAGCCGCCGAGTGGCTCTTTGACTATTGTGCTTCATGACACCTAGAATTTTCCCCATTGGTCCAATTCATTGATTGAAGCATGAGATTGAAATGATCTTAGGAAAAAGTTTTGAAGAGTGAAACAAATTGATAGTATACCTCTTTGTTGCCACCTTGTGAGAAGTATGAACCTTGCTTGACACATTTTGAGCCTATCCTTTTCTTTGGAAGAAACTTGAACAACTTTGACCTCTTTGTCCCATTACCCATAACTTTCATGAAGTATTGGTTCGTTTGAATAGTCAACTTAGTCCAAAAGCCTAAGTTGGGGGTGTGGTGAAAAAGGAGAAGAGTCAAGAAGTGTGAAAAATATCCCCTTGATGGATTGTTTTGAAAAAGATAGAACCCCTCATATATATATAAAAGAGGAAAGAAAAATTGTGAAAACAAAAAAAGAATGAAAAGAAGAGTTGTGAAATAAAGTGTGTGAAAGAAGCAAAAGAAATGGGGTATCCGGTGAGTTATGTTTAGTTGAATAATGGGGTGAATTATGAACATCTTTGAATATGAAAGAGAAGGCCAACAAGTGATTTTCAGGCCATACTTCATGAAGGTAGAAGCCACTAAGCCTAAATGATCATAACTTTACACTCAGCCCATTACAAGCCTGAAAAAGACCTTTGTGATCTTGAGTGAGCTGAAATGAATGTTAATTGGAAAATTAGGGGAAGCCTATGGGTAGAGTCATGCATGTGTTCATGTTTTTTAGCATGAGAGTTGAATTTGATTCTGGAATATTAAATTGATGGGAAATTTTCTGTGAAATATGGAATCGTCTTTGTTGTGAGGGCATTTGAATACTTTTGTTGAGCTTGAACTTACATTTGAATCAAGCATTGTGAGCTTAAGTATACTTGATAATTGTGAGTCACAATTAAAAACTTTTAGTGCAGAGTTGAACATTGTATGTGTAGTTTGAACCTTTTGTGTGCATTTGTGTTAAGTCTTAAGTAGCACTGTTTGTAGACATCTTTATTGAACTAATTGATGTTGAGCTTAACTTGAGGACACGAAAAAGTTTAAGTTGGGGGTGTTAATAAGTCTGAGATTTCGACTCATTTAGGGATTTGTTTTCATTGTTTAAGTGTCCTCAAATGCCTAATTTATGCTCTAAACTGATGTTAAAGTGGTGATTTGCAGCAACAAAGGTTAAGGAGCAAGGTAATGACATTGTCGGGCAAAAAGGAGCGAAAAAGTTGAAGAAGTTGAAGGAAGGCGGTCTTGGTGACCACCAAGACCACTCGGCAAGCCGCCGAGTGTCACTTTAGCTCGCCTAAAGTTCCAGCATACCAGCCCTGGGGAAGAACCTACTTGGCGACAGAAATAGACAGTCGGCGATCCGTCGACTCGGCAACATCAACCTTGATCGCCTAGAGTCACAGAACCCTGAAGTGTAATGGTCAATGCAAACTGACAATGGAATGGAACAAAGGGTGGATCACCAACCTAGTTGGCGAGGCACGACTTACTCTGCCTAATGGACATGAAGGCCAAAAATTGGGAAACTATAAATTGAAATTTAAAAAGAAGAGAAAGGTGTTCTGATTCCAGAGTTCTTAGAGTTTTAGTTTTCTATGAGTTTTTGAGTTCCCATTGGAGACTTTGAAGCTTTTGAAACTTAATTTTGAGGAATTTCAATTGGGTTTTCAAACTAATTCAATTTGGAGCATTGTAGAGACTTGGAAACCTTTACCCAACTCATGGGTAATATAATTGGTAATTGTTTCCCTCTTTTTATGATGTGTAGCTAAAACCTCAATTTTTGGGGTGTGATCATGTGATTATTAGCTTAATTGGCTTATGGGTATTGTTATTTACTGATTTAAATGCTTAATTGAAGTGGGTTTAGTCAATTTTTGTTTATTAATCTATGAATTGTAATTGCAAATGTAATTCTAAATTAGAGTTATGGGCTTGCTTAAAAAAAAGGTTTTAGAACTAAGGTTTTCAATTAATGATTAAAGTTATTGGGTTGATGTGGGTTCAGCTCGAGAGAGTAATTCCTAAGTTTAATTCTACCTACCTAGCTCAAGAGAGTAGGTAATTTAAGGTTTTGGACTGTTTTTAGTGTTAAACTTGTCAAGGTTCGAGATAACTCACTTGAATCATAATAGTTGTTCGAGAGAAAGCTATTGCACTTGTAGTCTAGCCTACCTACTGAGATTTAGCAATCGTTAGTAAATTTCAATTACCCATATAGTGAGATAAACCTATAATTGATCACATCCCGAGCATTCCTCTCAATATTGTTGAAAACCATTGTTTTCGTATTTGTTTTAGTTGTTAATTAACAAACCAATTCCCCCATGTGACATTTGTTGTCACTCCTTTCAATATATTTAACTAAATGTTTACAATAGTTTCTATTCCTACCACCAATTAGATTACATTCGTAATTTTATAACTGAATATGAACTTATACTGCTCCTTGTGGGTTAGATCCCAACTCTTCATTGGGTTTTATACTAGATTATGATTGCCCACACCTAGTATTGGATGAGGTGTGGTTGAGAGTTTATCAAAAATGGTGCTGCTACCGGGGAGTGGTGTTTAGAATTTTATTATTGAAGTTTAAATTGTAATCTTCTTGTGTTATAGTTGAATCGACTTACTTTCTTTTGTGTTTGGGTTGGCTTGTTTGAACAGAGTAAAAATTGAGTGTGAACGGGAGTAATGGTAGCCAAATTGGCCACCAAGATGATATTGGAAATCTAGACGATGTTAATGACCCGATTCAATTGGGTGGTGTTGTTATTATACGTCTACCTTATGTTGAGGGGAATGTGGTCTTCCATGTCACTAGAATAATGTTACAACTCCTACAAATGAAAGGACTATATGGAGGGCTAGCCCATAAAGATCCTCATAAGCATATTCGGAACTTTGTATGTATGTGGTCCGTTCTCGTTCAAGAACATATCACAAGAATCAGTTCGTCTTTGACTATTCCTATTTTCTTTGATGGGTGAAGCTACCAAGTGAGTAGTTGATCTACCGAGGAACTCCATCACCAATTAGGATGAACTTACTGCAATGTTCTTTGTAAGGTTCTTTCCCTTGTCAAAGATGATGACGCTCACAGATAGTATCCAAGGTTTCAAACGCTTGGAATGTGAACCAATCCACAAGACGTGGCTGAGATTTCATAAGTTCGTACTTTAATGTATGACTCATGGACTGCCAAACAACGTGTTGTTACAACACTTCTATAGGAGTCTTGACTCGGTGAACAAAGGTATTGCTGATCAACTTGTTCCAAGGGGTATAATGCAACAGCCTTATGAGATAGCATACCAATTTCTTGATGACATGACCAAGATCAACAGAGCTTGGTACATTCGTGAGGACCAAGTGTCTCCTCTCACCTTTAGATTGACAAAAGATCATATCGACAAGGACCAAGAGAGAGACCAAATCATGGCTAAAATGATGACCCAGCTAGATATCTTGTCGAAAAACGTGATGGGTAGTAGGTTGAAGAATGTAAATGTTTTTGGTATTAGTGGAACAAACCCTGATGAAGCACAATTTGAGGCGTTGTATAATGAGAAAGTGAAATTTCGTGCAAATCAATGAGGAGGTTTTCATCCAAACTATCAAAGGCCGGATGGAAATCCGTGTTGGAAAAGAGATGATGGATGGAGAGACCATGACAGGGAATGGCATGACCATAATACTACTTGGAAAGAAAGGGATGGTGAAAAGGAAAGATACGTCCCACCTCATGAATGCCAAAAACCTAAAGAGCAAAGAACTAACCCAGAGAACTTTTATACGGAAGACATGCTTGCACGCATTCTCAATAAGGTAAAAAGGTCGGACAAAGTATTGAAAGAGATGAAGGAGGACGTCTCAACTTTCAATCAGACGCTGACTTCATACGTAGTCTCCATTAAACAACTAGAGACACAAATGGGTCAAATCTCAACTCATTTGAATCCAAGGTCAAAAAGGAGGGTTGCCTAGTGACACAATGGCCAATCCTAAAAATGAAGTTTGAATTGGTATCTCTGTCGTGCCACAACATTAAATAAGGCACTTCTTGGGAGGCAACCCAAGTTTTTAATTGTTTTAAATTTTGATTTTGAATAACGGGTGTTGATTTTGTAGGTTGAAAAGTTGAAAGTGTTGGAAAAGGAGTAGTAGGCGAGCTAAGAGTCCAATCGGTGACACGCCAAATAGGTCGACATGCCCGATTTGGACCGCCGTTTGAACCACCCAACTTGATGGGGATTCTGTAAAACTCAGTGGGCCAAAAGCTCAGTCAGCGACTCGCCGAACAAGTCGGTGAGCCCGACTTTACCCCCCGTTTGAACCCCCATATTGATGGGAAGTTCTATAAAACTTAGTGAGCTAAAATACCACACGGTGCATCACCGAGTAGGTCGGCGGACGCAACTTACTTCTCAGACTAGCGCGCGAACCGAATGGTTTTAAAAGGCCAAACAATTTAAATTTCAAAAATCATTTCACTTTCCTACTTTTTAACTTCTGCACTCTCACATCCCATATTAGATTTTTTGCATTTTCATGCTTTCATTTTTGTGTTACTTGGGATCTTTGCTGGGGGCGAATTTTGGAGATTCATTGCTTCCTTGCTTTTCAATCTTTTCGGCATACAAGTTTGGTTTTTCGAACCCTGAACTAAGTAGTTGGTTGAAATCAAATGCAATTGTTCATTTTGTGGTTGATATCTGTGTGTATTGTGTTTTGTTTATCGTGTGATAATTAGTTTGCCTGTTCTTAATTGAAATCGTAATTAATTGACCTTAAATTATAATTTCATGTGTCGTTGCTTGTTGAAATTGAGTTTAAATAGTTGGGTTGTGTTGTAAATGTCATGAGTCTAGCAGGGTGAAGTCTGAGCAACCCCGAATTGAGCTAATTATCAAATTTTCCCCGATGATAGAGCGGTTGATGTCATTCTTAAGGGCAAAAGACGTCATTTGGCCAATTTTGGCCAAATCGAGGGAAGTTTGAGTACCCCAAGGGCATGGGTCATATGTGCCTGGTGTTAATTGCATATCTTTGGTGTTTAATTTTGATTTCGTGGGCCGCGGGCTTATTTTGAAGTACGAGGTGAAAAATTGGCACGTTGAGCCATTTGGCGAGCTGGGTCGAGCTCGCCGAGTGGTTTGATGGTTCGCCAAACGTCCCCTGGATCGCCCTTTATTTCTCAACATATTGAGTTTGTGTTCTGTAAATTTCAGCGATACGCCTGTGATCGCCGAATTCACTAGGTGACTCGCCAAAAGTCTCTTCTGATCGCCCTTCTGCGCCATGAATTCCCATAATTGTACTGTAACTTTCGATGAGCTACTTCTAGTTTACCAATTGGTGTCGGCGATCCGCTGAATAGCCCTGGACATCGCCGACCAGTTTTTATTTTTGAGCATTTTTGTTCTAGAACTTTCGGCGAGCCCAACCTGGCTCACCAAAGTGGTTCAACGACTCGCTGATTGCTTCGGCGAGTCTTCCTTTAACTCTTTTTTTGGAATATTTCTTGACTTTTTCTAACGTTTTTCACATTCTTTTGCAAGCATGGCTAGATCAAAGGTAGTTGGTAGAGACATACCACCCCAAAAGCGGGCACATAGGATTACCATAAATAAGAAAGCGGTTGCTTCATGGGAAAAGATTACAAAACTTCCTCCGAAAAGAGGTAAAAAAAAGGGCAAGAATCTCGTTGAAGTTACACCTGCGGAGGAGAACTCCAATAGTGAGGGGGTCTACGCCACACACCTCACTACCTCCGACAGTGGGAACCAGTCCCGAGATGATTCTCATGCTTCTGTCTCTGAGTCGGAGGATGACCAGTTGTTACAGGCCAAGAGAGCAAAGCTACGCTCTAAATCGATGAACGATCCATCTAAGATCCCAGTGCCTACTCCTCTTCCTCCTCCTCCTCCAACTGTAGCCCCAACATAGACAGTAGCCCCGGCACCGCCAGTTCATGGTCCCCTTCCTAGGTGACTTAATCGACTAGAGGCCGAGGGTTTGAGGACTATATTAGAAGAGAAGAGATTTTCTACCGACAGTGTGGTAGACAGGCATCCAGAGGTGTGGAACACTCTACTGTTCTATAAGTTTGAGGTTTTCACCAAACCCCGAGGCCCATACATTCCTACTTGGGTTTGGGAATTCTGTTCAGCCTACAGAGAGCTGGTGTCGAAGAGAAAGAAGCAAGCAAGTGCCTTCAAACCAGTTGACTTTGTGGTTGTTCAGGGAAAGAAGGGCAAGTGTAGATGCTTTGATATAAATGAAGTCCTTGGGTGCTCTATGGACTTTATACATGACTAGATTGATCTAGTACAGAAGAAGAATTTAGAGGGCCTTAAGGGTTGGTTGGCACTCCTCCTCTCCGATGTCACCCCGAGGTGGATTGAGGCAAGTGCACCTATTGAGAAGAAGGACCTGAACATTGTTGCCAGATACTAGTCAGGTTCATAAGCAGCACCATTATGCCATCCCAGAACGAATCCATTTTCCGCCACCCGAAGGCAACGTGTCTTGGTTCCACTATAGCTAAGAAGAGGCTGCATTTGGGGTTGCTGATTGAGAAGGAGATGGCCATGAGGTCCAAACAGTGACAGACCTTTCTTCCTTTCTCTGTACTAATTACTGAGTTTGGTAGATGGGCTCGTGTTCTGAGAGATGAGAAGACGGATGTGGAGGTGACACCCACTTCTTCTACTGGCATCGGGCGTATTGAGGCCGAGTATTTGCGGGATGAGACTGACAGGAGAAGGGCAGCATTGGTGGATACATCCCCTGAGGTTGAAGTTGATATATTGCTGACAGATGCAATCGTGCCCCCTCAGGCTAGTACACCCCTTCTGTTTCTGATGCTCTTGGTTCTTCTACTGCACCCCTTCCACTACTTTTGTTGTTGTTGTTGCCTCTAGGCCCCCAATCACCCAGACCATTCTGTACAAGATGAGCCATCTGGATCATTCAGCTAATGTATGCGCCTCCTGGGCTGATACAACGGGCCCATTACTACTGCTTTAGCCCCCATTAGGCCTGAGTTGAGGGAGCACTGAACGTTGATTGAGAGCCACAAGTTGGCATTAGATTTCTTTACCGTCAGAGTTGAGGCCTGTGAGTAGAGTCAGGGTGCTGCTGATGTTGTGACGACCTTGAAGGCAGATATTACTGGGTTGAAGAAGGATGTTACCAGCTGAAGTCCATTGATTTGACTATGTTGTTTGGAATGGTGGAGATTCCCGGCATACCGAGTGTTGATGTTCCGGCTAGTTCTGAGGTTTCTCTGGCTATTACTAGAGATGAGGTTAGAGCTGATGACGCTAAGGGTGAGTCCGAGGTAGAGATAGATGAGGAGTAGCTTGGTGTTCGAGAGGAGACTGTGTACGAGTATTTGGCTGACTTAGAGGGTGCCATGTTTGAGACCACTAGGCAGGCATCGCTCCGAGACACTTCTATGGTGTGCTCCAATGGAGCCAATGATGATGAGATACAGGGCACTAATGCCCAGATAGAGGGGGTTGCCGATATGCAGACTACACCACAGTCCTAGCCTGACAGGATGATCTTTTTGCCTCTTTCTCTATTATTTTTAGATTGTTTCTGTTTTTATTTGCATTTGAGGACACTGCTTATTTTTGTTGGCGGGGTGAGGTATTGCCACACCTACCTCTATTGGGTTGCTTTTGTGAATATTGGATTATTTTTTGTTATGTTTTTGTGAATATTGAAGCATATTGGTGTTTATATATATATATATATTGTTGAGATATTGTGGTCCATTATTTTTAATATATAAATGGTTTTGACCAATTTTAAAATTTTTGCCACCTCTTTTGTGTGTGATTGTGGTTGTTCTCTTGCAAATTTGAGTATCGGTTGTGGTCAATACCGATGACTTGAATAGTGCTTTTGATTGTACGACATGAATGTGAAGCTACGATGAGGCAAATTGAGTTACATAGGCAATATGTGAACTGTTAGCATCTCGTTGTGACTAGCCGATTGTCGATTAAGTCTCTTGTGATGAACATTGCACGCTAGCTAGAAAGTGTGGAGTCTTGTTTGAATTGTATTGATTGCCTTGTGTGGTGAGATTGTTTTGAATGTTTTTCTTGATGATACCTAGAATTTGCCCCGTTGGTATGATTGATTGATTGAAACATGCGATTGAAATGATCTTAGGCAAACGTTTTGAAGAGTGAAACAAATTGATAATATACCTCTTTGTCGCCATCTTGTGAGAAGTGTGAACCTTGCTTGGCACCTTTTGAGTCTATCCTTTTCTTTGGAATAAACTTGAACAACTTTGACCTCTTTGTCCCATTACCCATAACCTTCATGAAGTATTAGTTCATTTGAATAGCCAACTTAGGTCAAAAGCCTAAGTTGGGGGTGTGGCAAAAAAGGAGGAAAATCAAGAAGTGTGAAAAATATCCCCTTGATGGATTGTTTTGAAAGATATGGAACCCATATATATATATATAAAAAGAGGAAAGAAAAATTGTGAAAATAAAAAAAAAAGAATAAAAGAAGAGTTGTGAAATAAAGTGTGTGAAAGAAGCAAAAGAAATGGGGTATCCGGTGAGTCATGTTTAGTTGAATAATGAGGTGGATTATGAACATGTTTGAATGTGAAAGAGAAGGAGAAAATGTGATTTTCAGGCCATACTTCATGAAAGTAGAAGCCACTAAGCCTGAATGACCATACATTTACACTTAGTACAAGCCTGAAAAAGATCTTGGTGATCTTGAGTGAGCTTAAACGAATGTTGATTGGACGATAAGTGCAAGCCTATTGGTGGAGTCATGCATGTGTTCATCTTTTTTAGCGTGAGACTTGCATTTGATTCTGGAATATTAAATTGTTGAGAAATTTTGTATGAAATATGGAATCATCATTGTTGTGAAGGCATTTGAATACTTTTGTTGAGCTTGAACTTGCATTTGAAGCAAGTATTGTGAGCTTGAGTATACTTGATTATGGTGAGTTACAATTTGAAACTTTGAGTGCACAGTCGAACATTGTATGTGTAGTTTGAACCTTTTGTGTGCATTTGCGTTGAGTCTTAAGTAGCACTGTTTGTAGACATCCTTATTGAACTGATTGATCTTGAGTTTTACTTGAGGACAAGCAAAAGTTTAAGTTGGGGGTGTTGATGAGTTTGAGATTTCGACTCATTTAGGGATTTGTTTTCATGATTTAAGTGTCCTCAAATGCCTAATTTATGCTCTAAACTGATGTTAAAGTAATGATTTGCAGCAACAAACGTTAAGGAGCAAGGCAAGGACATTGCCGGGAAAAAAGGAGCGAAAAAGCTGAAGATGTTGAAGGAAGGTGGTCTTGGTGATCGCCAAGACCACTCAGCGAGCCACTGAGTGTCTCTTTAGCTCGCCTAAAGTTCCAGCGTACCAGCCCTGGGGAAGAACCTACTTGGCGAAAGAATTAGATAGTCGGTGGATCGTCGACTGACTCGATGACATCAACCTTGATCGTCTAAAGTCATAGAACCCTGAAGTATAATGGCCAATGCAAATCGGTGATGGATTGGAGAAAAGGGCGGATCGCCGACCTGGTTGGCGAGGCACGACTTACTCCGCCTAATGGACCTGAAGGCCAAAAATTAGAAAACTATAAATTGAAATTTAAAAAGAAGAGAAAGGAGTTCTGATTCTAGAGTTCTTAGAGTTTTGGTTTTCTTTGTGTTTTTGAATTCCCACCGGAGACTTTGAAGCTTTTGAGATTTAATTTTGAGGAATTTCAATTGGGTTTTTGAACTAATTCAATTTGGAGCATTGTAGAGACTTGGAAACTTTTACCCAGCTCATGGCTAATATAGTTGGTAATTGTTTCTCTTTTTATGATGTGTAGCTGAAACCTCAATTTCTGGGGTGTAATCATGTGATTATTGGCTTAATTAGCTTATGAGTATTGTTATTTACTGATTTAAATGCTTAATTGAAGTGGGTTTAATCGATTGTTGTGTATTAATCTATAAATTGTAGTTGCAAATGCAATTCTAACTTAGAGTTTTGGGCTTGCTTGAGAAAGAGGCTTTAGAACTAAGATTGTAGATTAATCATTGTAGTTATTGGGTTGATGTGGGTTCATCTCGAGAGAATGAATCCTAAGATCGATTCTACCTATCTACCTCGAGAGAGTAGATAAATTAAGGTTTTGGATTGTTCTTAGTGTAAAGCTTGTCGAGGTTCAAGAGGACTCACTTGAATCATAATAGTTGTTCGAGAGAAAGCTATTGGACCTATAGTCTAGCCTACCTACTAAGATTTAACAATCGTTAGTAAATTTCAATTACCCATATAGTGAGATTAACCTATAATTGATCACATCCCAAGCATTCCTCTCAATATTGTTGAAACCCCCTGTTTTCGTATTTGTTTTAGTTGTTAATTGACAAACCAATTCCCCCATGTGACATTTGTTGTCACCCCTTTCAATTTAACTAAATGTTTACGATAATTTCTATTCCTACAGCCAATTAGATTACATTCGTAACTTGGTCACTGAATTTGAACTTGTACTACTCCATGTGGGTTCGATCTCAACTATTCGTTGGGTTTTATACTAGATGATGATCGCCCACACCTAGTATTGAATGAGGTTTGGTTGAACGCTTATTAGTGACATATTTGGAAAAAGATCCATTACCAGGATTTGGTGCTACCAACCACTATCTAATAACTTAAGATAGAGAGGAGATAGTTAACTTAAGGCTTTTAATGGATGAACCAATTAATTCGATACTCAAGTACTTGAGAAGGACTTAGGGTGATATTCTCATAATTGGGAGAGGCTTTAAGAGATTTATAGATTTGTCGGTTTTGTACAATGCACACCTGAATGAATGAATAGTACAGCATTTATTGGAGTTTCGATATTTGAGAATTGTAACCCTAGTTCATCTTCTCTATTGATAAAATCCAAGTAGTTAAAGTAGTTCGATAGAAACCCCAATTCCCCAATAATAGTTACTTTCGTGAATCTCAATAACAAATTATAAGAAAATTCTAGTATGCTCTCGGTAAGATTTGACCTCAACCTAGTTAGGTTATTGCATTTTGCATCGACAATTTTAACACCGTAAAAAGGATGTAAGTTATGCGACATCACACACTAGTCAACTTACCTGCACATTAGTCAAATAGGCAAAGTATAATGAATTATGAAAAACTAAAAGATAAAAGAAGAAGATATTTTACTATTCGGATCACCAATGTGGTGTCTAGTCCAGTCTCCTTGTGTTAGAAGGTTTCCTTTAGAGCTTGAATGAGCTTTGACTGTACAGATTGTGTTGTTGTCGCTTGATCTAGACCATTCCAGATTTTTTTATGGCTACAATCTTTACTTGTATAACTCACACTTCGCTTTTATTTAGTGCCCACTAGAATATTCCCAACGAATACATTATTTACTGCACGATAAAAGAGTGAATATATCTCTTGTTCAAGTAAAGTTACACACTTGTTCCCTTGATGTTCATCTTCTTTTATAAGTTGTGTTTGCTTGTGACTGCTGCTTCATTGCATTAATTTTGGACTGGAAGCCTTGATTGTTGCTGAGTTGGTGATTTTGTTGAAAGATTTCTTGAGATCAACTTGCTCCACAGGCAGAGTCAACACCACTGAGCAAAAAAGAGTTGTATCTTGTACAAACAATAATTAAAAGTACAAACAAAACAAATTGACGTACTGAAATATTTATAGGAGACACTAGAACAAACCTATGCAAAGCCTAAAATGATTATAAAATCATAAGTTAACTGTATGAAAAAGGAAATGTGCAAAAAAAATTGTTTCACAAACTAACTAGCCACAATTGACAATGGACAGATGGCGAAGAAAACTTTTTTACATGGTTTGATTCTATTTCATGTATGTACTTCATTTGGTTGCTACCCCTGCATCCACTTTGGAATTGTTGACTTGGGGTCTTTTTCTCTTTTTGATGATGAATTTGTTGATCTTTTTTCACTGAGGTGTGGCCTTGTAGACTCCATTTTGAAGTTCATTCCTCCACAAAATCCTAATTTTGGATGTCACTCAACCTTGACTCCCAAAGCCATGGAGTCCTAATGGTTATTGGCTGATGGAATAGACTCTTCACTTTTTGCATACTCCGTTTCAAGTGAGGATGGCGTGGAGTCGTGGTGTTTAGTTGGTGATGGTGTGGACTCATGTGTACTCACTTTAGGTGAGGAAGTTGTGGAGTCATGGTGTTTCTTTGGTGATGGAGTCAGCTCTTGTGTACTCATTTTAGGTGAGGAAGTTGTGGAGTCATGTTGTTTCTTTGGTGATGGAGTTAACTCATGTGTACTCATTTTGGGTGAGGAAGCTGTGGAGTCATGGTGTTCTTTTGGTGATATCATAGACTCGTGTGTACACATTTTAGGTGAGGAAGTTGTGGAGCCATGGTGTTTTTTCGGTGATGGAGTCGACTCATGTGTACTCATTTTGGGTGAGGAAGTTGTGGAGTCATGTTGGTTTTTGGGTAATGGTGTAGACTCATGTGTACCAATTTTGGGTGAGGAAGCCATGGAGTCATGGTGTTTCTTTGGTAGAGTAAGCTCATGTGTACTCATTTTGGGTGAGGAAGCTGTGGAGTCATGGTGTTTTTTGGGTGATGGTCTAGACTCATTAGTTTCATGTGTATCCATTTCAGGTGAGGAAGATTTTTTATGTTTCATGGGTGATAGGGTAGACTCTTCACTTTTGGATGAGGAAACTGTGAGGTCCTGAGGTGACTTAGAAGATTCTTGCACTTTAGTTTTGCTAGTTGGTTCTACAATATCCACTGATTTGGTAGGTGACTCTACTTTGGCGGGCGTAGCTGTAAGATCATGCTGAATCTTGGGTGAGTCTGGAGACGTCTCATTCTTATGAAGCGAGTCCTTACCATCATGATCGTCATTCTTGGTGGATACATCAGTGCCCTCGTCATTTTGTTCTATTAACTCTGGATTGACCTCTATCTTTTTCTCGACCTCCAACAGTCCAAGCTTTGCATCAATATTCTTAATTGCAGTTGTTAATGATCTTGCATCACAAGCAGCTGCTAATCGTCCACCTGATGTTGCCTGTTTATGAGAATAAAAGAATATATCACCTGATGTTGCCTGTATACTATTATTATTCTCATTATCTAATAAGTAATACAACAAGATCCCAGAAGTTGGCCAAATGATCATGAATTTCGCAACAACAGAAAGATAGCTGAAATGTATTTCCTCTTGAATTGAGTTGAACCCCCTTGGCCTCTTCATGCATGTATTTATTTTTTTATATTTCAAGCCCCCTTAGTGAAAATCCTAGCTCCTCTACTACCCACCCTTCTTCATAGATCCGCCCATAGAATCTAACAAACTGACAACATAAAGTCACTTGAATCATTGGATGCTAGAAAAAGTGTAAGTTGCACAAACCATTTCATAACATACCTGTTCCAATTGTTCAGCCCTTTTCTTAAGAGCTTCTGAAGATGCTTCCTTGTAAATAAGTTTTAAAATGTAGACCAAGTGAGATTGGAGATTCTCTTTACGGTGTTCTTCTGCTTTGCATTGGGGAACAGTCGATTGGCAACCAACGGGATAAAAGGGACAATTGACAAGCTTCATTGTACAAATAGTTATACAATGCCGGTCCATTTCACGTCTCATGAGCATTTCTGGGCACTTCTGCTCACACTGAAGTATTTTGAAAGGACACTCCGAATCATGCTGTTCAAGTTGAGCTGCACTAAATCTTGCATTACAACCCTCATTTTCACAGTGTATTTCCCTGAAACCACACGAAAAGACATGTTTCGCAAGCTCTTCTTCGGACTTAAACTTCATATTGCAGTGAAAGGTGTTTTTGAAATCAATGTTTCGAATCACAGTTTGTGCTACGGTTTCCCTCCTCGCCATCAACCAAAAGCCATTTATCTCCATTTCTTGTACAAAATCATCTATTCTATCCTCTCTTCTTTCACTTAGTATCCAACCTGAAACCTTGCTAAAAAAATTTCTCTTCGACTGACCAAAATCATCGATAAAATCCGAAATGTTATCATAAGGGTTGTCCGACACAATGGTTTCTGTTCCACCTTGTAACACAACAGATTCAGCAACAAATGTCTCGCTTCTCTGGATAAGATAGTCCACCATTTCTCTTCTGATATCAACAGCCATAGAAGCAGGGCTCTTGAATAAACCACCAGTCGTGTTGTCAACACAAGCGGAGGCTAATCCTGTAAGGAATTCCTGTGCTACCTTTCGAACCATTTCTGCATCAAATAGATTACAAGAAAAGAGAGGACACTCCTCTTTTACTTCTTCGAGATTTGTTGGTTTCATATCCCCTTCATTTTTAGGGGGATCCATGTTTGAAGAAGCTTCCAACATATCTGAAGAGACAATTAACTGCATTACAGTAATCAGGATAAATGTTATTCCATTGTGCATCAATAATCAATAAATAACATTCAACAACCAGCTTTTTTTTAATTTTTAGCTTCAGAAAAATTGTTTCTGCTTTCAATTAATAGCAGAACGTGCATTAGTTCAAGAAAATTCATATGTTTGTGCAAAGCACTTAGTACTTTCCCTATTTTCCAACCTCCAAACAAACACAAGTTGAGGTTAAATGCGAAGCATTCAATCTAAAAGGATTATCTTCTAAGCTAAAGCGGAATCCTTGAAAACAATAGGAGTTACTAATCCTTGTCTGAGGCTTTCTTTCCTCAAAATTACACGTTTTCACTTAACCCTCGAATATATAATTGTCCTCAAATAAAAACAAAATCAAGCTTCACATACAAATTATAAAACTAAGTGATCGTTGAACCTGAAGTAGTAATCCAACTATCAATCTTACCTCCTATGATAACCAATATCGATATTGAAACACACACATTATCTTACATTAAGAATTTAGACATAACTAACACATAAAGGGAAAAAATCCATCTGAATCAAGACACTGAGTTCAGAATCTAACCTATTCAGACCAAGAAATAATCAAAGGAATCACTACAACAAAAACATTTTTTATCGGCAGTAAATATGTACATTAACAAAGAATGTTATAGTTAATTGGCTTTAGAAACATATATAAAGAGTGTTAATTGCCGCTAAAACTACATATTTAGTTGCAATTAAGCTATTATCGTTAATTAATTGATACTAAATATCAGTTTTGATATAGTGAATGCCTCCAATTTTAGAGCAATTGTGAAATGACAATTAAAGAATCACACATAAAATCCAAAACAGAACATAGAAGAAGAGAGAAAGATCACCTCTAACTTGTATGGAATAAGCTTGGATCAAATGTAAAATGGATAGGAAATATACAAACCTAGAATCCAAAATCACATTTTTAGAGAAAGACAAAATGCAGATAAAAAGAAGAAGCAAAAAAAAAAAATACGTAAAAAGAAAAGACAATAAATTTGAGGGGAAAACAAAATAAAGTAGGTTGTGAATATTTGAGTGGTTTTGCATCTTTGTCTCCTCAACGGAACTGAATAATTTTCTACAAAATTAATTATTCTAACCGATAAAACCGTCCCTCCATCATAACCTCTTCTCTATCTATATTAGGATCCAGCTCCTCTCAATTTTTCTTCTCTCCATTTTCCCCAAGTTCCTACTTAGATGTATGACACTTATATTATTTAAATATCAATGGTGCATAATATTAAGTAATCAAATACCTTAATCATGAACAAAAGGATATATATTACCATTTAAATTTATCTAATTATTGTTATCAAAAAACCATCTCACAATTTTTTCGCACCATAGTTCAAATCATTTTCGTTATCTATAGTTTTTCCATTCACACAAAAAAAAAAGTTTCTTCATAGACTAAATTTCTGTCAATTTAAAATAAACATTTAAATAAGCTATTTTATGAAGAAAAAATATTGTAAATCATAAAATAGAATTTTTAGCATTCAGATATTAAATAATAAGTATTAAAAATTACTTTGCCGTAAAATATCAAAGAAAACTAAAAGTTAGACTAACTTTTCCAAAAAATAGATAGAATTTATTTTTTTAAAAAAACAAAATGTCTATAGATTTGATCGTGACTCAAGTTGTTAAACTATAGAAAAACTCTTTTTATATCAAAATCTTAATGCTATTTAATTGAAGTAAATCCATTTTTTTCTCAAAAATTTGGAAAATGAATATTTTCTTACTAAAGTTGGAAATCTTAAATATTTTTTTTAATCATGGTTAATTAGTATACTTCTTTGATTAAGAAAATTAATTAATCCACACCTTTAATATTTCAGTAACATAGATGTCGTACATCTAAGTAGGAACTTGGGAAAAATGAAGAGAAGAGAAATGGAGAAGAGCCAAATCCTCTATATTACAACCAAGTTTAAATGCACATTAAGATGTATATTCAGATTTACAAGTCTGAACTTGAATACAGGGCCATCTTAACCACTAGGTCACTAAAGTCATCGCTTGGGCCCCTTTTTTTAAAAAAAAATGTACTTACACTGTTGTAAATCATTTTGGTGGTTAAATGGATGACCATAACTCCTTGGTTAATTTCTCTCCTTTATGAGTTGTAATGTTGTTGATAATGTGGTCAAATGGATGATCATAACTCCTAGGTTAATTTCATCCTTTATTGGTAGTAATGTTGTTGATAATATGGTTAATTGGATGACCATAACTCCTAAGTTTATTTCCTCCTTAATGTGTAGTAATTCTCAAGGTTTAATGTAATGTTTATGACACCCTTTGGTATAAATAGAGGTGTTGAGAATAATGTTGAAAGAACACTTGAAAGAAAGAAAGTGATCTTATATTGTTTCTCTTGTGCTATATTCTTCTTGTCTTCCTTTTTATATTGTTCTTTTGTTCTTAAGTTTCACAATACGTTATCAGCACGAAGTCTCAAGGTTGAACAACATTTCTTGTGAGGTATCCATTTATAATCTAATATTAAAATTATTAAATTGTGGCTATACTTTTTCTACTTTACATGTTATTTATAATTGAATGAAAAAAAAAAAGGCTAACCATTTATCGATTTTGCGAAGAGAAGATGAAGGTCATTGTTTTTGTGAAAAAAAAATGAATGGACTACAAATTCGAGTGTTTTCTGTTCTCAATGAAAAAAGTGAATTATCTATACTATTGATTATTTTTTAATGAAAAGACTTTATCTAACAATTTTACTAAAAGTTATTTTGTTATTTGTGAGGAATAATATTAATTTAGATTGTATGCTAATTTTACTTTGATGAAAAAAAGTTTTGCTACCTAATTATTTACTCATTGTCTATTTTACTCTAATTTAATTATTTTCTATGATATTTTTATCATGTCGAATTTATCAAAGCTTGTGGCACTTGATATTTTTGGAAATAATTACTTGTCATGGGTACTCGATGCTAAAATTCACCTTGACGCTAAAGGTCTTGGTGCCACTATTACCAATGGTAATACAACGTCGAGTTAGGACAAAGCAAAGGCAATGATTTTCCTTCGTCATCATCTGGATGAAGGATTGAAGGTTGAATACCTTACGGTGAAAGATCCATTGGAATTGTGGACTGGTTTGAAGGAAAGGTATGACCACCTTAAGGCAATGGTATTGCCAAGGGCTCATTATGAATGGATTCACTTGCGGTTATAGGATTTTAAAACTATATGTGAATATAATTATGTTGTATACAAAATTACTTTCCAATTGAAATTATGTGGGGCAGATATAAAAGATGAGGACATGTTGAAAAAGACTCTCACAACTTTTCATGCCTCAAATTTGGCATTACAACAGCAATACCATGAAAGGGGATTCAAAAAGTATTCTGAGTTGATCTCATACCTTCTTGTGGCTGAGCAACATAATACTCTTTTATTGAAAAATCATGAGGCCCGTCCCACGAAAACTGCTCCTTTACCGGAAGCAAATGAGGTTGAAGCACATGGCCAGTCTGAAAGAAGACAAAATAAAAATCAGGGCCAAAATAATGTGCGTGGATGTGGCAATGGCAGAGGACGATATAATAATCATCGTGGTGGTGGTCGCCACAAAAGGGAGAACAATATGGGTTCTCAAGCAATCCTTCAAGAGGCAATTGTCATCGTTATGGCATGAAAGGGCATTGGAAGAATGAATGTCGAGCAGTTGAGCATTTTGTTAGGCTTTATCGAGATTCCTTGAAAAGAAAAGGAAATAAAAATGGTGCATCTTCTTCTAATGCTCGGGTGGAGTCACACTTGACTTATAAAAATAATGCCAAGGCAGGGCCTTCACAAAAATATGATGACAATATTGAAGCAAATTTGGCTTTAAAAGATGATGATTTTGATGACCTTGATGATAATACTCATTTGGAAGTTGAAGACTTCTTTGGAGATCAAAACTAATGTTTGATCATTTGATTGGGGAAAATAATTATGTTATTTTATTTATGTGCTTTTAATTGTTATGTTTTTCCTTATGTTGTTTTTATATTCAGAAAAAAAAAAGTAATTTTATTTTCTTGCATAGTTGTTGTTTTTTCATATTTCTTATGATGTACTTTTATTTTATGAAGATAAATAAAATTCCTCAATCTTCAATTGGTTCAAGATGAGTGATGGAGATATGTGTCTTCTTGATAGTGCTACAACCCACACTATTTTAAGAGAAAGGAAATATTTCTCTAATTTGATTATGAAAAAGGTTTATGTTAATACAATATCTGGTAGTGCAAAATTAATTGAGGGCTCTGGAAGAGCGGCCTTACTACTACCTGGGGAAACAATATTAAATATTAAAAATGCGTTGTACTGTAGTAAGTCTCAAAGAAATTTATTAAGTTTCAAGGTTATTCGCCAAAATAGCTATCACGTTGAGACTGCCAATGAAGGAAAGGTTGAATACCTTTATATTACTATTGTAAAATTGGGGTAAAAATATGTGCTTGAAAAATTACCCACATTTTCTTCTGGATTGTACCATACAACTATTAGTATGGTTGAATCACATGCCATAGTAAACAAAGGGTTTACTAATCCTACTGATTTTATCATTTGGCATGACCGGTTGGGCCATTAAGGTTATAATATGATGCGCAAAATTATTGAGAATTCACATGGGCATACTTTGAAGAACCAAAAAATTCTTCAATCAAAGAAATTCTCTTGTTCTGCTTGTTCTCAAGGAAAGTTGGTTATTAAACCATCAACAACTAAGGTTGGGATTGAATCCCCTGCATTTCTGGAACGTATACAGGGTGATATATGTTTCAATATGGGGGCATGTTATTTTGCATGCAACAGCATTGGTGCGCATAAGGCCAACTAGTTATCATGAATTATCTCCATTACAGTTGGTTTTTGGTCATGAGCCAAATATTTCTCATCTTAGAATTTTGGGTGTGCGGTATACGTTCCAATTGCCCCACCGCTACGCACAAAGATGGGTCCCCAAAGAAGGTTGAGGGTGTATGTTGGGTATGAATCTTCTTCTATATATGATCAAATATTTGGAACCTATGATAGGAGATATATTTACGGCAAGGTTTGCTAGTTGTCATTTTGATGAATCAGTATACCCAATATTAGGGGGAGAACATAAGCAATTGGAAAAAGAGATAGATTGGAATTCATTATCTCTATATCATTTGGATCCTCGAACAAATCAACGTGAGCAAGAGGTTAAAAAGAAGATTTATTTGCAAAATGTTGCAAATCAACTGTCAGATGCACTTACTAACCTTTCAAGGGTTACTAAATCTTCTATTCTAGCAGCAAATGCTCCAGTTCGAGTTGATGTCTCGATAGGATAAACTGTTAAAGCAAATGAGTCTAAACCACGTTTAAAACGTGGTAGGCCAATTGGTTCAAAGGATAAAAATCCTCGAAAAAGAAAAGGAACAAATGATCATGAAGATCATACCATGGAGAAAATTGCTCAAGAAGAGCTCCCAGACATAACAAATGATAAGTCCACAAAGAAGGTCCAAATAACTGAAAATAATGAGAATGAAGAAATCTCAATAAGTTATGTCTCAATGGAATCGAAATAATATTGTGGTAGACAATATTTTTGCTTATAATGTTGTTGTTGAAATAATGCAACAAGGTGAGAATGTTTAACCAAAATCTGTCAATGAATATAGACAGAGAAATGATTGGCCAAAATGGAAAGACGCAATTCAAGCGGAATTGACTTCACTTTAAAAACATAAAGTTTTTGGACCAATAGTCCGAACACCTGAAGGTGTCAAGCTAGTGGGGTACAAATGAGTTTTTGTGCGAAAACGAAATGAAAAAGGTAAAGCCATAAGATATAAAGCACGACTTGTGGCACAAGTTTTTTTGCAAAGGCCTGACATTGATTATGTGGAGACATATTCTCCCGTGGTGGATGCAATTACCTTCATGTATCTAATAAATTTGGTAGTTCATGAAAAGCTTGAAATGCGTCTAATGGATATTGTCACAACCTATTTATATGGCTCTTTAGATCACGATATTTTCATGAAAGCTCCTGAAGCATACAATGTGCCTGAAGCATATAAAAATTCGCAAGAAAAATGTTCGATAAGGCTTCAGAAATCCTTATATGGATTGAAACAATCAAGGCGAATGTGGTACAATCGTCTTAGCCAATTTTTGCTAAAGGAAAGGTACAAAAATGACCCTATTTGTCCTTGTGTTTTTATAAAAAGGTCTGGATCTGATTTTGTTATAATAGTTGTGTATGTTGATGATTTAAATATCATTGGCACTCCTAAAGATCTTTCAAAAGTTGTTGAGTGTTTAACGAAAGAATTTGAAATGAAAGATCTTGGTAAGACAAAATTTTGTCTTGGCCTACAGATTGAGCATTTGAAAAATGGATTTTTCGTCCATCAATCAACATACACAGAAAAGGTTTTAAAGCGATTTTACATGGATAAATCACATTCATTGAGTACCCCGATGGTTGTGAGATCGCTTAACATACATAAAGATCCATTTTGACCTCAAGTAAATGATGAAGAGCTTATGGGCGATGAAACTCCATATCTTAGTGCCATTGGAGCACTTATGTATCTTGCCAATAATACTCGACCAGATATATGTTTTGCAGTAAGTTTATTGGCAAGATTCAGCTCGTCCCCAACAAAGAGACATTGGAATGGAGTCAAACATATATTCAGATATCTTCAGGGAACCATTGATATGGGACTATTTTATTCTGATAAATCCAAGTCAGAAATGATTGGTTATGTAGATGTTGGATATTTGTCTGATCCACATAAAGCTCGATCTCAAATATGCTATTTATTTACATATGGAGGCACAGCTATAGCTTGGCGTTCAATGAAGCAAACACTAGCTGCTACTTCTTCAAATCATGCAGAAATAATAGTCATCCATGAAGTAAATCGGGAATGTGTTTGGTTGAGATCAATGACTCAACATATTCAAGAAATGTGTGGCTTTTCTATGGAAAAAAATATTCCAACTACATTGTATGAAGACAATGTTGCATGTATAGCTCAGCTGAAAGAAGGATATATTAAAGGAGACAGAACAAAACACATTTCACCAAAATTCTTTTTTACTCATGATCTTGAGAAGAAAGGTGAAATAAATGTTCAACAAATTCGCTCAATTGATAATTTAACGGATCTGTTCACCAAAGCATTACCAACCTCAACATTTGAAAAGTTGGTATTCAAGATTGGAATGCGTCGTCTCCAAGAAATTAAATGATGTTCGCAACAGGGGGAGTAAACTACGCGCTGATACGCTCAAATTACACCTCCCTACAGAAGTATAAGCGATCTTTATCAAGTAAAGAACCCAACTTGTAGGTTGGGATCGATCCCACGAGGAAAATGGTTTAGACTTTACTTTAACTAACAATTATATTCAATTAGTCAAATTATTTCCATAAACAGGTAATAAAAAGGGGGGTTGTGCTTGTGTAAAACAAATAGTAAGAACTTAATAAGTAATCAATAATCAAACTCAACTTTGGTTGTTATCAAGATAAGAGAAATAACTAGGGTATACGTGTTCCCCACAATCTCATAACGCAGTAATCCTAGTAATATCAATCATTTTCTAGTGTATTACATGCAAAGTGATAAGTTAGGTATCTCTAAAACCTTGGTCCGACATCTAGAGAATTTCACCCCGCACCTTGGTCCGGCTACGTGTGTATAATTTACTAACCCTTACCTTTATCTCATATTAGACATCATAATCGATGTTTGACTTAGTTATTACTTCGCACCAATCGACACTAGCCTATTAGATAGTATCACACTAAATCTATGTTGATAATTCTTTTCTTGTTAATTACCTCCTTGGTCCGGCAAGTAGTAACAAGGCGAGTTCTAACGTTGGCCACCGTTAAAAAGACTTCTAAATGAAAGAATTATCAATGCATGCAAAATACTAGTCAAGAATTGCTTATTTACTATTCATACTTTGTTAATCGATCATGGTTCCCACAACCCTAGTTGTGGATTTAGTTACTCATATTAGCAAGAACACAATTCATAATTGTAGATGGAGAAATCATGAACTTACGTAAAGAGAATAATAAACCCAGAAAATTAACTTGAATTGCAAAGCCAAAATCTTCAAAACGAACTTGGGAAATCAATAATTGCTAGGGTTGCAAATTAATCTCCAAAGTTACAAAGCAAAAATAGAATAATAGTGTCTAACCCCCAAAAACGAGGTTTACATGTCCTATTTATAGAAAACAAATCCTAAATAAAAAAGGAAACAAATTAAGGAAAGTTTTGTTCAGGTACGCGTCTTCGATCCACGAGACTGACTTACGGACCGTCGATTGATCTACGGTCCGTAAGTCCCTTCCGTCACTCGGGACTTAGAAAATATTTCAGCATCCAACAATCAGCTTCTCTGAAGCAAACGACGGACCAGCAGCACGGACCGTAGATCGACCTACGGTCCGTCAATCCCTTCCGTAGCTCCATACTTAGCATCTTCAAAAATCAGGTACTGGAACCCTCGCAGTCTCACTCTACGGATCAACAGTACGGTCCGTAGATCAATCTACGGACCGTCAATGGGCACCGTGGTTCCACACTTGGTCAGATTTCCCTGATTTGTCCTCAACACATTCCTGCTGATCTACGGTCATCACCTACGGATCGTGAATGGACCTACGGTCCGTAGATGACCTCCGTGGATGCCTTTTTCTGCATTTCCTTCAGCTGTCTCTAAACTTCCGCGCCTGAACACCTTTCCTGCAAAACATGATAAAATACATAAAAACCAATATAAAAAGGCCCTAGACACACACAACTTGTAAGTGAAATGTATTAGAAATACCGTAAACTCACGGTATATCAACACCCTCAACTTAAATTCGTTGTTTGTCCTCAAGCGACGCACTAGAACTCTAAACGACACTTGTATAGAAGCAAGCATTTCTACTCAAGCAATCACATGGCTCTCTACCTCCTCATTGTTCGGGTGCACATTCGTTCTCACAGACTCGACAAGCCAGCTCATGTGGATCACATCATGACACAGACCAACCAACTGACACACAACAAACACCTTCTCACTGTCACCCATGTACCAACTTTTCAACAATGTAACTAGTGCCCTTACTTCAAACGAAATCCTCTTTTTGCAAAAATTTAACTTCATTCATGGTACAAGGATTTATTCAACACTCACGCTCAGAAGTAATTTCAAATACAGTTAGTGCTTACTTCCATAAGTTTGCCCTTATTTTCACCGCTTAGACTCTCCAAACTAGACTCTAGGATCACTATAGGACTTTATTGGCTTGTAACGTAGGCTCAGGGTCAGGTGTGGTACATTTGGGTACTGTTTAGTGACTTTCTGCCCTCCTTGTCATTACACTAGGCTTTTAATCTCTTTTTGCCCTATTTTTTTGTCATATTATTGCTTTGCCTTCTTTCTCTTGATTTTCTTCAACCACGAATGTGACTTTAGACTTAGTAGCTCATTTTTCTTTTATTTTATCGTTCCTTTCGCTTTTAACAAGTCACATCCTTCACCTTTTCCTTTCTCCCTTTTTTTTATTTATTTTTCTTTCTTTTCTCTTTTATTTTATTATTATTTTTTATTATTTTATTTTCACACTCTTTTCATACCCATTTTTCATTCAGTTTCCTCTTTCATAGCCACCCTCAACTTATGGATTTTTTGTTAGTTGAGGTGCACAATACCCGATGTCAGGTCAGGGCTAAAATTGAAGTTACTTTTTACATTAGTCACCCTCAACTTAGGCTTTTGGCCTAAGTCAAAGTGCACATGTCCAAGGAGGGACCGGGGCCAACATAGTAGATTATGGGAAAGTGAGTTCGGGGTTTTAGAAAGAAATGGTTTATTTTTAGGCTCAAAGTTGGATCAAAGGGAGTTATTTTATTTGGTTGAATCTTTCTCGGCAATTTGTGGATTTTTCAGAACAATGGCCTATGATCACTTCCTATCCTCTAGATTGAATTGTCTTAGCAAGACTAACCGGGCAAGTTCTAGTTTTGCACAAAAACTATTTGAACAGTCAATGATTCTCACCCACTCTTGGCACATAGTTTCATTATCAGATTATCAGATTACCCAGTTCAAGTTTCAGGTTTAATCATGCAATCAAGTCGATTGTTACAATGTCATACTCAGAGCCAACACAATCAACTAATCGTAGCCTACTTCTAGCATACAACCCAGAATCTGACGGGTATCATTTTTTATAAGCCATCATGTTTCATTCTGTATCATGCTTCTACACATACAATCCTAAGACATGCCGGTTCAACAAAAATTAAACAGTCTCTTGGGAAAAGAACACAGGCAAGAAAACCCCAAGAGAGGATTCATGAGTTGGGTTACTCAGACTTCACCCTATCACTCACAATCCATTTACCCCACCCCCAACAAAATTAGATGCAATTGTCCACAATGCATACATAGACAGTAAAAGAGAATGGATTTGAGTGAAGCAAACCTGTGGCGCAAAGCGCCGGCAAATCATCAACAAGTAGGGGGTCCGGTTTACCGGAGCCCTCTGGAACATCAGTGGGGGCACCCTCAGTAATGCCCACCTCGGCAATCCTAGCACCCTCAGTAGTGCTCTCTATCAACCGCTCCGCACCATCAGTGGTGCTCACAACGCCCCTCAAACTAGGCTGAACCTCTGCGACTGGGGCAGAGCTCGACGCCCCTGCAGCTCTCTCACACACCCTCTGCTGGCGTAACTCTTCGTCTGCAATCGAAGCCATCCTAGCCTCCTTTTCCTACCGACGCTGTCTTTTCTGATCTTTCTCTTCCTTCGTGCAATCAGAGTGGTGCCGCTTGCCCTTGGCATGTGTCGGTGCAGGGCCCTCCTCGGCGATGCCACTGAATAGAGAATCTAGCACTGTATCATCAGTCAGCGCAGTAGGGGCAGCCTGAGTCTCAACTGAAGGTGCAGTAAGAATTGCATCAACATCAGTCCGGAGGCTGGCTATGTCAGCCTGCAAAGCAGATAAGTCTGTGGCCGGAGCTGATCGCTCAAGGACTCGCAACTCGAAGGCGTCAAGTCGTTTATTAACAGCCAGGACCTTACGGTCAATCATCCCCTCCATCCTACGCTCTATTCTGGCCTCTGACTCGGCGATGGAATTTTGCATCCACAGCTGGATGTGATGCAGCAGGGTGGCCATCTGAGCTTCTAATTTCTGGACTCTGGCCAAAGGGACCACAGTAGCTCCCAATTGCGGTGTGGACCGGGAAGAGCTAGGAGCCATACTAGCTGCCTGAGATGAGGAGCTCGGAACAGTGTCGGTGTGATCAGGGATGCTTAGGTCATCACCCTGTGCCTGCCCACTATGTCTGCGAGATCGGCACCCAAAGGAGGTACCTCAACCTGAGGCTCTCTGCGGGGTGCTGCCACATTTGCATCATCCCGAATAAGGCCGATGTCCAATGCTCCTGTAGGGTGGACTAACCTGTCACAATGCTAGATCGGCACGCCAGAGTCCCTGCACAAATGAAAAATTAGACATGGGAAGGGGTAAGTAGTGGAGGTCCTGAAAGCTCTCTCGTGAATCTCTGCCAGCAGCATGCGGGCAAAGTCGATCTCTACTCCTGCTACCAATGCTGCAACCATCACCGCTCTGTTCCAAGTGACCTGATTGTCAGCTTTTGTAGGTGACACTCTGTTACGCACCAGCAGCCAGAAGAACTTGGCCACAAAAGTTAACGTGGCCTTCCGGATGCCCAACCGTGGAGCAGCAACCCATTCCGCCCGCTCGCCATCCGCAATAATGTACCTGGCCAGCCATAATATAACAGCCTCTCGCTGCTCAGCATTCCTCTGAAAAGCGCCACTCCGCACAATGTCCCGCGGTAATCAAACTCTGAAGTGTTAGGAGACCAAGAGTGGCCCGTGGTAGGACCATAGAGAAAACGGCTAATGGTGGCGGGTGATATGTCCACCGGACACCCTCGAACCAAGGTGGAAGTGAGCGGAGCCTGAGTTAGTGGCTTTGACCGCTTGGAAATGGACCCGCGGAGAGTGGCAGCATAGGAAGCATAGAACTCCCAGACAATCTCCATGCTATACATCCCTGCGTCTCGAGCCATCCAGTCACACTTGTGAAGTTTGAACAGCCGGTGAATATCTGGAACAGTATGCAAGCTCCCCGTGAGGACTCTGCGCTCCTCTTGAATCAGTCAGGCCATCTTCTGTTTGTCATTGACCATCTTAGCATCCTGATAGATTTGCCATTGACCTTCTACACACCACCTATTCAGCTCGCCGGCTACAGGAGTGGGGTTATCATTCCGTGGTGCAGGTATGGACTCTGAGCTAGTTGCCTCGTCGGATGAGGCTGCTTGGTCATTCTCTCCAGACCCTATGGATGATTTGGCATTGGACCCTGTAGCATGGACAGACTCTGATTGTGAAGAGTGGGCAGACTGGGAGCCTGAGGCATGGGCAGACTCGGACCCGGACATAGGTCCCTCTGAACTGGAAGCAGCCCAGTTGGTGACCCGATTAGTGTGTGCTCCTCATTAGACTAGGAGATAGTGACTACGTCGGGGAGCACCTTTCGGGGGGTGCTTCTGGGTGCAGCGTGAGAAGCCCTAGGGTTGAGAGGCACATATGCTGGGTCAGAGTCATTGTCGGTGTCCTCATCAATCAACCGAAAACTAGGGGCAACAGATTTGGACTTGCCCCGTTTTGAGTAGGTGACCATCTTCTTGGGTGCCATCGTACCCGCGGGAATAATATTAGTGCCAAAACTAACCATATGCAGCAAAAGAAACTTTTAGAAGTGGTAACGAACCTAAACTAAGTCCACAAAAAAATTTTGACAGATGCTACAGTGGTCATCCACGGAGGAGACCTACGGTCCGTAAACTGATCTACGGTCCGTGGATCTCTTCTGTAGATCAGGGAGCCTGGAATATAGGTCGCAGATGGAAACCACAGAAGTGCAAAACGGTCCGTAGGTTGACCTACGGACCGTAGTCCACCTCTGTGGTTTTACACTTGGTGACAATTATCAGGTGCATCCAATTACGGACCCCATCTACGGTCTGTAGACGGGATATCGTGGAAGCCATCAGTGCCAGGTAGCATACATTTTTGGCCTTTGATTTCAACACTAACACAACCTCATCATGCATTTACAAACTTAAAATATGCTAGTTCGTCATTCTATAGATTCCGACCGATTATTATACCCAACAATTTAGACTAGATGTGGAACCCTAAGTCGAAACTAGCATATAGTATTTACGATCACATAAACTCAAATTACACTAATGCTATACAATCACTATCTATCGTTCCAAGGGCATTGTAATATTCAAGTTTATCATGCAATTTCATTTAACAATTACCCAAGGTCAAAACCCAACTCCCGACCCTCTATATTCAATCTATGAATCGAAATTCAAAGTGAAGAGAAAGTCTATTACCTTACAAGCAACAAGGAGTGGTGTGATTGCGTGATGATACTATGCTTAGCAAGACCAAGGAGTCACATTTTCGTTACTGACCAAACACCGGACCCTTTTTTTGTTAGATTATGGGATGGGTTGATTTTGGTATGGAAGGGATTTTGGGAATTTATGGAAGGGCGGATATTATGTGGTGGTTATGGAGTGATTTGGGGAGTTTAAAGAGTGGGTGAAACGGTTTTGGGAGTAATGGAGGGAAGGGAAATGATTTGAAACATGGGGGCTTTTAAGTAATGGGGGTCCGGGTCGGGTCAAACAACTTTAGGGTTTGGACTCACGAAACCCCGTCTACGGTCCGTGAGTCGATCTACGGTCCGTGGATCGAGACCGTAGATCACTATTATACTTGGACATATTAGGGACTTACCTGGGATCTACGGATACCATTGACGGTCCATGGATCAATCGACGGACCGTCGATGGGATCCGTAGACCTCTGCACCAGACCATTTTCTGCAGATTTATTGTGTGATGTACCTGCACATGTAGCAACCAATAGGCTATTATTTTTTTACATTTTCTGGACACTTTTTAGACACGGACCCTATATTAATTCTAGCCAACACTAAGAACTAAAACACTAAAGCACCTACCTATATTGATACAAAGACGCAAGTAATCAAAGAAAGCTAAACTACTTAATGGAAAACAGAACCCTATAGTTGGCTAGATTGTACATCTTGGGTTGCCTTCCAAGCAGTGCTTGATTTAACGTCGCGGTACGACACAGGTGTCTTGATTACTCAGACTTCATCAAGATTGCAGGCCTCAATCACTTCTTGCACAGTTTCAGCATTTCCCAGATAGATCTTGATCCTTTGCCCGTTCACCAAACCTTGTTCCATCCTTATTTTCAAGCTCAACTGCTCCATGCGAGAGCACTTTTGTGAGCAAAAATGGCCCGGTCCACTTGGACTTGAGTTTGCCTGGAAATAGGCGCAACCTAGAGTTGAATAGCAGCACAAGATCACCAACCACAAATTCTCGCTTTTCGATTCTTTGATCATGATACCTCTTCATCTTCTCTTTGTATAAGGTTGAACTTTCATAAGCTTTTAGGCGAAACTCATCAAGCACATTTAAGTCATGCATCCTTTGAGTAGATGCAGTGCCCCAATCCAAATTTAACTTATTCATTGCCCACATAGCCTTGTGCTCTAGCTCTACTGGTAAATAACAAGACTTCCCATATACAAGTTGGTAAGGAGACATACCTATGGGGGTCTTGTATGCAGTGCGATATGCCCATAGAGCATCATTAAGCTTCCTTGACCAATCCGTTCGATTGGCGTTCACAGTCTTTGCCAATATCTGTTTGATTTCTCTGTTGGACACTTCAACTTAACCGCTAGTCTGTGGATGATAAGGAGTGGCTACATTGTGACGGACACCATATTTCTCAAGTAGTGCCTTGAACAACTTATTACAAAAGTGAGAGCCTCCATCGCTAATAATAGCCCTTGGTGTACCAAATTTGGAGAAGATATTCTTTTTCAAGAATGCGGTGACACTTTTACCTTCGTTGTTGGAGAGCCCTACTGCTTCCACCCACTTCGATACATAATCAACCGCAACAAGAATATACTTCATCCCATATGAACTCACAAATGGACCCATAAAATCAATGCCCCATACATCAAACAATTCGATCACCAGTATAGGATTCATAGGGAGCTCTTGCCTCTTTGAAATCCCTCCATCTCTTTGGCAACGATCACAAGACTTGGCGAAATCATGAGCATCTTGGTGGATGGTAGGCCAATAGTATCCACACTGCAAAATCTTATGTGCAGTCCGAATACCACTATGATGCCCACCAACGGGCGATGAATGGCATGCTTCAAGTACACTCAACATCTCAACCTCAGGCACACAGCGACGAATAATCCCATCAGCACAACTACGATACAAATAAGGTTCATCCCAAAAGAATTTCTTCACATCATGCATAAACTTTTTCCTTTGGTGAAAAGACAAATCGGGTGGCACAATATCGCTTGCCAAATAATTAGCAAAGTCTGCGAACCAAGGAATCAAATCATTAGAAGCAGCCAATACCTGTTCATCTGGAAAAGCATCATTAATTTCAGCCCTATCTCCAAGCTTTAGCATGGCCTCCTCCTCTAATCTGGACAAGTGGTCGGCAACTTGATTTTCGGTTCCCTTTCTATCTTTTACCACAAAATCAAACTCTTGCAGCAACAATACCCATCTAATCAATCGTGGTTTTGCATCCTTTTTCGCCATCAAATACCTCAATGCAGAATGGTCAGTATGCACGATGACCTTAGTACCAAGCAAGTAGGAACGAAATTTTTCGAATGCAAAAACCACCGCAAGAAGTTCTTGTTCGGTCACTGTATAATTCTTCTGGGCCACATTCAGAGCTTTGCTAGCATAGTAAATAGGGTGAAGAATTTTCTCACGCCTTTGACCCAATACTACACCAAGCGCCACTCCACTCGCATCACACATTACCTCAAACGGTTGTTCCCAATCTGGTGAAATAATGATAGGTGCTGTAACCAACTTTTCCTTCAACTCTCCAAATGCT
Organism: Solanum stenotomum; assembly: GCF_019186545.1. Taxonomy (NCBI): domain Eukaryota; kingdom Viridiplantae; phylum Streptophyta; class Magnoliopsida; order Solanales; family Solanaceae; genus Solanum; species Solanum stenotomum. Next base: position 27,941,257 of record NC_064283.1, read on the forward strand.
CTAAGACAAGCATCATCAAAGCAGAACTTATTCTCCTTCTCGAGCAGTTTGCACAAGGGATGTGCAATTTTTGAGAAATCTTTGATGAATCTCCTATAAAAACCTGCATGCCCAAGAAAACTTCTAACACCTTTTACAGAGATAGGTGGTGGAAGCTTTTCTATTACCTCGACTTTAGCTCTATCAACCTCAATACCTTTCTCTGAAATTCGATGACCCAACACTATACCTTCTTTTACCATGAAATGACATTTCTCCCAATTCAGCACCAAGTTGCAGTCTTCACATCTTTTGAGCACCTCGGCCAGATGTTTTAGACAGTGATCAAACGAATCACCTACCACTGAAAAATCATCCATGAACACCTCAATAGTGTCCTCCACCATATCAGAAAATATCGACATCATACATCTCTAGAAGGTCGCTGAAGCATTGCACAATCTGAATGGCATTCGTTTGAAAGCAAAAGTCTCATATGGGCAAGTGAAGGTGGTCTTCTCTTGGTCTTCTGGAGCTATAGAAATTTGATTGTAGCCCGAATACCCATCAAGAAAACAATACCAACCTTTGCCTGCAAGTCTATCCAACATCTGGTCCATGAATGGCATAGGAAAGTGGTCTTTTTCTGTCCACGCATTCAACTTCCGGTAATCCATGCAAACTCTCCATCCAGTGACAGGCCTCATTGGAACAAGCTCATCTCTTTCATTTGGAACCACAGTCATACCACCTTTTTTAGGTACACACTGCACAGGACATACCCAATTACTATCTGAGATGGGATAAATAACTCCCGCATCCTGCCACTTGATGATTTCCTTTTTGACTACCTCTTGCATAGGTGGATTTAATCTTCTCTGGTGCTCCACACTAGGCTTATGATCTGGTATGAGTTGGATTTTGTGAGAACAGATACCAGGGGGGATCCCAATAATATCTGCAATAGTCCACCCAATCGCTCGCTTGAACCTCTTTAATACAGTCATCAAACACTCTACTTGCCTTGCATTCAAATTTGCCGCAATGATGACCGGCAAAGTATTCTCTTCGCCTAAATATACATACCTCAAATGCGGTGGTAGAGCTTTAAGCTCCAATTTCGGTGCCTCCACAATAGATGGTCTTGTGGGTGGGGACTCGCGATTCTTTATGTATAGCTCATAATTCTTTGGTTTGGACCGGTATTCACACTTATCAAGTGCGGCTACCAACTCATCATACTCTTCAATACCATCACTATCGAAATTCATCATGACTGCTGCTAGTGCTTCAACACCTAATTGCTCTTCAATTTGCACTTCTGACCCACTCTCCACTCTGTAAGTTATAGCAGATACTGTTTGTAGCTCACCATTCTGCTTCATGGATCTACAGATATTGAAAGTTGCTTCTTCATTGTTCAGTCTGAACTTCATCTGTCCCTTTTCCATATCAACCAATGCATGCCCTGTGGCAAGAAATGGTCTCCCAAGGATGATGGGAACCTCAAAATCAACCTCACAGTCAAGAATCACAAAATCCGCCGGAAAGATGAAAGATTCAACTTTCACTAGCACATCATGGAGCACACCTATGGGCCTCTTTACAATCCGATCAGCCATTAGTAACTCATTACAGTGGGCTTTGGGTCCCCCAGACCCAACTTCTTGTAAATAGACAAAGGCATGAGGTTGATGCTAGCACCAAGATCACACAATGCCTTAGCAAAGTGTAACAACCCTATAGTACATGGGATCGTGAAAGCACCAGGGTCTTCCTTCTTCTGCACCAGAGATCTTGTAGCAATAGCACTACAATGCTGCAATCTATCATCATCTTCAAAACTCACAGACCTTTTCTTTGTCACCATATCTTTCATGAACTTTGCATATCCAGGCATTTGCTCCAAGGCTTCTACCAAAGGGACATTGATGGAAAGCTGCTTCAACATAGTGATAAACCTGCGATATTTACCATCTTCAGTCTTCTTCACTAACCTTTGTGGAAAAGGTGGTGGAGGTCTAGGTATGGGGACCACTTTCTGAGGTATCTCCACTTCTTGTTCTGTCACAACCTCTGATTCCTCTCTAACTTCCACCACATCATCTTCTTTTCTAATCTCAGTATCCACCACAGACGGCATAGGTGGATCTATTGTTTGCTTACCCCCTCGAGTAGTAATTGCCATACAATGACCATCATTCTTTGGATTCTGAATGGTATTGCTAGGAAGAGTGTCAGGTTGACGCGGGTTCACTGTAATAGACAACTACGTCATCTGCTGCTCTAGATTCTTTATTGACACTGCATGGGCATCAACCTTTTGATCAATATCAGATAAGTTGTTTCTCATCTCCTTCACATTCTCATATGAGCCATCTCCTCACGAATATCATCTGCAGATTTAACAGTTGCATTATGAACGGCGAGTGTGTTTCTCCCAGTATCTGACCTCCTAGTGCTCCACGCTTTATTATTGCGAGAGATCCTCTCTAATTTTCCAGCAATCTGTGCACATGTACAATCACCATATGAACCTCCAGCAATAGTGTCAAGTACTGCTCTATTGTTATCATCCTGTCCTCGATAGAAATATTCCTTCAGTGACTCATCATCAGTACGGTGGTTTGGGACGCTTCTTACGAAAGCAGTAAATCTGTCCCACGAGCTACTCACAGACTCCCCAGGTAATGCCACAAAATTGTTGACCCTATCTTTGTGATTGAGCTTCTTAGACACTAGATAGTACTTTGCTTTAAACACCTCTGCTAGTTGGTCCCATGTGAAAATTGAGTTATAAGGAAGCTCAGTGAATCATACTGCAGCATCGCCTGTCAGTGACAGAGGGAACACTCGTAATCCAATGACATTCATATCCAAGTCTAGTCTACCTACACAACTTTTGCAAACCACCCTTAGCTTGGCCAAGTGAGCATGTGGATCCTCCGATGGCGATCCTGAAAATAAGTCTCTTGCTGTAAGCATCTGCATCAAACTACTAGTCACCACAAATGTGTGCCCTGGAGGTAGAGGAGGTAGGACAATGGGTCCATCAGAGTCTTCTATGTCGATGTTGCCCCGATAGTTGTCATGTTGTTGTAGGCCTGGTGGACCATGCACTCTCACTGCATCTCCCAATTGATTTTCAGCTAGACCCCGGTTTTCCCCACCAACTACTCTTGGCTGCTGTAACTCAACTGCTTCATCTAAATTTCCTCCGATAGGATGAACTGGAAGTCCTTGATTGTTCATTCTTCGCAAAGTTCTGTTCAACTCTGGATCGTACGGAGTAAGTGGTTCGCCTTGGCTCCGTGTACTTGGCATACACTAGAGTCGGAACCTGAGAGAGACAAAAACAAAGAAAAAAAATAAAATTAGGAAATATTTGACTAACGTTCAATATTGTAGTTAAAACTAAATCTAAAAGCCAGATTCCCCGGCAGCGGCGCCAAAATTTGATACGCTCAAATTACACCTCCTTTCAGAAGCATAAGCGATCGTTATCAAGTAAAGAACCCAACTTGTAGGTTGAGATCGATCCCACGAGGAAAATGGTTTAGACTTTACTTTTAACCAACAATTATATTCGATTAGTCAAATTATTTCCAGAAACAGGTAATAAAAAGGGGGGTTGTGCTTGTGTGAAACAAATAGTAAGAACTTAATAAGTAGTCAATAATTAAACTCAACTTTGGTTGTTATCAAGATAAGAGAAATAACTAGGGTATACGTGTTCCCCATAATCTCATAACGCAGTAATCCTAGTAATAGCAATCCTTTTCTAGTGTATTACATGCAAAGTGATAAGTTAGGTATCTCTAAATCCTTGGTCCGGCATCTAGAGAATTTCACCCCGCACCTTGGTCCGGCTACGTGTGTATAATTTACTAACCCTTACCTTTACCTCATATTAGACATCATAATCGATGTTTGGCTTAGTTATTACTTCGCACCAATCGACACTAGCCTATTAGATAGTATCACACTAAATCTATGTTGATAATTCTTTTCTTGTTAATTACCTCCTTGGTCCGGCAAGTAGTAACAAGGCGAGTTCTAACGTTGGCCACCGTTAAAAAGACTTCTAAACGAAAGAATTATCAATGCATGCAAAATACTAGTCAAGAATTGCTTATTTACTATTCATACTTTGTTAATCGATCATGGTTCCCACAACCCTAGTTGTGGATTTAGTTACTCATATTAGCAAGAACACAATTCATAATTGTAGATGGAGAAATCATGAACTTACGTAAAGAGAATAATAAACCCAGAAAATTAACTTGAATTGCAAAGCCAAAATCTTCAAAACGAACTTGGGAAATCAATAATTGCTAGGGTTGCAAATTAATCTCCAAAGTTACAAAGCAAAAATAGAATAATAGTGTCTAACCCCCAAAAACGAGGTTTACATGTCCTATTTATAGAAAACAAATCCTAAATAAAAAAGGAAACAAATTAAGGAAAGTTTTGTTCAGGTACGCGTCTTCGATCCACGAGACTGACTTACGGACCGTCGATTGATCTACGGTCCGTAAGTCCCTTCCGTCACTCGGGACTTAGAAAATATTTCAGCATCCAAAAATCAGCTTCTCTGAAGCAAACGACGGACCAGCAGCACGGACCGTAGATCGACCTACGGTCCGTCAATCCCTTCCGTAGCTCCATACTTAGCATCTTCAAAAATCAGGTACTGGAACCCTCGCAGTCTCACTCTACGGATCAACAGTACGGTCCGTAGATCAATCTACGGACCGTCAATGGGCACCGTGGTTCCACACTTGGTCAGATTTCCCTGATTTGTCCTCAACACATTCCTGCTGATCTACGGTCATCACCTACGGACCGTGAATGGACCTACGGTCCGTAGATGACCTCCGTGGATGCCTTTTTCTGCATTTCCTTCAGCTGTCTCTAAACTTCCGCGCCTGAACACCTTTCCTGCAAAACATGATAAAAACACATAAAAAACACATAAAAAACAATATAAAAAGGCCCTAGACACAGACAACATGTAAGTAAAATGTATTAGAAATACCGTAAACTCACGGTATATCACGCGCTGCACTCTTTTTCCCTTGGCCTAGGTTTTATCCCAATGGGTTTTTCTGGCAAGGTTTTTAACGAGGCAGCAAACAAAGCATATTACAAGATATGTACTCTTTTGTCCTTCACTGAGTTTTTTCCCACGGGATTTTTTCTTAGTAAGATTTTAACGAGGCATATTATCTATCAATTGGTCATCCAGGGGGAGTGTAGTAATCCATTTTGGTGGTTAAATGGATGACCATAACTCCTTGGTTAATTTCTCTCCTTTATGAGTAGTAATGTTGTTGATAATGTGGTCAAATGGATGACCATAACTCCTAGGTTAATTTCATCCTTTATTGGTAGTAATGTTGTTGATAATATGGTTAATTGGATGACCATAACTCCTAGGTTTATTTCCTCCTTAATGTGTAGTAATTCTCAAGGTCTAATGTAATGTTTATGACACCCTTTGGTATTCCTCAATGTAATCCTATAAATAGAGGTGTTGAGAATAATGTTGAAAGAACACTTGAAAGAAAGAAAGTGATCTTATATTATTTCTCTTGTGTTATATTCTTCTTGTCTTCCTTTTTATATTGTTCTTTTGTTCTTAAGTTTCACAATATACATATTATTAAAAAAAATTATATGCACTTTTAAATTTTTTTAAAAAAAACTTGTAAGAAGTAAACAAAAAATGTCATTAGTTTTCCCACTTTTCTAAGGGAATGAAACATTTTTTGAGAATAATTTCCTTACGTGGGAAATTATGCTTCCTTATTTACCTCCTATGAATTTGACCTTATATTTATCTTTTTTATTTTCTATTTTATTAATTTTATTCTCAATATTGAACTCTCTCCTACAAAATCTTTTGATTTACTATTATTTACAAGTTACAAAAGAATAAACTTTGCTTTTGAGTGTCTTCTTCAAAATCTCAAGAAGTGCAATAAGCAATCATTATATTGAAGGTACATAATACCATTTCGATATTGTTATATCAACCTATCAAATTCGTGCCAGATTTTGTTATTCTAACTTTATTTTATATTTTTTTCTTGAAAACTTATTATTGTTGATATTCTTAGTTCATAAGTATATATATTCTTGTTTTGAACAGTTTGAAGCATATGAAAATATTGTTGATTTTTTATTAAGTGGTAAAAAATTAAGATCACTAGATGATGAAAATTTTAAAAAATATTGTCTTAACATCGAACTTTCTTTAACACATAATAGTTATTCTGATATTGATGGTTTAAATTTTTTTTTCATTTAAAAGTGTTAAGAGAAATAATACAAGTAGAAGATAATGATCTAATGGAAATACTCAATCAAATAAAAAGACTTGATTTGTTTCCGAATGCATATATTGCTTGTAGAATAATGTGAACAATTCATGTAAGCGTTGCTTCAGTTGAAAGAAGTTTTTCAAAGCTAAAATTAATAAAAATCTTATCTAAGATCAACAATGTCTCAAGAGAGAATGAATGAATTAGCTATATTATCAATTGAAAATTAGTTACTAAACAAATCGATTATAAAACAGTAATTAATGACTTCACATTTAAAAAATTTAGAAAATAAGATTTTAAATAAAAGTAGATATGATGATTTTTTTTAAAAAATAAATATATTAGGGTCCATTTTTAAGGTTTCGCTTTCAGCCCCCAATCTTGTTGAGTCCGCCCCATTTGAATACACATTTAAATATTAAGATATTGCATTAAGATTTAATGTATAATAAATAATTAAGACTATTTATACATCTGAATATATAAATTTATCTTTGTTTAAAAAATAAAATAATAAAATATTAAATTAATTTAATATTATTTTAATAAAATATTTTGAAATTTCTTTATAGCAATTGGTGGTGTTGACCAGCTTTTAATGTCTTTTAAACTATTTGTAAGTATTAATTTGTTGTTGACACCTTTGGCTCTTCATATTTGATTAATTAAGCTTTCGTAAATAATAATAATATATATATAACAAAAACTTTTGTAAGAGTATGAAAATATATAACAAAAACTTTTGTAAGAGTATGAAAATATTTTTATTTTTATTAGGCAAATTTATTTCATAAATATTATTTCTAATAAAAAAATAAATAATATATATATATTACTACTTACTTTCTCATTTTTTAAATTTATGTCAAACAACTATCGTTCTTAAGGGTTAACTCGATTTTTCTAACTAAATATAATTTTTATTGTTGCAAACAAATATTTTTGTCCATTACTCAAATTAGGAAGCTTAATTAATCAATGAGTTACTAATTTATACCAATTTTATTTTAAGAATGATCCATTTTTTCAAATAAGCTAATCTTGCAAAGTAATTATTTTCAATTTAATTAATTATGACTATTTAATAAAGAAAGGGGTTATAATTTAAATGAGTTAAATTGAGCAAAAACTTTGCAATCCAAGTACTCTCCTTAAATGGGTCAATTTGTGTATGCCATGTAGGCAAGCACATGAATTGTGCTTCTTCATCTTTAATCTCAACCCTCTATTTCAATCTAACGGTCCTAATTGATTCATCTTTTTACCATCTTATCTTGTGTGTATATATATGTTCAATAATTGTTGCCATACTAAGTAGAGGAAGGAAGTAAAATTCAATTTTTTTAATAGTGGGAATTGATTGTGAAAAGTGTTAGGTGAATTGAGGATGGATAAGAAATTAAAGAGGATGTAGCATTTCGAGGGATGTTGCGCGATGCAATGGATATTATATTTAGAGGGACGTGTCTCATGCCGCGATGAATATTATGATTTGAGAGATATATCGTACGCCACAACGAATTCCATCATCGAGGGTCGTATCGCACTCTGTGATGGATGCATGGACGGATATGTCCCTCATGGGTCCCGGACTAAGAGACAACATGTGTGTATCACTAGGTCAAACATGCATTACCATACTTAGCATAGCATTTCATTGCATTGCATATATTTATCATTTGTGAATTTGTGAGTGCCTTTCCGTGGAACTTGTGATTGATGAACTTGATCTTGTGTGTTGTTGATCTGTAATTGTTAAAGTGTTGTTATTGAGCTATGTGCTACTTAAATTGTGAATTATTAGGTTGGGCTGACTTTATGAAAATTGTAGTTGTGGATGTTCGGTTGGAGTGGTAGAAGTACCCGTATTCTATATTTTTAACTTATGTTTAGGAGTTTTCTTGTTGAGTACTGTGGTTTGGTACTCACCCCTCGATTTTACATTTGTGTAGGTTATGAACCCGGATTTTTGTGATACTCTCTCCTCTTCTTGTCTGAGACTTCCTATGGAGATTTGCGAGGTAGCTTTTTGTCATCTCAACGGACATTCTAACTCTTCTTTATGATCTTGTTCTACTTTAGTGACAACAAAATTTGAGACTTATATTTTTCTTTCAAATCTATTGTAATATATTAGAGGTAGTGTTGCTTCAAACAAGATTTAAGAAGTTGATCTTGTTGATAGTCATGAATTTGGATTAGCACACAACCATAAACGTGCTTAAGCATAATATTGGATTGTTTCACTACTTAGTAATATTATGTGTGATTCCTTCGATTTAACAAAAGAAGTTGTGGTTATATCTTCGTCGAGCTTTAAGGCATTTACATTAATGAAAAGTTCAACCCTAGATAAGATACTTTTCGATATGCATGATATTATGAGACATATTACAAATTCGTGGGATATTGTTGAGTAGTTGTAATATGTGGGATTTCCACATTGAGTAAGAGTATATATATATATATGACTTGTACTTGGGGTTAGGGCGCGAGCCGGGACAGTTTTTTAATGAAATATTCTATTTTCGTAATTTTTTAACAATTTTATTTATTAAAATTTGAATTTAATAATTAAATTTTGATTAAATAGAATAGTTGTGTGTTCAGAAAATGAGCAACTTTCCTAAGGAATCTCCTTGATAGACTCTATAAATATGATGAATTCCTAGATGTAGCATATTCAATTGCATATATATGTTTTAGGTTTTGGTGTATCCTAATAGAGAATTGTTTGTAATCATTAAAAATATATACATGTAATAACTCTTGGAAGATAGTGATCTTTCATGCCTCAAAGCTTTGATTTTTCTGTTACTCTTAAGATGTTGTTCAGGATTTCTTCAGTAATAGTGGCGTAAAGTCTATTTTCACCAATATGAATATTGAGGTGGTGCCACTTCAAAAAATATTTAAGAAGTTGATCTTATTAATATTCATTAATTTGGATTAGCAGTTTAGCACACGACCATAAATGTGCTAAAGCATAATATTAAATTGTTTCGCTACTTAATAACATTATATGTGTGATACTTTCGATTTGACAAAAGTGTTGTGGTTCAAATCCTAGGATATTGATATGTTCGTCAAGCTTTAAGGTATTTACACTAATAAAAAGTTCAAATCTAGGTAAGATATTTTTTGATATACATGATATTATGAGACATATTATTAATCAGTGTTGAGTAGTTGTGATATGTGGGATTCCCACATCGGTGGCTAAGAGCCACCCTTTTGCCCATATGAGACCAAGCTCATTAAATGTAAATAATTGAGTAAGAACACTCATACATACATAAATAAACATCTTACTTTTATCATAATCTCAAAAATTTCCAACTATTAAATTATTTTACAAAAATCATGGCCTCTTAAATACATCTTTATCTCCTCTTGGATACATCCCTATCCTCCCCTCTCGGATACATCCCATGTATCGTTCTCAATCTGTGAGCTATGTATCCGCATGTTTCCTAATGTATCTGAGATTCTATAAGTTTGAGGATTTTTTGTAATTTTGAAAAAAAATAGAGAAAGGATGTAATTAACTCTTAACACTATGAAATTTATATAATTTTTACATATATTTTTATTATATATATAAATGTCTTGGGGCTTCGGCGCGGGCCTGGATGGGTCTGATCTTTAATTAAAGATTCTATTTTCGTAATTTATTTTCAACTATTTTATTTATTTTATGTTTTTAATTTTGATTAAATAGAATAGTTGCGTTTGTTCAGAAAAGGAGTGACTTTCCTAAGAAGTCTCTTTGGTAGGCTCTATAAATATGATAAATTCCCCAATGTAGCATATTGTGTTGCATATACATTTCAGGTTTTATTGTATTCTGATAGAGAATTGCTTGTAATCCTAAAAGTATATAAATGCAACACCTCTCGAAAGATAGTGATCTTAACGATTAAAATTTAGAGTTTGTTTGGTATTACTGCTAAAAGTTGATTATTTATAGAAGCACATTGTTAAAAATAATTTTTCAGAAAAGTACTTTTAAGAAAATAACAATTTGTGTTTGGCTAATTCATTTAAAAAGTACTTTTGATAAGCAAATTGTGTTTGGTTAATCTTTTCTAAAAGTACTTTTGAGAGTCAAATTACGAAAAAGGACAATTATCAATGTATTTTTAATATTAATATTATTTTATAAAGAAAAACTATTTTAAATATCTATTACAAAATTTTAATCAAATTAAAATGTACATACTCAAATTTACAATCAATATTATGCATAAATAAATTAATTAAATATTAAAATAAATAAATAAGTCCTTCATATTTTCAATCCTACAAAAATTTTGGTGTTACCTTTATTCCTAATTTTGTAAAATAATGTATAAAATAATACTATATAAACAAAAAAAAATATTATATGAAAATAAAAAACTGAAATTCTTGAATGAAACTTAACCAAACTTACGAAATATGCTAATTAATTAATAAGGCATGTATTGTTAAATATGTATATATAGAAGGGATATTTTAGTGTTAAAAAAATAATTTTCTGCTTCCACTTGTGTTTTTAAGAAGTATAAATTTTTAGCTTCTTCCCCACCGCAGAAAAAACTGTTTCTGCTTCTATTTAAAAACAGTTTTAAGAATTTGTCAAACTCTTTATTTTTAAAAAAAAAGTCCTTTTTTTCTTAAAAAAATATTAAAATTAGCCTCACAACAACAATGTCAAACATGCTCTTATTAAAATCAAATAAGTGCTTAATTAAATATTATTGTAAACAAATAAAATTTAATGGTCTAAGATTTGAACCTTTTAAATTTCAGACCTCCATTAAGTGGAAATAAATTAGACTTAAGAGAAACACTCTATAAAGTAAAATCTCTAGTGATTAAAGTTAGTGGTCTCTTACAATTGTAAATTAAAGAGTTTTTTTTATCTCAGTGGAGTTGAGGATGGGGGTTGGGTAGGTGGTGTTGACTTTGTACTTGTGATTGTTCTCCCGGTATAAATTTCTTAAGTTAGTAACGATTTCTCGTGTTTTGTAATGATCTTTTCTCTTCTTCTTTTTTAAAGAAGATTTCTTGTGATTAAAGTTAGTGGTCTCTAACAATTTATAAATATTTATAGAAAGAAAGTTAAAATGTTACTATCGTACTTATAAGTAAGTTACATCCTTGACATATTATAAATGATGCAGGATGCTAAAGTTTCTAGGGACATTAGACATACATCCAACTAAGTACATGAGCTCCTCATGGAGTGATAAGATTGTTTTGACTAGCACGATCTGTGATATAAATCTATCTCATATTTTATTTGAATGATGATCACTTTTGCATTGTCAAAGTTCTTGTTGGGAAGTAGGAGAACATATAAAGTAATTTTGATAATTGATAAAGTGAACATGGTTCGATCACTACTTGTTGTCTTATGTGTACTCTATCAGGTGAATCAGGTTCTCACACGTGACTGCAGTCAACCTGCATAAATATGACAGATTGCAGCAAAGAAGAAACAGTGCAGAAATAAAGGAGTGAAAAAGGAAATAAAGAAAGAACTGAAATACAAGAGCAAACAAGGAAAAGAAGGAAAGAAACAAATAAGGAAAGAAATAAAGAAGGAAAAGAAGGAAAGAAATAAAGAAAGAAGAAAATAAAGAAGTAGCAATTCAAGTCAAATAAGGAAAGAAATAAAGAACCAACATGGGTTATGGTGCACGGTGGGAGTGTTTCACCCTTACCAGAGGTCTCAGGTTCGAGCTCTGGGTATGGAGAAAATCCTATTGGGAGTGCCACCCCCGAATGGGCCGTGCAGTGCACGATTCGAATTTAGTCGGAACTCCAATGTGGGCTCCGAACACCGGGTGAGAAATAAAAAAAAATAAATAAAGAAATAGTAATTCAAGTCAATTAAGGAAAGAAGTAAATATAGACAAGTTCAAGAAGGAAAAAGATTTGTTATTCCTTTCCTAGTAGAAGTAGACGAAGGCAAACCAAAGTCTATAAAAAGGTTCAAGCCAAAGAAGAAAAAGAGTCCTCTATGCATAAACACAAATTGGGAGAATTTTTCAGCAAAGCCAGAACAATACATATTGCATATTCATGGGTTTCATCATCTTGAGAGCAATAGTTATTGGAGCAAAACCGCAGGGCTTCGTCACAACAACATGAGGACCAGGTTCACGCTTCGTCACAATAATACGAGGACCAGGTTCACGAGGTGTGTTCGAGTCTGAACTATTGAATGTTGAAGTCTAATCAATTAAAGTCTAGGGTTATTAGTCTTTGTTGATTTGTTCTAGGTTTATTATTGAGTTGTAATAATTCCTAAATTGTGTAACAAGAAGTGGGTTTGACTTCTTGGAGAGTAGAGTCTTGAGAGAATTGTAACATGAAGTGGGTTTGACTTCTTGGAGAGTAGAGTCTTGATTGAATTGTAACAAGAAGCGGGTTTGACTTCTTGGGGTAGAATTAAGAGAGAGTTGTGAGAGAATTGTAACAAGAAGCGAGTTTGACTTCTTCAAGAGTTGAGTCTTCGATTATAGTTAATCGTTGGAGAGTTGAAGGTACTAGAGTTAGTTCCTTTTGAGTTGTAATCCTGAAAAGGACGTGAATCTTGAAGTGAATAAGATTGTGGTGTGGTTTTTACGAGTCTGGAGCCAAAAGAGCAATATTTTTCTTTCAAAAAACTAAAACGGCACATCAAAAAAAAATTAACCAAAAGGGCAAAATCGCTCCGTCAGGAGCGATTTTCTTCTAACAAAAGTTGATGTCGTCCGTTAAAAAAATAAATAAAATTGCTGCCTTAGTAGCGATTTTCTCAAAAAATAATAATTTTTTTTTCTTCAAAATCGCTGCTATATTTTGGTTAACAATAGGCATGAATAAGCATTTTTATATTATTAATAATTAACAATAGAATCATATAGGCATTTTTATATTATTAAAAATTAACAATAGGCATGAATAAGCATGAAAATAATAGCACTAGGCATAAAAAACGTTGCCCCTGCAGCGATGTGTAAGGAAAAAAAAATCGACACGGCAACGATTTTTTAATAATAAAAAAAAAGTTTTTGTACAAAACCTAGCAGCGATTTTTAATTAAAAAAAATAAAATAAAGTTTTTGGACAGAGTAGCGATTTTTAATAAAAAAAAGTTAATGGACAAAATCGCTGCCCGATTTTGAGTCATTGTGTCAAAGGAAAATCGCTTTGTCAGGAGCGATTTTGCCCTTTTGGTTTAAAAAAAAATTGATATGCCCTTTTGGAATTTTTGATAATTTCTTTTGCCCTTTTGGCTCCGGACTCTGATTTTTACCTTCCTTGAGGTAGGAAGGTTTCCATGATAAANGAAAAAAAAATCGACACGGCAACGGTTTTTTAATAATAAAAAAAAGTTTTTGTACAAAACCTAGCAGCGATTTTTAATTAAAAAAAATAAAAAAAAGTTTTTGGACAAAGCAGCGATTTTTAATAAAAAAAAGTTAATGGACAAAATCGCTGCCCGATTTTGAGTCATTGTGTCAAAGGAAAATCGCTTTGTTAGGAGCGATTTTGCCCTTTTGGTTTTAAAAAAAATTGATATGCCCTTTTGGAATTTTTGATAATTTCTTTTGCCCTTTTGGCTCCGGACTCTGATTTTTACCTTCCTTGAGGTAGGAAGGTTTCCATGATAAAATTTTTGTTTTATTGTGTTGCGTTTTGTTTGTCTCGACAAAAGTACAAGAACTTGGTTCTTGTATAGGGATAAAGTTTCTTCAGTTCTCCTATGTTTAAAGTGAATTATCTCTACCAATTTATAGATCTCTAATTAATTTACTAAGTTATCAATAAAAATAAAATATTATCTCTTAATTTAGTAAACATTTCTTGTGTTTTATATAAAATCATCTTTTTTGTTTTAATAACTCTTGCAATGTATAGATCTCTACCCTTCTTCTAAAGTCATAATTTTTTTGCAGGAATCTAGCTCCAACAAAGCTATTGAGAGGCCTTCAGTAATTTTCAAGTAAAAGGAGTCAGTCATTATTCACGTCCATCATATATATCTTTTGCATCATTTTTTAATTATTTTTTTACTGTATGTATTATGTATTTCATTAATTTTTTATTTTCTCAATAAATGGAATTATATTCCTTCCACGATCATTATTCTATGAGCCTGGTTATACATTTATTTCTTATATTTTTTTCCCCTCTTGGTGAATAATAACTTACTACTTTGGTTGAAAAACACCTATGTTGTTGTGTTTTTGACTTTGGATTGGATGGTCTTCTATCAATCTGACTATCTATGGTAAAGATAAAGTTATTGTGGCGATGCTACTTATAGCTTGTTTGGCCTTGCTTTTAGGAGGTCGGAAGTGATTATTTTGATGAAAATATACTTGTTCCAGTTCTTTTTTTGAGGTATTTGGCTAACCTTTTGAGAGAAAATAAGTGTTTTTGATGGGTAATAGAAGGTGTTTTGAAGCCAAAAATGTAGTTTTTTTCCTAAGACACTTCCGAGAAAAAATACACTTAAAAACACTTTATAAAAGTTGCTCAAAAGTGTTTTTTTTTTAAATTCATTGACCAAACACAAACTATTTCTCCCCAAATATACATTTTTCAAACTACGCTGATTTTCAAAGTTTGTCTGGTCTATTATAAAATGAAAGTACTAATACTATATTTACCCTTTTTTTCAAAGGAGATTGGAAGGTGGATCTCTTATCAAACAGTGAGAGAGACAAAATTCACTAGCCGAAACTATTTCTCATCGACTTTATATCAAATCACTAGTTGGAACCATTTTTCATTGGCTTTATAGCACTCGCCGGTAATGACCTCGGCATCATAAACACTTGCCGAAAAAGACACGGCATCATAACCATCACAAGTCTCATCATGGATTTCAACAATCAAAGCACACAAGAAATATCACACCACATGGAAGAGACAATAACTCATGCAATTCAAGTCCACATTCATGCTATCATACATTTCATCAATCAATCAATAAGGGTCACAACACGGCAATTCATTTTATCATTTTCATCACATAGCCTTTTCAATTTAAATTAATTTTCATTCATCAAGATTTAACAAGTGGGCAATTAACCCTTCACCTCATTCTCATTATTCCCAACACACAAACAACGAAGAGAATACATATTGAATTCTACTAGTACACAAAGTTTAGGAGATCATTTATCGTAAATCAATCAATAATCACTCCATGAGTATTTCTCTTCTGAATCACTTTCAAAGTCATACACTCTATATCAATCAAGTATTCACAATCACATTCCGGAAACATCAATACCCACAATAATTGCTTAGAAAAAAAAGGTCAATCAACCCAAAATTCAATTTCAAAAAAAGGTTCGAATCCAAAATTTAATACTTGAAAATGTTACTCAAGGCCTTAGGAACTCACTGGTGAATATCATTTCGAAAAAAGGACTTAAAATTAGCTCACAATCTCCATTTTAGTTAAGAACTTGAGTTCTTGAAAAACTTTGTCATTTACCATTCAAAATCCCAATTCTGATGTTAGAATTCATAAATAATCAAAGGGAAATGAAATTTGAGAGTTAAGAATCGTTACCCGACTGATTTTTTAAAAATGCTTTTGAAAGTCAAATTACGAAAAAGGGCAAGTATCAATGTATATCTAATATTAATATCATTTTATAGAGAGAAACTATTTTAAATATCTATTTAAAAAAATTTAATCAAATTAAAATGTACATACTCAAATTTTCAATCAATATTATGCATAAATTAATAAATAAAATATGAAAATAAATAAATAAGTCCTTCATATTTTGTGTTACCTTTATTCCTAATTTTGTAAAATAATATGTAAAATAATATATAAAATAATAAACATAAAAAAGTTATTATATGAAAATAAAAAATGAAATTCTTGAATGAAATTTAAACAAACTTATGATATATGCTAATTAATTAATAAGACATGTATTGTTAAATATGTATATATAGAAGGGATATTTTAGTTTTCAAAAAATAATTTTCTGCTTCTACTTGTGGTTTTAAGAAGTAAAATTTTTTAGCTTCTTTTCAACCGCAGAAAAACTACCTTTGCTTCTATTTAAAAGCAGTTTTAAGGATTTGTCAAATACTTTATTTAAAAAAAACGTCCTTTTTTTCTAAAAAGAAAATAATAAAATTTAGCCTCACAACAACAATGTCAAACATGCTCTTATTCAAATCAAATAAGTGCTTAAATCTTATTATAAACAAATAAATTTAATGATCTAAGATTTGAACCTTTTAGATTTTAGACCTCCATTAAGTGTAAATAAATGAGGCGTAAGACAAACACTCTAGAAAGTAAAATCCACATAATCACTTGTACCAAATCTTATCAAGGATTAATAGTAAATTAAAGAGTGTCTTTATCTCAGTGGAGGGTGGGGGTTGGGTAAGTGGTGTTGACTTTGTACTTGTGATTATTCTTCCGGTATAAATCTCTTAAGTTAGTAATGATCTCTCGTGTTTTGTAATGATCTTTTCTCTTTTGTTTAAAGAAGATCTCTTGTGATTAAAGTTAGCGTCTCTTACAATTTATAAATATTTATAGAAGAAAAGTTAAAAATTTAACTATCGTACTTATAAGTAAGTTACATACTGTACTTGACTCATTGGTTTGGATTAGTTTTAAGCTAGAAGGGGTAGCTTGTTGTTCATCTTGTATTCCTAAGATACTTAGAACAAAACTTTGAAGAACTTGGTAAGACACAATTAAGTTTAAGAACATTTTCACAACTAGAAAATTAAAACTAGTAGAGAAACTAGAATCAGAAACAAATTAGATAAAATATACGAAATATTTTTTCCTTAAAGAAGAATTGTTGTCAATCTGTGTTTAAAGAATCTTACTGATTCTAACAAACTTTGCAGAAACACGAAGTTACCTAAGTTTAATAAACCAGTGAAGAACAGAAGAACACAAATTAATTCACAAATCTAGAATCTGTAACACATACCAGAATCTGGAAAAACAGAAAGAAGATCAAGCCCACTGAATGCACAGTGTCCCCTTAAGGAAATTATTCCCCTCTAGTATCCGAGGTTTGATTTGGAATATGTCCTCCCAGGATAGAATGATCTCAATCACCAGTGTATTGATACCCAAAACGCTGGTGTCAGCGAGCCACTCAACGGCAGTAAAGTACACTTAGAATACTAGATTTA